>NC_138663.1:26822213-27063770 GCF_964273445.1 Streptopelia decaocto
AATGGCAGACTGACAGCAAAGGTTGTGGTTCTTAAAAATATGTGTAACTTTGCTGTGGAATGTTTTGGATGCTAAAATTACATAGAGTTTCAAAAAGCAACAGGGCAGATTCACAGCAGGTATGTCAGCCAAGGGCTACTGCATGCCGAATCACCATTTCTGGATCAGAAAGTACATAAGCTGAAAATTACTGGAGTCTGGGAGAGTATTTCTGGGAAGTATCATTATGTGCTTGTCCTGCTCTGGTACTGATTGCAAGGCATCTGTTATTGGCAGCTTTTGGAGACAGGATGCCTGGATAAGTGGGATTTTAGTCTGATATGCTAGAACTGTTCATATATGAGTTGTTTTGCTAGTTCTTATTTAAAGTTTTTTAAATTAAAAAATATTAAAAACTAAGCTGCGTATCTTGTTGGTATGCCTATTAACTTTTTTTGTGTGTTTATTTATATCTAAATCATCAGAACACTTTTAATTGCTCATTACTGCTGTCTTTTCATGTATTCTGGTTCAGGATGTGTACTTGATCAAAGTTTACTTTAATTGCTTGATCAGATTCTTAGTTAAAAAAGCTCATAATTGCATCACATCTGTTGAAGAATGCCTCTGGTTTGTTAAGAATGTAAGAGTGTTTTCATTTATGAAGACTGCAGAAATGAAAAGTTTCACCTGTGATGTACAGTCAGTCTTTTGGCAAAGAGCTGCCTTGTGTTGTACCTCCTGACAAGCTTGATTTACTGACTTGGAGAGAAGAGTAGGATCATATTTCTTGCACTGTACTTCTGTGGATGCCCCTCTTAACTTTGTTCTTGTCTATCAGAAACCTTGGGTGCCCTTTTGTCTATGGAGGCAAGTATATTTTAGAAAGGGAAGATAATGTAGTGGTTAAACCACTGAATTGAGACTGAATGTTCTCTTTTATACTACTTGCTTTTGATGTTGTTTGGAAATAAAATCTCTCTGCATCAGTTTCCCATCTGAAAAAGGGAGGTGTTTTTTTCTCTATTATAAAGGAAGCTATATGGATAAATTGCTGTCCTTGAGCTATTAAATGTTATGAAGTGGTTCACAGAAGGAGGAGGGCAGATCCTGCTAACTGGCTGAATTAAATTTGGTAGTTAGAAATGCTGAGAGTGAAATCTGCTGCAGGATATAAGGTAAAATTTAGTTTACTGACACTAGATTACATGAGGAACTACGTATGTATAGTAACTTTTCACTTTATACATGTCCATAGAGTGGTTAGCACTGTATAGAGTTATAAGGAGCACTGTGGCAGGCTGCTGTAGCATATGTTGGGAAGAAATCTTTAGAGAATCCAGTTATTTTTCTTGATCCATTGGCATGGAGAGCAAGAGGTATCTTTTGGATTAGAGGAAAAACTGACCCAGGCAGCAAAATTAGAGGACAACTATTGTTCAGTCTAGAAGTACTGGGTAGAGCGGGTGGCCCTGTCCCTGAAACAGTTACACTTAATAGAAGTCATTGCTCCTCTTGTTGATCTGTGGTGTTCACATACATGAAGAAGCTCAATCCAATGCACATTGAATGCAAACAGCTGAAGTTCTTGCCCTCAGTTCTGTGTGTTTTGATCACAAACTAAAAGTGGAATGCAGAGTAGACCTAATATTGTTACAGCTTTTGGGTAGTTTTGATCTGTGGCCTTCTAGCCTGAGGGGAGAACAACCATTTTGTTTTCCTCTTGCCTTGAGAAAGCAGAAATGGTACTTGCTTTAATTTTTATTGGGCTTGCCTGTGATAAGCTCTTGGGTAGCTGAACTCTTAGATTTTTATGTCCTTCAGGGAAAATAGACAGTATATCCAGATACGCAGTTCAGCTAATTTCGCAACTGATTACTTCATACTGAAGATAACTGAGTGTCCACATCTCGGGGCTTTGCTAGGAGACACATCTACCCCATAGCAAGGACTGTAGTATTTCCCTTGCAGTGAAAGCATATTGGAAATCAAGCTGATCAGCTGAATCTGGCACATGGAATAAATATTATCTCTCCCTTAAAATGATCCCCTTCTAATTTCACTAATCATCTACAATCTACATTGCCCCTGCCCCACCTCCAAAATCAAGACTTCCAGCCTCCTAGGCTTTCCTTGTATGGCAGTTACTCCTCCTCTCTTCATTGCCCAGTTCACCTTTAGATAAGAACTTTATGCAGTACTTGAGCTGTGGGTTTACCAGGCTTTAATATAGTAGCAAAATGAGGATGTTAACATTGAAAGCGAGGAATTATGTGCCAGCTCCCACATGATGTGGATGTCCCTGCCAATTCTCTATCCTTTTTACAGGCTGTTGTAAATGAATAGGTTGAATAAAGCTGGTCCCAGAGGTGCCCCACTGCTTACCTGTCTCCATATTGAAAAGTGGTTGTTACCCATAGCATTTGCTTCCTATCCATGAAGTGTCTTTTTATCCAATACTGTTGGATAGGAGTTTCTGTAATAATATTTGATATAGAACCTTGTCCAAAACTTCTTGAAAATCTAAATGTTAGCATCCAGTGGATCTCTTCTCCCCATGTGTCTGTTGCCATTGTTACAGAACTGTAGCTGTTTGCGAGGTGGATTTGGTTTCACAGAAGCCATACTGATATTCCCAGCAAGGCAGTGTTTGTGCGTGATCTTATTCTTCAGTATAATTCTTTCTACTGTCTTGCTAGGGGCGGTAACTGTGGAGTGAGAGGATATTGCTGCTATGAACTGTTGTTTGTCAGTGCCTATTAAACGTGGACTGCACCCGCCCGCCAAACAAATGGAACTGTGAATAAAGCATACAGATAAGATTTCACATCTTTTTCACAACTTGTGCTTCAAAAATTCACGTTCAGCCCAGTATGCTGTGATGTCTTAGTAGTTGTTTGCAAGTAAGGCACAAGTTACACTGGATTAGGTGGGCTGTGTTCTAGATTCTTTCACCCACACTTGCCTTCATCCCTGATGTGCTATTTCAAGTCTGCTGAATTGTTTCACTGAGAGACAGCATATGGGAAGTGTTAGTTGCAAAGTTAGTTTCTTTACCATTTCACCCTTATCATTGACAAGACTTTGCAGGATCAGTTGCTTGCGAAAGTATCATACTGGTGGGCTTTTAATTACTTCACCTTAAATGAAAAGGATCAAACTATTTGCTATTAATTTTGACTTTATCTATGACAAATAAAGCCATCTCAGGTTTTGACAGTTAGAGATGTTTTGAGAAGCCCATAACTAGGATGCTGATACATGTGTGTTTTAGATCTACACTATTTCAGTTAGTTAGTATGTTAACCAGTGTTTGTTTCTTACAGAAAAGAGAGTTTGATGTGGATAACTTGAGCAAGCCAGAATTGCGGATGCTTTTGAGTATAATGGAAGGAGAACTAGAAGCACGAGACCTCGTAATTGAAGCTTTGCGGGTAAGTTACTGGGTTGTTGTGATTTGCTTTTTTCCTTTATGCTGTGCATAGAATATTATTAGTGGAAGAGTAAATTGTGATTTTTAGGTTGACTAAATCTCAGTAATTGCAAAATATGTTCTTGTTTAGTTGTTGCCACTTGCTAATTCTATTTAATTTTCGTATAAAATACCAACAAAAATTTCAGAGAACTAAGTGTGAAAACTGCAAAATTACTTCTTCGTTGAATTCTTTTGTATTGTAGAGTCTGTTATTTGTGAAAGGGAGGAATAACTTCAAAGGAAAATTCAGTCCATTTGTCATTTGTTCTAATGGTCTAGATGTTTGTGCATCTAGTCTATTCAATGCATTCATTTTCTGTGAGATGGAAGGAAGGGCAAAATTGGATGGTCATGTCCACTTAGAGAACTTTTGAGGCAGCTTTTTGTTTTTGTGGTGTGGGTTTTTTTGTTTTGTTTTTTAATAAAAGGTGAAATACAGGATATATGCTCCTAACAGCACTCACAAGTACTTGATGAGACTTTTGTTGTGCTAAACACATGTGAAGGTTGGTTTCCTGCTTCAGAAGGTTGCAGTCTGAAAGGCAACTTAGAAGGTCGACAGGAAATGCACAAACAAAACTGTATTTTAGTCAAAAGATGATAATTTTTGGTGACTGTAATGACTTCAAAATTGACCTGGAACAGAATAAAATTTAACAGAGCTACCAAACAAGCTGCAGGTTTGGGAGGGAAAACAGCCTGATATGGTCAGAAAATATTTATATCTTAGTAGTTGGACAGATGGAAATTATGCCCTTTATGGTATCTTAAAGCAAAAACTCACTGTAATAAAATATATCTAATACTAGTTTTTGGTAGAATGTATAATAATTATCAAGTGGTGTGGAAACATTTTCTACTTGTAATGTCACAGTAACAATTGTAAATGCATTTTTATTCAATTTTAATTTGTTTTGTGATGGATTCAGATCACTTGATGCAAATGGAGCTTTCAAGTAGCTGCCATTGATGTACCTGCATTAATAACTAAAACTTTATAGGTATAAACTGCTCTTATTAAATACAATTTTCATTTTGTAATGACAATAAGACACTGGAAGCTATATGTTTCTCAGGGATTACTGAACTTTGAAGTCATTTAGTGTTTGGCCTTCAGGTATATGCAGATGTTGAAATGTACTGCCTTTTCATCTAGCTGTCTTACAATTTCATATCTCATTTTCCTGGACCAGGACTTTTTATTTTCACTGACTGCCAGTTAACGTTCTGTTAAAGGTGAAAAATGTGCACACCACGTCCAGAATCTCTTTGACTCTTCTAACTTTGGAGGAATGCAAATAGAATACTGAGACAATTTTCTCGAATACATATTAATGAGCAAGCTACTACAGTACATACCAAATAATGGATGTATTGAAATTGAATGGGAAAAAAAGAAGAAGAATGCAGTATAAATTAAATGATAGTAAACATTAAACTTTCAGGATAGTGCAGTCCCAGGAGAGATAAAGTCTACATCAGATTCCCATGCACCTGCTGAAATGGGTAGTATGTACACAGTATCTTTTGATGACTAATATAGATCAATACAAAACACAGCTCAATTTCTCATAAGATATATGAATGATGAAAACTTTTTGTTTGCTTTGGTTTGGGTTTTTTTGTATGTGGTTGTGGTTGGTTGGTTTGTTTGTTTGTTTTTTGGTTGGTTGATTTGGTTGGGTTTATGTTGGGTTTTTTTGGTTCTCCTGCATTTCAATTTCTGTTTCATGTATTTTGTAGTAAAATCCTCTAATCAAAATCCACATGGAACTCAAATCTTCCAGGTAGCTTGCCTGGTTAGCTTGGAAAACTTGGAACTTATACCTGCTGAAGAACTGTAGCCTGATATCTTGGAATATGATACTTTCAGGTCTTCTGGCTTCTTAATTGGGAAGACGCAAGTCAGCAGTATTAGTAGCTGGAGTCTCCAAGCAGTGCACAAAATAAGCTACTAGATAGCCAAAGATAGGTCTTTTAAAAAAGTGAATAACAAAAGAATTCCTTTGGAATTGTCAAATTTGGTGCTTTGATTTGTTTCAACAAATTGGCATACATACTTTGTGTATCCTTAAAGAAAGAAGGAAATGGTTTTCATGTAAGGGAAAAGACTTCTTATATTATTATTTCAAAAGCTGATCAAGCTCTGTTTCAAAAGTAGGAAAGTTTGTGTGTGATTGTGTGTTTGAGGAGGTTTTTTGTTTGTTTTTAATCCTACTAGTACTGCAGGGCTGCTTCAAAGTCTAATTTCTCTGATAGGTCAAAGCCTAATAACTTCAAGCCCTATACCAGATAATTTGTGCGTTGCCTTTTTCTCTTAAGT
Organism: Streptopelia decaocto; assembly: GCF_964273445.1. Lineage (NCBI taxonomy): Eukaryota > Metazoa > Chordata > Aves > Columbiformes > Columbidae > Streptopelia > Streptopelia decaocto. The sequence continues at coordinate 26,827,991 of NC_138663.1, forward strand.
GATCTTCCTGTCAGTATTCAGTCACTGTGGTATATACATTTATTAAGCAGTTTTACACATTCTTGGTCTTTTTTCTAATGCTACGGAAGCAGATCTTTTAATCTTCGCTTAGAAAGTAACTTCATTCTTGTGGTTGTCTTCTCAGATTTTTTGCTATAATCAGTTTAACTACATCATTCCTAAATGTGTGTGCCCTTATCCATATGCGTGTTGCAGGGTTTCACTGAGGATTTTTTAAATTTGTGCAATAAATAGTATTTATATTTCTATTGGAAATACCTCTCCTGGAAAGTTCTGGCATTAAAATGAATCAGTCTTGACTGATCATGAAAGAACTGATAATACTGAATCTAACTAAAGACTGACTTGCATGGTACTACTCTTAATCTGCACCTAGCATGAAGTTTCTCATTTTAACAAGACCTGTTTGATGCATCTCTGTCAGTCTGTCCTTGTTCCATTGTATAAATTACATTGACTTCTGTTGTTTCCCATTTCACTAATTTTGTGTGAAGTCACATTGTGTGCTTTACTGAAGATCTGAGACAGATCTGATGTTTTTTCTTTGCCTATAAAGCCAGTTATGTAAAAAAAACACACCTACCTTCAACATCCGTAGGTAGGATTTCTTTTCAGGCTAACTCTTGCAGGATCATGGTTCTCAGGGTGCTAAATGTTGGTTTGTTTTTTTTTCCTCTTAGTATACATGTCAAGTTGTCACAATCCACAACTTATCCCCAGTATTCCCTGGTGGAATGGAACACAGATTTCTGACACAGAGTTTACGGGATAAGAACTAGGGAGCAGAAGCAGTATTTCTGAATAAGAGATGGAACTTGTCTTAGTGCTTTTGTTTGTTTCTATACCATATTTATAGTATATGTGTGTGTGTATATATATATATATGTATTAGTTACCTGTGTGGATTCTGATGGATTGAGTAGAAAACATTTCCCACCTCTTTGTTTTTGTGGACTGAACCTCAATCTGATATATGGAGCAAACTCTACTGCTCACAGAAATCTAAAATAATAATCTTTTGAATTCGTTGGGTTTTTGTGATTTCTCTTTTTTGTTCTCTTATTTGAAAAATAGCTGTAAAATTATGCACAGTTTGAAGTGCCACTGAAAGAAATTAAACTCCAAAATGATACCCTGTATCAGTTAGTATTGTTGTAATATTGCTTTCTAACAGGGAGACAATGCCCTGGGCTTCCAGAACTGTATTCAGATGCTCGTTGTCTGGCTGTTCATTTACAATGTATTAATTGTATCACAGAATGTATTTGTATTTTATGACTTGCAGTTTAATTTCTCTTGGTACTAGTAGCCATCTCCTCATTTAGCACTTCTAAGATTTTGAATAACTTTTCTGCCTATTTAAAACTTAGTTTCAAAAAAGTGCAGTCCAATGAGAATAAAAAAATAAAGGCTTCAGAGCTTGTCGATCTGCTTTGAAAAGATTGAACTAGGAAATTTTAAGTCTGTCTACTGGGTATTGTTCCAGTGCAGCGTCTCTATTCTGTGTAAATAAAAAAATAAAAAGTAAAAGGGAGAAAGGCCAATAGTTTGGGATTATGGGAAGAAATCTTGTTAAATGAACTAGTCATCCTGGGGAGTGAAGGTGGGGAGGCACAAGGAAGATAAGTTTAGTTAGTAAAGTTAATAACATTGATGTGGTAGATTTTTTTTTTGCTAAGGCAGTTGAATTTACGCCACGTGATAAATTAGAGACAACTGAACCCAAGGTGTCACATAGAATAATTCACTCTTTATTACATCTTTGTGAATAAGGTATTGCAGGGTATCCATTGTATTTTACATGAAGTTTTGATACATTGAAGTCTGGTTTTGAAACAAAAGTAAACTTCAAATCCAAACTGTATTCATTAAAACATGCAGATGACATCTATATCCTCTCATGTTTTTAGAATTCATTGTTTTTCCTTTATAATATGCACAACTGCAGATACATAAGGACAGATAGCATTCCTGCTTCTAAAAGAGGGCTGTTGTTTCCTGCTTCAGTGGTTGAAATTTTGTCTGACTGGGTCAACGTCTCATACTATTGCTGTGTACGTAGTATTATAGTTTGGTGCTTTGATATAAACAGAGAAGGCTGAGGGCTTTTTCGCCCTTAACATGTATAAATTTCTCATAGTATACTCTGATTTGTACAATGCAGAACTCACAGTATTTTGCTGAATTAATCTCTAGTTGAATGCTTTCTCTTTTGGGGAGCCCTGCCAGTCTAGAATTTGGAAGTTGGAGAAATTCAGACTTTAAATAGTTGCAGTAATTATGAACCACAGCAATTTAAGTTGCTGGACAAGTTCAGCTCTGTGAGGACCTATGGCCTTGGAATAGCAGACCTTTGCGCGCTTCGGGTCAGATTTCCAGATTTATTCTCCAAGTGAACGGTCAATTTCCTGAGGAGAACAGCATCAGGATTCGCCTCGAAGAAGGTGATCTTTATATAAATCTTTCTCATTAGCACACTGATATTGTATAACTACTACACCAAATGACTTAAGACAGTTCTTTTTGAATCTGTACTTTATTTTAGTGGCTCCATGATCAGGGTTGCACTAGAATTAAAATCAGATTAACATTTAAATTGTTAAAGTCATTTAATTAATGAGAAATAACATGTTGTTCAGTCGCTATTGGGAATGCAAATAGTTTAAAAAGGAGAGAGCCTTAACTATGGGTGCTGCTTCCATCTGTCCCAATTATCCAAATAAGCTGCCTGCCTGTAATAAGGGGATAATATATTCCTAATGTGGAGGTGATGTGGCCACATAATCAAAGCACAGGTCTGGCCTCCCACAACTGTGACCTCAAATACAGCATGCATTTGTTGTTGTTGGGGTTTGTTGTTGGTGGTTTGTTGTTTTTTTTTTTTTCTCCAGCCATAAAGAGGTTTCTGTAACTGCCTGCTATCTAGAGGATTTTATAAAGTGCATTGATCCTCATGTGATGAATTGAAGTGCTAGTGTTAGCTGTCAAGCATGGAATTATACATGCTAAATGCTGCTTTTAGTGGCGATTCTCTCATAAATTTAAATCATGAGTAGGTTCTTTTTCATCTAAAATTTTAAAGCCCAACTTAGTTGGGATTTTTATTTTTTAATCATTTTGTTTGCCTATGTAAATTTCATTAGATGGTGAATAGTAAAATGAAAATTTATATTTTTCTGCTTCTACGGTATGCATTAATTAGTGTGAACAAAGAGAAAAAGGAAATCCTTGTCGTACTAGATCCTTTAAATGTACCATACTAAATAGATTTAGAACAACTTATTTGGATTATTGGGGAAAATCGCCAGTGAAATAAAAAAAGGCTAAAAGAATTGTCAATACCAGCAATGGATATATTTTTGTTTAATTAAAATTGACTACAATATCAATGGCGTTTCTGTTGATCCATGTCTCTGAGCTCAAGCAAGCTACAAATCAACAAATTTTGTGTGTGGGATGACTGGATCAGGAGGACAGTATGAGAACTGCTAGGTGAATTTGCTTCAGAGCTGTAAAGCCCTACTGTATTTAGTTTTTACCATAACTTCATAAGGAAGGAAAGTTTATCTTCCATGTATGTGTGTGTGTGTGCTGGTTGAATCCATTAGCTACTGAACTGTAAAATGCAGATTCAGGAAAAATCAGACTTCATTAATTTAGCTTCTCATAGAACTTAGATAGTTTAACTTAAGTTTATGAAAAGATGAGACGAAAAAGATCTCTGCTGTGGGAGTTAGTTCTGCCAGAATTGTAAGTACGGTTTATCTTCCTGAATGTAAGCATTTTGAAGGTCTGCAGGCCAATCAATAGAGCTGGAAATGAATCATACTTTCTGTATTATGTCTGAGTAGAAAATCCATATAAGCCAATTTCTGACTTCCCCTAGCAAGGCATGTGAGTTCTTGAAGAACAGTGGTAGAATTTTGTAATGAAGGTGTGGATATTAATGTAATGAAATAGGTAGGTCAAAAGAGAGAAGTTAATGCATCATGTCATAATACCTCTTAGCTACATTCAAGTTTAATAACCTGTTCTATTAGCTTTCCCTTAAAAAGCTTCCAATTTAAAAAGACAAGATTATTTTAAAATAAGGATAAACAGGTTTTAGAAAGTGTAGTGATTAATTTGTAGAATACATGATGTTTCTTTAAAATAAGTAATGCACAGTATGTTAAATGCCAATTTTCAGGTTTCAGCTCTCCTGTGAATCATTTAGAACTATTAAGACATCAGTATTCAATTCCATGAGAAATTCAGTAGTTTAAAGGAAGTCTTAGAAAAAACTTTTCTTTTCAGGAGGATAATTTGTCTTGAAATTACTGGATTATTTCAGAAATTTCTTAAATAAGTAGCTGCAATGAAAAGACTCCGTTTCAAAGGCTATAATGGTATGGTCCAATGTTACTTCAAAACACTGCTCCATTTTTTTCTAAAAGAGTATATAATTAAATTGAACTTTGTTTTGCAAAGTATTGTATTTTAGAAAAATGAAAAAATGTTTCTTTGTACTAACATTCTGTTAGAAAATTCTGGTGATACGGGTGGCTTTAAGATGTTTGGGTTCATTATGGTAAAGGCCATATTTACATATTGATATATACTTAAATATGTGTGTGTGTGAATGAAGCACTTGGGTTAATCTACCCTAGCATGCAGATCAAGAGCATACTTTAGAAGATACTCTTCCCATTGCCACACCGAACTTTGCTGTGACTTGCATTGCAGACCACTCTGAGACTGTGTAAACTGAACAGCACCAATTGTGTTGATCTACAAACTTGTTCCTGTTGTGTCGCACTACCTGCTGATGTTGACATAATCACTGTATACCTATAAATGCCCTTTTCCAGGGTTGTTTGTGTCAATATAGTAGGAAATATGAGCTGATTTGGTCTAAATTAAAAAAATAATACCTTTGTCCCCCATGTTCACCTTCTAAAACCAGAGTTTCCCCAGTGCTTTCTACCATTATAATAATTCTTGCATTTAAGACAGATGGACCTTGCTTGTCAAGTTGCCAGATGGGTCATTGTAAAATGTTCTTCTGGGTTTTCTTTCTCCCCAAAGGGCAGAATGCATTTTCTGCTCATGCTAGTTTGATTTCAAGTCCTGAGCTGTACATTGTAGAAGGCTATTATTAGTAAACCTGTCTTTCAATTTTGGCCGACAGTGATTAAGCACTGAACAATATAGTTTTATTTTAATCTCATTGAAAATATGAACTATTCTGGTGATAACTGTCATGTGTACATATTTCTGTACCACTTTTGCAATTCTTTAAGTGTATGTGAAGATCAAACAATATTTCCAAAAAGAAACAAACCCTGAGTGTATCATACTTTATCATGACAGTATACTACGTAACAACATTAGGTTTTGGTGGTTAACCAAGAGTGATACTGGAATAACAATGCAAAATGTGGAGTCATTCATGCTTGGCTCTGCGTTTTCAGTAATTAATTAGCTGTTCCTTGGGAGAAAAGAAAAAAAATATATTAAGTAAAATATTTGGTAGAAGAGCTGTAGATACTTGCAAAATATACTTACCTAAATTGACCTGTCTGTTTCCCACTGAGTTCCGTCTATAATAGCAAAAGAGCTTCTTTCACTTGGCCAAGGCAGATCTTTGACTACTGCAGGTTGAGAATTTAGTTAAGAAAATTAGAGTTTTCATGTCCTTTTAATGTTAGTTATTGTCTTCTGCATCTTGTGATGGGGTGATACTTAGTTTTGCCTGTACTCTAAGTTACCCATTAAAATAGAATTATTACCAATACCATAATTGGAAAAAGTTTTTATCCCAAACTACCGCACAAAGTCAACAAGAATTGTGCCATAAGACTTAGTACTTCTAGAATGAACTTAAAGGTGAGAGGGCAAGAAACCTGGGAGCTATCAAGGAAAAGGGAATGAATCCACATAGTTTAGTTGTTCTCAAATTGACTGATAGGTAGAAAAATTACGTGTATATTAAGTGTAGTTTGTCAAAGGAAGTTACACCACCTATAAATTATGAAGACCCTTACCTGCAGTAATTCTGCGAAGTTGTGAAGTTAAAATGCAATTCTGAACTTCTCCTTTATGTACGAATCCCCTGGTGCTTTTGTACTAAAAAATAGAGCTAAGAGCACACAGAAGGCGGCTTCAGAGGTTTCTGGCAGCCAGGAAGACAGCCTGTTTTGTAGCAGGTGTCTTTGAAAAATGGTGATTAGGTAGGAGGAGGAGCAGAAGGTGTTAAACTGTATGTAACAGAAGGTTATTGTTGTAGACAGTATGATGGCAGTTGTTGGCCTTGGTGACAGAAGTGAACCATGAAATAATTTTGTTTGCATTGCTCTTTTTGCGTGTTGCAATTTCTTTGCAAAAATTTAATCTTCACTAAATTTTTGGAAGGCAATGGTCTGCAGTTTGTGTCATTGCTCATCTAATTACTAGTTCTGATTTATTGACTTACACTTTAATTATGGTTGCATGTGCATTTTCTCTGCTCTTAAATATAGTTTGTCTTTACCTGTCCAATGATTCTGGTTATGATTAAACCTTTGACCATCTTAATATTAGTTTATTGTAATGTTCTGGACATGGCTGTCAAAAAGTATTATATCATTATTGCAAGCTATTTAAAATTGACTGCAAGGAAACTATGAAATGTGAATAAATGTGAGACAGGTTAGCAGGTGAAATGATTTTTCAGTGCTTAGTTTGGAATTATTTCTTTATCTGTGGTTTATTTGAAATTTTAAAGTAATGCAGCATGCTTTTTGTTCACCTAATTGAAAAAGTGTTGGAAACAACCATAAAGAATGTTCAATTCATTTTTTTTCCTATCTTGATAACAGTTTATGTATTGATTTTGTGTTTTTTTTTTTAATTTACATTATGTCAGTTAAAATTATTTTTATAAAATTACTTGACATGTTTTTGCACCCTACTTTATTGCCGAACAATTTAAGAAAATAACAGTGTTCCAGTAAATATCTCTGTGGATATTAGTTTTTGAAAATTGCATGACTAGTTACAATGTAAGAAAATAGCTTCTGTGGCATGACAACAAAATCACAAGGCCTGCTTAAGACAGCAAAACATAACACTGTACTTCAGGAAATGTGAAATTAAAGGATGGTCTTATACCTTATTCCTGAAGTCCGTGTTGTAATAATGTGGAAATACTGATTATAGTATTGGGGGGATAGCTTTGTATGTAGTATTTTATTTCAAGGATCATTTCAGATGCCTATGAAAGTATTTGCTTTTCTTATATTCAGTGTTTTTGTAGTAATGGTTCTCTAGGCATGGATAACTAGCAATAAATACTTTTTTTTGCATTATGAAAGGTGTCAAGTAAACTGTGTTTGGATTTTCCTTCAAGTAACACTTTTATTTCTTGCACTTCATGATGAATGGAACCAAGTCTTGCCTTTTGCAGTAGGTGTGCTGCAGTCCCTGGACTGGTTAACTTTGTTGATCTGAGGGATCCCAGTATTTAGACACATAGAAAGGCCTCTTCTAGAAGCTACCAGCCAAATAAGTTTTCCAGAGTGTTACATCACTTCCTGTAGTAGTTATTTGCTATTTGCCAAAGAGAGATATTAAGCACTGAGCAAAATAAAACTTTTGGTAAACCATATTAAACAGTCCTGTTTACATGTTGTTTTACTGAGCTGAAGTTTCAGTTCTCAGGTAGATACCCTTATTCTAGGCTCTCCTAAAATTGGAGACTACAAGTATAAAACTGTGAGACTCATTTTCTTTTATGAAAACTCTATGGCCTTGCATTGCCAACATCCTTTTCACTCTGTCCTTTGCAGCAGTGACTGTTAAACTGATAATAGTCTCTTTTTGTTTTTCACATAAGATCTGAATATCTTTATTGTTGCCAGGCATGCAACTACTAATTTAGCTGAACGTATTCTGCTGGTTGCTTATTTGGATAATTGCTTTTCCTTTCCCACTTGATTCCTCCTACACTCTTCTGTTCTTTCTGCATAATCTAACATCAACTAGTGAGTAAAGATACACACACTATTTGTAAAAATAATAAAAAATTCCAGCATCATGTTGATGTAACTGTTTCTTGTTTTCTCTGCATGAATAATACAGCTGTGACTTCATTCTTAGTATGACTTATTTGTTTGCCATCATTACTCACATTGCTGACAATGAGAAGTGTACCCGGGTCATCCTGTCTGTATTATTATGTTAACTGAAATTTTCCATTTTTAGCTAAGGGAACACACACAGAATATTTCCTCTATGCCAATGAGTAGGACAGTTAATTTTGTTGATGGTAACACTGAATTGCAACTGGTAATACCCCTTTATTTTCTTTGTGTGTCTCTTCATGTTACTGAGGAAAAAAATGTATAAGGTTTCTTCTTGGTTCTTCCAAATAAATTATTACAGTAATTTAGAAAAAGATAATTATGAATAAGATAAAAGATTTGCTTGGGGTCCTTTTCAAGTTCAACACTTGTGAAAGCAATTACTTTTGTTATTCTTGTGTGTATGTGTTCCCGTAATTTTCTCCCTCCCACTCTGTTCTGATGCTGTTCTGGACTGGTGGACGGGTCTTTCCACCTGCAGTTCTCCCAGAAAGAAGTATCTGCCTTGCAAGGTCTGGCATGTGCTAAAACTGCTTAGCACTAGGTCTCTTTTAAAAGCCAGTGTTCCATTTGTACAAATAAATGCAAAATTCAAGAAAACAGAGCTACGGTGATTACAGTGAGTTCTCTCTGAAATAGCAGAGTAAAATTTTAGCTAGATATTGTGGAAATACAAGCTATTATATGACAATTTTAGAAAGGTAAACGGTAAGAAATGGTATCTGTAAAGAGAGCACTTGCTGGAAAATGACTTTGAAGTTTTAATAAAGGGCAAAAAATCCAAAATATACAATGTGGATGAGTATCCTGTTTCCTTTAAAGTATTCCATTTTAGAAATCAAATTTGCTTAGTTAAATCTATTCATTCACTCATTCAGCCTCTTTACTAGGGGCAATAACAAGAGCAAAATTCTTATTGGAGGTAGTACACTGACCAACTGCCTGACCACTTCAGGGCTCACCTAAATCTAAAACGTGTTGTTAAGAGCATTGTCCAAATGCCTCTTGGACACCGACAGGCTTGGGGTATCAATTCCATCTCTAGGAAGCCTGTTCTACTGTTTGACCACCTTCTCGGTAAGGAAATGCTTCCTAATATCAAGTATAAACCTCACCTGGTGCAGCTTTGTCCCATTCCCTTATGTGCTGTCACTGGATCTCAGGGAGGAGAGACCAGCACCTCCCTCTCCACTTTCCCTCCTCAGGCAGATGCAGAAAGCAATGGGGTCATCCCTCAGCCTTGTTTTCTCCAAACTAGACAAGCCCAAAGGCCTCAGCTGCTCCTCACAAGCCATTCCTTCCAGCCCTCTTGCCAGTTCTGTTGCCCTGCTCTGGACACATTCAAGGACCTTCACATCTTTTTTAAAATGTGGTGGACCCACAGAACTGCACAAAGCACCCCAGATGAGGCTGCACCAACACTGAGTGCAGCAGGATAATCTCTTTTGATCAGCTGGTTATACTGTGTTTGATGCACCCCAGGATGGGGATTTCCCATCTGTGCTGCCACGGCCCACACTACTGACTCACAATGAGCTGCTGTCACCAACACCCCCAGGTCCCTTTCTGCAGGGCTGCTCTACAGCCACTCCTCTTCTAGTTCATACTTATGCCTGGTGTTACTCCATCGTAGGTACAGAATCTGGTATTTGGACTTGTTAAATTTCATGCCATTAATCATTGCCCAATGCTCCAGTATATCTAGATCCCTCTGCAAAGCCTCTTGTCCCTCAAGAGAGTCAACAGCACCTCTGAGTTTAGGATCATCAGCAAACTTGCATATTGAACAGAACTGGCCCTAGAAATGAGCCCTGAGGAACATCACTGGTGACCATTTGCCAGCCAGATGTAGCCCCATTTGCTGCAACCATTTGAGCCTTGCCTTTTAACAAGTTCTTCACCCAGCAGACTGTGAACCTGCTGATCCCACAATTGGACAACTTGCCCAGAAGGATGCTGTTAGGGACAGTATCGAAAGCCTTACTAAAATCTAGAAAAATTACATCCCTTCATCCACTAAGCGGGTGACCTTATCATAGGAGGGTATCAGATTAGCTAAACAAGACTTTCTGGTTGTCAACCCAAGTTGAGTGTGCCTGATGGTTGCATTATAATTTCATAATTTACATAAGTTTTCATTAAAATAATTAAAGTTTGGTAATTATGTAATAGCCATGCAATAATATAGGATGATATTTTAACTGAGATTTTGATAGCCTGAAAATATGAAAATCTAAATGAAAAAGAAACAGATTGATTTAGTTAAAGTTTTTCTGTGATGCCTTTGGTATGTTTTTTCTGTTGCTGAGCTGAAGAAACTTTTTCACTGCTAAGTATAGAGGTTAAAGTCCTCTTTTTTGGTAGAGATGAAGTCAGATTTCCTTCAACACCTCAGAAGAACGGCTGACAGATTTCCATGCAAAGAATTATGAATTGATTTACATGAATTTGAACATGCAAAAAAGTCTACATGATGAATGGTTATTTAAAGTAACCAGAAAACTCAAGTATCTCTATCCATTGAGACTCATTATCAATATGAAGATCTGTATTATTTTCAGAAATAATAAATGTCTGGGTGGTTAGATAATCAGAGCATCGAACAGTGATACTTCCTTACAAAATATTGGCCTATAATTTTCAAATGTTAAGTATCAGACAACAAAGCTGTGATAAAATAGATCTAATGTCATCTTTATATAGAACATCTGGATGGCTCTTCTCAATTAAAAACACATGTTGTTTCACAACTTGAACTTTTACTCTTTTCTCCTTTGGAAACTTAGTGCAAGGTCTGTTACATCTGTAAGAAGTGAAGAATATTTTATATTTACTTCTTTTTTTTTTTTTTTCTTGTTGGTACTGATCTATTAGTAACTGATCTTAGGTTTGTAATATGGCCTTTTCATTTTTAAAGCCTCAACCTCAAAATAGTAGATATTCATTACTCTAAGGGAGAAAACTAGTAAAGAAGGATTGGAAGCATGTGTCTATCTGTCCTGTCTGTACATATTACTTTCACAGAGGTTTTTGTCAGGTAATGAGGAGAAAGGGAAGGAAGTTGTGCTAATTAGCGATATTGAGGTAATAACAAACTGATGCTTACTGGATGATAATCTCTTTTTATGGAGTCAGACCCTTAAGGAAATTCAGGCCTGATCATTGCCTTGGTTCTTCCTCAGTGCTTTCCGTTATATTGTAAATCAGGATTGTTTAAGTGTTAATTAAATTATGTTCTCCTGTACACAGAGAGATTTGAATTAATTATTAAGCATGCTGTTCTTTTGTTAAGTCTGCTTTTTAGTGCAGAGAAAATTGTATAGCTTTTTACAAACCACTTTGATATTTGGATGCTTGGCATGAAATAGAGAAAATCTAGGTTTTTGTTGTTTTCGTCAACTGCTAGGTAAGATCTGACCTTTTATGCCTTAAAATGATATTTTTGTGTATTTTCTTAAGTGGAGGTTACTGAGGGTAGCTTTGCAAAACAACATACAGTCCTATATTCAGAGCTTTCTTTTTACTCTGAAAAATACTTTTTAAAAGCTTGGATTTAAAGATATGTGATTCTGAGAGAAAGTGACACTTCATGAATTACAAGTTTTTGAAAAAGTTCTATGGGTTGTTGTGAATGAGAGAATAATGCAACATTTTGTCATTACTTTTATTCTAAAGGTTCACGCTTGGTGTAACTTTTCTAGAAAAAAGTTTCCACTTTCATGCAGCCTATTTCACTGTAACAAGTTTCATAGATATATTTGCATGTTATATGACTGTTATGGGACACTGTTCCGAGTTAGTTTTGAATGCTTTTTATGACTATGTGCGCCTTACATTAAAAATTTCTAAGCAGGTGTATTTTCTTTATTAGTACCTCTACCAAAAAACTTGAATTCTTTCATGATCCTGGTCAGTCATCTGTAAAGAGCATTTTTTTAATAGTATGAAACAATTATATAGGTCCGTCAGAGCATAATCAACCTGTATGTTGGTTTTGATTTAACTTGCTGATTGCACCCTGTTTCTCAATTCTTTCTGCTGTTTTCACCATTTTTGAAGCAGCAGCCTGTTACGATCCTCAGTCTTCTTCAGAGAATTTCCTTTTTTTTCTTTTAGGATTCAATAATATCCTTGGATTGTACACACGAGTTTTTTGTCTTAGGGTACTTGACAGCTTTCATGGAAACAGATGATTTGAATATATTGGTCAAACATTTTTCACATAATATTGAGTTCATAAAAATCTAACTCACTTGTAGACTTTGCATGGGTATACACTGTCCCAGTGTGGAAGAATTGAGACTATAATTAATGTTGTAACAAGAAATGAATTGTCAAATGTTCATTGACAGAAATCATGCTGCAGGATACCATTTCTTCAGCAGTCATTGATGCTTACATTTCCATTTTTAGTTTGTTCTGTAAAACTATATGTGGAAGTAATATCTCATATGAGACTTGGAAAACATTCATTTACATGTGCATAAAATATCACAAAACCAAATAAAAAACAAACGAAACAAACCCCACAACCAAAAAAAACAACAAAGCTTCCAAACCCCATTGTATAACAAAAATGCTATCATTCTTTGAAGAGTCATTCTTAATTAATCCTCATTATATATCATATTCCCCAACCCACCCGCACCCCACCACCTCTGATAATTCTCTTCTTAAATGACTAACTCCAGCAAATCACTTTGAGACATTGTATAATGCCACTGAATAAAATTTTTGAACATGTTCTCTTTTATCCACCTTCCTCTTAAAAATAAAATCTGTTATCCTTTCAATTTTATTTATAATGAAGGGTTCACCCCCATCTTCAACATATCACATAAACAAGATTTTACTGCCTTCTCTGCTGGGTACTTTTAGAAAACTTTTTACCACTCCCTAATACATATGTCAAGAGAAAATATTAATATGAACCTATCAACATCTGTTGAAACAATTTTAGTATATGTGGAAAAGGAAATTAATCAGAGGAACAAACGCTCTTCAAAGGAAGGAAATTTTGTTTAAGGGTACTGAGGCAGCTTTAATTCAGTTCCATTGTTCCACAGCAGTGTAGGACATGCAGTCCTATTTTTGATGTTTATCATCAGTTGCTACATGGAAGACTTGGACTTGCTGAACTCTTAACTTGGCAGGTAAATGAAGAGGAAACTCTGAGATACATTGGGGGGAAATGCAGTATTAACCTTAAAAATACTGTTGCTTATATATTCTGTTGCTGATTACATAAGTTGATTATGAAAACTCATTTCAGCAAATGTGTGCAATTAATATCAACACAGGTTATTACCAAAATAAAACTAACAATGCAGCTTATATTATGTGATTAATTTTTCATTTTTTCTGTATTGGTCTCATTTTTTATTTATATATTAATTGGTTGTGTTTGTTTTTCTTTGCTTTTTTGGTGCTTTTAGCTCTAAATCCACAGTAAGCTGGATACTATTTGAAGGCCTCCCTGCCCCCTAACATTCTTGTTAGGGAAAAACATCTAATCAGATTTCATAATTCTCAGTTTGATCACTAAAAATAGTTTGTTTTTTTTTTTTCTTTTCTTCTTCTTAAGTGGAACACAAGAAACAAGTGACTGCCGGCCAGTTCCTATACTGGATTTGCAGCTCTTCCCACAGCCCATTGTCCAGATACCTCCACTCCTTTTGTAATTCTCCCTGCACACCTGCAGCCAGTCTTCATCAGCCACTAGATAAACGGAGTCAGTGGCTGCAAAGGGTCAGCTTGGGAGATGGAAGTGTCCAGGAGGGAGCTGACAGATAGGTGCACAGAGATGACTTGAATAGAGTCAAATAAATTGGTGTAGGGATGAATGAGGTGTCTTGCTGGATGAGATAGGCGAGTTCCCTGAGAGGCAAATAAAATAAACAGTTTAACTTACAGCCTGGTTGTCGGGATTCTTGTTGGCTGCAGATCTAGGAGAGAAAACTCGAGGCTAAACCTTCCCTTTGTGTCGCACAGCTGCATAATCCTCAGAATTGCTCAGTGCTGATTTTTTTTATTTTTGAAAGTATCACAGACTAAACGTTCTGTTTTCTACGTCATAAAGTATTTTCATGATCATAAGCAAGATGTAAGACTTGTTCCACCAGTAAGTAATTAATTGCTTTTCCTTCCTCTGAGAGCTCATTTCTATCATTTGTTACTTGAGAAGGTTACTAGCATCTACAAGATTAAAAAAATAACAGTCCTAGAAGAAATCACTAATCATAGAGTAATTTAGGTTGGAAGGCACCTCAAGAAATCATTCAGTCCAATCTTCTGCTTAAAGCAGGACTAACATCAAATATGGATTGAGTTGCTGATGGCCTTATTCAATCCAGTTTTGGAAGTCTCCGAGTGACAAAGGTTTTGTGTTTTCTCTGGGCAACACATTCCAGTGCTTATCTGCTCTCACCAAGAACAGTTTGAGTCCGAGTTGAAATTCCCTCATCAGATCATGGGATGATTGCTGCTTGTCCTGTGGCTGTGCAGACCTCTAGCAAATTCCTCCCTGATTGATTTCCACTGAGAAGTCCTGTTTCCACATAGCTCTTCCTTGAAGAGAAGTTGTGTTGTACCTTTTGATCTTCTTTCATGCCTCTCTGAAGATATTTTTAAGTTCTGCTGTATTTTTTTTTAGTACAAACTTGTAGTCTATCCTTGATCTAACATAATGCTATAGACCAGCCTGTCCATAAAGACATTTTTGGTTTTCATTCTTTTTAAGTAGTAGTTGCACTTTTATTTTAGTATCCCTGTTTAATCTTTCAGATCCTGTGTAAGGATTTAAAAGCTCTATATAAATGCGATGTTGATATTGGATTGAATTCAAAAACTGGTCTAAATAAGTTTAAGCTTTTATCCTATTGCAGTAGTTAATTTCATTAATTAACTATTTAAAGGTGGGTTTTTTCTTTGTTTTTAGATATTTTTTCTTGATTTGTGTGTGCTTACTGTCACTTTTCATCAGCAGTTACCTGTTGGAGTATTTATCTTAAGTCATAATTTCATGTACCACTGGCATAGGCTGCAAAAAGTATCATTTGCCATAGACATGTTTTTATACCTTTAAATGTTTTCAGTCTCAGTCCTTCCGTTAAAAGGCTAGTCACTGTGCAAATGAGTACATACATAAACGATGTATAAATTCATATAGCAGCTTTCACAATGCCGCAGTTGTGATTACCTCCTACAGTGGGTGCATATTCTGTCTGGTTTTGAAAACTTCCTGTTTGAAAATGCATTCAGTCAATCACAAATCAACATTTTAAATGTCATTTTCTGTATATATTGCTGGGCAATTGAAGTTAATATATAAGACACTACTAATGCTGTTTTAGCACAGCCACCAGATTATGCAGAGACTATTTTAAAGGATGGATTACCCATGTGACATTAGACTATACATTCCCCAGATAACGAGTGCCATAAAGAATAGGTATCTTGATGTTGCTACTAGCTTTTATGACTTGAAATTCAGTGCTGAAAGATGATGTAAGAGAGACTCTTTTCTGATTCTAGTATTTCTGTTTCTCCCATCTGATGTATTTTAGTGAAGAGCAAAGGGACAGAAGTATTATTTAGCAGCTGGAGGAATCATGAAAAAAAAAAAACCCTGAAAGATTATGCATTTCCAGCATTAGCTTAATGAAAGATAGACTTTGGTAATAATACTAGCTTCAGGTATTCCCATTTATCTTCTTGTGTCCTTTCTTACCCAATTTGTTACCACGTTGCAACATCCTCCCCCCTTACATGTTGGCACATTTGTGTGTCGACCATTTTATGAGAAGATCGTGGAAAGGATCCTGCTGAAAAATTGTCAAGGAGAAGAAGCCCTGGGGCTTGTTTGTGTCTTCCCCTTGCCCTGATATCAGAGTTGTCCCACAGGGAGCTTCCATAGTGTCCGTGTGTGAGTCCTGTGTGGCGATGGAGGGTTAACAAGCAGGACGTCAGTTCTGTAATCTGCTGGTGCTGTGGAAGACTTTGCCTTTTGGAACTCAGCCTAGTGGACTCAATAGACACCTGCCTTTTAATGATGTATTTCATTCAAATGCAGGCAGCTCTGTTCTTAGACATGCCCAAAGGCTCCACCACATTGCCTAAGCCAAAAGAACAAGCACCTGGCTCCAGGATCCACAAATTAGGTGGTTTTACATTTAAGATCCCTTAGAACCAGATGCCATAGGTGTCCTTCAGTGTTACACTGAAAACATTTCAGTTCCTCAGAAAATACATGATTTTTACTCAAAAACATGCCAGCAAGAGAAATAAGTGAGTGTGGTGCTTCCTTCTGCAAGAAAACGTAATTTATATACATTCAGACTTGTGGTTTAGGTGTTGTCAAACTGATAGTGTTCAAACTCATTGCTCCTTTTTGCTCCCTTCTGGCAGACGAGTGTGGAAGTGGTATTCTTTGCCTAAATCAGGCCACTTTTAAGCTGAAAAAACCCCAGCTTAAAAGTGGTCTAGCGGAAGAGTGAGTGTGGAGATAATGTCCGAGAAAGAGCACACTCAGTTCTTTTTCTGTTATTTCTTTTTTTTTTTTTAAAAAACACTTAAGCAAGTCTCTATATGTGTCGTAATTTCTGTAGTAGCCCAGAAATTCATTTTTTGGATGGCTGACTCTGCAAATTTCTAATAATAATGTTGTATGTATGTTAAAATGTCAGCAGTTCTCAACTCATTCATGCTAATGGTATAATTTCTGGAAAGCTGTTACTTCAAATGAATACCCCGTGATTTGACAGTGCTCTGTGAAAGTTCTGTAGTTTATTGCAAAATATCCAGATTGCATTTTCCTTTAGAATACTTGGTAGATTTTTGAAAATTTGCAAATTTGACATAAATTTGAAAGGTTGGGATTATAATAGATATTGATATATGGGAAGAGCTGTGATACTTTCAGTGGGTGTGCATTATTTATGTTTATTCTCCTAAGATTATGTACTACATTTTGATAAGGAGGTGATTTACTGTATTAAACATTTAGTTTTAATATTCATCTGCTTAAATTTAACGACGGATAGTCATTAAATATCCCCTTTTGATATCCCATGCTATTTGCACTGTCAGAATACATTGTAAGGTATGTAGAACATGTCTAGCATCATTCAGAAGAAATTAAAATAGCATGATTTACAAGCCGATATTTTTTACCTTCTGGCTTAAAAACACACCACTTAACTAGATCATGATAGTTGCATTATCCAAAAGAGTATACTTCATTATCCAAAAGGGTATATTTCTGCAGCTTTTAAAAGTTTTTTAATTTAAAAGCCAGTTAGCAATAAGGTAACAGGGAAGTCAATGATCTAAGTAGTATTTTTATGTTAAACTTAGCAAACCTTTTTATCTCCTATCAGACTGTGTTTATCTCCCTTACTTCTTATGATCTAAAAGCAATTTACTATTTTTTTGAAAAGCAGAAAAGGCATTGAAATATTTTCACAGATATCCTCAGTGCTGAATATTCATTTATTGGTTTGAAGTTCCTGCTGTAGATGTGGTACAATGCCATACTTGTGAAAGTCTCTGGTGCTTTTGTGCACTTCTTCTAGTGTCTTGACACTATCAGTTAGTGTTTTGACATTCTTCTTTCAATGTTTTTCTTTGCAATGTATTTCATTCTGTTATTTCATTCAAAACATCTTTATTTAAACTACTTTGTGTTTTTATTTTTCTGTGACAGGACAATTAAATAGCAGAAATACCCAAGACGTAGTGGGTTTCAGTTTACCAGAGTATTAATCTCCTGCACAGTGAAAGGCTGTATCAGTGCCTGGTGGCTGTTGACACCTGTGTTCAGGTGGGAGGGGGAGATGAGGGAGATTACAGGTAGCTCTAGTCACCCCTGCTGATTTGTTTGAGGCTATTTGGGAACATGAAGTGATATTAACATTCCAGAGCTCACTGTAGTGTCTTTTACAAGGTGGGTCTTAGGACCAATGCTATGACTTCTGAGAGAGTGATTCTGTGTAATAAAAATTGAGAATACAGACAACTGTTGGATGTTATCTGTTGCGACTTCAATATAGTCAAAATGCTGTTTTCCTCGCTTTTCTGTTCCAATCATTTGTTTTTACGTGAGCTATGTTTAAGAACATAACAGCCAGGCCACTTCAGATCTGAGGTCCACCTAGCCAAGTATCCTGTGGATACATGGAGTTACTGGATGCTCCATAATCCTTGTGTTAGATGAGTAAACTGTCACTCCTCATTCTCCTTTTCTGCGGCCAGTGGAGCTGAGGTTCTCTTGGGACACCCTGGGAATTGCTCAAAGAAGGTGTTTGTTCCTCTGGAGTCCTTAGTTTGGGTGTGTGCTGTGCCTCTGGGATCATCTGGGCTAGTGGAGACAGGTCTGGGATGGGCTGATGGGCCTGAGAGCATCCCAGCCAGGTATTAGTTGTGTTCCCCCCTGTGCTATTGTTTCTCTGGGCTCCCTTGTGGGTGTGCAGATGAGCTTTATCACTTAACGCAGTTTCTGTTATGACTAAAACCTTGTCTGTTGGTAACACAGAGTTTAGCGTGTGTTGTTGTATGTGTGAAATGAATGTCCACTTATTCAGTGTGTACCACTTTATGATTCTCCATGTTGAATTTCATCTGTCATTTTGTCACCCAGTAATCAGTATCCAGGGACCCTTTGCAGCTCTTTACTGTCAGTCTTGGCTTTTTGGTCCTGAATAACCTGTATTTTGGGGTTTCCTGAAGCAACCACTAATGCTTTCTAAAACGTGAGTCATTTCTATGTTGGTGAGGTATTTGTCCGGACTGCGTGGAAGGAACTGTGGTTGGCCAATCAGTGCTGTGTTTCCTGCCTCCCACTATTTCTCCAGTTTTCCTTAGCAGATCATAGTTGCAGTTGCAATCTGATCAGGCAACTGGTAGTGTAGTTCTTACAAGCGACTTTTCCTGTTTAGGCTAGTAATTTCAAATAATGGGAATTGTAGGTATCTAACTTGAACTGTAAGTTTTCCCTGACGTACAACATCATTCTTCCACCAGTACAGTCTAACTTGTCTTTCTGCCACTTTGGCCCTAAGTTTTAGGGAACTACTTATTGTTTTGCTTTTATCATGCTCATCCATCATTTTATCTTATATTTTTTAGAAACATCTGTTTTACTATTTTTACATTTAGCGCCCTTTCGAGTCGGAATCGTCCTGAGATGACTTTACTGTCCCTGGCTTGAGAGTTGCCAGTCTATTTTACCCTGTGCCTGAGGGTGGTCAGTGAGGGCTTCAGCCCTACAGGCTCTGTCATCCCAGACCACGTGCTGTTTGAGACCTATTGGTTTTTCCACAGACTTTAGCTTTCAGATTTTCCTGTAGCCACTTCAGTTCTTAATGCCAGCAGATTGTTTTGATTGTCATTCAGATGGAGCTCATCCCTTCTGTAGAGTTTCATCTTTTCTGTAGTTAATGAATCCAAACACCCAGTCCCTTTACTATTTTGGCAGGTGTGCACTAGGCTTCTGGCTTACTTGCTCTGTTAATTCCTATGCATGTTGGAGAACATTTCAGAGCATAATGTTTCACTATGTAGTAATGAACGCCTTACACAGTAGCCTAAATTTTGCCTTGAAAATGTCTTTTCTGTTTCTGGGTTGTTGTTATCCACACGAACCTTCCATTACTTTCTGGGATCCTTATGGTGTCTGTTGGTTACAAAGGCAGCAGACAGGTTGCTCTGAAGTCCGGCTCAGCTGTCTGTGTGTCTGATCATCCAGTGATCACCACTGTTGACTGCCTTTCTCTTTTAAGCTGGAGCTAGTGGCCCTGAAGAGATATTCTAACCCACTTCTGGGATAATTTTTCCGCTTTATCTGCCAGGTACTTTCAGAAGTGCTACTGGATAGCTCCAATTCTGAAGCAGCAGCACCGAAACTGTTCTAATAAAAAGGAGGAGGAAAGTCTTGGCAGGAAAGCATCGTTGATGCATCCCCTATCTTTAAGTTCCTCCAATTTTGCCATTTTAGCTTTATTTAAGATTATGACCTGTTTGCATTGCATGCATACGGTATCTGCTGAGAGGACAGCTAGTCGTAGGTCATAGAAAAAACTGGATAATACACATTATTTCAGTAGTTGTCCACCTGTGTTTCCTTAAAGGCATGAGTATTTGCCTTTGCAGCTGAGATCAGTTAATCTGCTTATCTTCTCTTTTTGCGGTTGGTCCCTGCATTTAAGGATGGAAGCTCTGGTGGTCTCTTTTATTTACAGCTGAGCTGCTACATCACTGTTATTTCCTGTACTTTGATGTCTGACTTTCTTTATATAAACTAAGTGGCTTTTACACTGCTAATAATTTATATATGGATTGTGCCTCCATCCTAATTTAATTCTTAACCTGCTTGGGTTTGTCATCTTGTTTGGCTGCTTAGCACTTTCATCCATTGAGGGTCATTTTTTTGGCTTTGATTGTTTCCTTTACATGAAGGTTGAATTCCTAAGCTGCATACTGTCCTGTAACTTCAGTACACAGAACCAGGAGCTACAAATATAGCCACTTCCCACCTGGCTTTGGAACTAGCTATTTTATTTTATTTTAAAATCTACGTTAATCATTATGAGATTAAAATATTAAATTAATTGGGAGGTATTTGTAAGGCAATTTATAAAAAATAACTAGGTTCTATCAGCTTAGTTTTGTCTGTTCAATCAATCTCTACCTGACTTTGTAAGCCTAGCTAGGCTTTAGGTGTGAATGAATGCTGTAAGCTTTTTCTGAAGTTGGGCTCTAAAGAATTGTTTTAAAAAATATTTTCAAGTTCTATTTATATTATCAAATGGAAAAATAGACTTAAAGTATTTCAAGCATCAAAATATGTGTGCACACTTTTTCTGTTGCAGTCAAATTCTCTTTACCTTTTAATTTCCCACAATGTTGCAGTTTTGCAGACAATATACAGGAAAAATTTGGGCATTCACTTAGGTACGTTATTTGTACTTAGTCTCTGGAGAGTTTTTCTAACATAGTTCTTATGTTCTTTGGTTTCTTATGCTCTGAAATGTGTGTTACCTTTTATGACCTTTTCATATGTTACAATTTTAACTTTGAGCTTTCCAAATGATCTGTTAACCCATTTGGTAACCATTACGCCTGTTCTTCCTTTTTTGTACCTCAGAATTGGCTTATTCTTCCTCTTTTTTTGCTTGTTCTTCCAATCTCAATTTTAACTAAATCACAGATAAATGTTTTATACATTTTTAGAGGTTCCATTCATTTCTGATGATGTTTCTCTGCACTGTGGGATTTTTCTGATTTTTTTTCAAGACATACTTCTTTAAAGAGCTGCTCTGAATGTTATGATTTTTAAGGTAGCAAGCCTTCATTTTTTTCCAAAATTCGTGCTATAATGATTTGGCTTGCTTCCTTCTGCGTTCTGTTATACATGCAAGCACAAAAACACCACAAGAAAATTTTAGAAATCGTTGGATCTTTCTGGTGGGGTTGTTTGGTTTGGTTTTCTTGTTCCCCAGCTAATTAGGTGGGTCTTAAGTCTGTGATTTTTGGAACAGTATTTTCTATGAAGACTGTTAGAAGTCAGTATTTACCTGTGACCTTCCTGTATACTATAAATTAAATGTATAAAAATGCCTTTTCTGAAACTGATCTTGTTTTCATGTTGGGCTGAAGAACCAAAAATTTGTCAAGCAAAACTACTTCTGATCTTTATTGTGTAATATCTTATTTTGTTATGACAATAAAGTGTTGCAATATATTTTGTAAATATAATTATGTTTTAAAATATGGAGAAATATACGATAATGAAGTTCTTCCTGAATAGAGATGTGAGACACGTCTTAATTTCAGAAAAATCCTGGTGATATTTTTGCTCTCAGCTTGTCTGCTATTACTTATGAAAATCTCTGTATGTGTAAACATACCAACTTTTTTTTAATTTGAAAAAGACTTATTTTGATACTGCAGCGAACACGCAAAGCATGTTTTCATTTCTTTTACTAGCATTATTTTAATACACAGAAATAGAAAACTTTATTTTAGAATGTTTTTCTTCCCTTTTCTGTCTGTGTATAAGCCAATTTACAAGATGTTATTTTTGTGATATTTCTGAAACTGCTCCAAGTTGAAATTTCTGATTGAATTGAGAAGGGGAAGGGAGTTTTTTATGTAGTGAATTGTATTTGCTGTAGTGAAATCTGTGTGCGATGTATCTGACTATTCCTATTACAGATTGTAAATGAATGCCTAAAAAAAAAATACTTAAAAAATATAAATAACATAATTTTCCCTGTGGTTAAAATCTCTTCTATGTGTGGATGTACTCCAAAGAATGCATTTAGGTTTATTTATTTGTCTGTTTGTTTTCCTTCGTTAGGCTCGGCGCAAAGAGGTTTTTATCCAGGAGCGATATGGAAGATTTAATCTGAGTGACCCATTTCTGGCTCTTCAGAGAGACTTTGAGGCAGGTGCTGGTGACAAAGAAAAGAAGCCAATATGCATGAACCCCCTGTCTATTTTAGAAGCTGTTATGGCTCACTGCAGGAAAATGCAAGAAAGAATGTCAGCTCAGTTGGCTGCTGCTGAAAACAGACAAAAGAAGGTATCCTGCTACCAACTTTTTTTCCTTTTTTCCCCCTCCTGATTTGTTGCTTCATACCACTTTTTAAATCTGAGGTTTTGTCTAACTTGTTTATCCTTACAAGTGTTAAAATGTAATCACTTGTCATATATAGTGAGGTGCTGATTTTGTGGTGATATTTTGTGTGCACACCTCATTCATTCCATGAATTTAGCTCTACTTATAAATAAAATCTAACTGGTACAAGTTGATGCAGTATTTAAGTGGATAGCTCAGCGTTAGCTGAGAAAGCATCATCACAATATATTTTTAAACCAACAGCACTGAAGCCTAGAGGTGCTACTGTTATTTTTATTCCAACCTAAATAGCGTAGAATAAATAATTTACATTTTATATTAGGTGGCTCTGTTTCATAAATCAGTAAAAATAAATTATAACTATAAAAATACTTGTTTGCCTATTTAGAACATGTGCTGTAAAGAGAAAACTATTTTGAAACAACTATGTTGCAAAAGAAAGTCTCATATTGAAGATAAAACAGTGTCATTTTGAAATTGAATGATTGATTGGTTGCACATATTTCACTAATATGTAAGTGATACATTCCTAAAGCATAGCTAAATATGAATATGTGGGAAGGTGTTTCCAAAAGGAAAGAGGAGAACAGTAATATAATAGACTAATCTAGACCAGGCATTTTTGAATAATTAGAAAATAAATGCTTGCTAGGCATTGGATCATCCTCACTGGTATGATTGAATTTCTTCAGCAGCTGTGAAATAGCTTTTTGGTGACAGTTTTATATTGATGTTTAAAAAAAAAGAAACAGACCATTCTGAGACGATTGACATGAAATTGATTTTGGTAGTAATTGCCCTTTGGGAAATAATATGCACACAAAAGTACTGGAAGTATTCTGGAAATACATGCTTAAATTAAATCAGCAAACCTTTTGTTGTTATCCTGTCTCTGTTGCTTAGTTTAGTTTAAGCAGCCATGCTCTCTTAAGACTTCAGAAAATCAGATGCCATATTCAAAAAAATGAATAATGCTAGACCATATGTACGATATGTACATCTTAAAACAGTGCAATGGCTTATGTAGTGAACTGTTACTTGTACTTACCCAGCGCTTCTTTTTGTGGACTCTTAAACGTTAGTTTTCTTTCTCATATGCTTTTTTAAGTAAGTTGAGATTTTGCGGAAAGGATTATCTCAGCATACAAAAGAGTGAGCAAGCTTGACTATTCTGGTTGAAGAATGATATTGGGAGAGACCCTGACACATCTCCCTGAACAGCTGGATTAGGTTCTTGTTTCAGTGTGTGACCACAAGTCTCTTCTTGTACGTAAATTCTTCATCTGTCCCCGGCTTTTAGTATATGGACAGATGCATGCGTGTAAGATGGGCTCACATATTGAGACTATATCTCAAAGTCAAAGTATTGATACGTAAATTCCTTTTTTGGCCCGTATTTATTACCGAAGTCTCTATCTACAAGTCTGCATGCACAGGAAAGGACCCTCTTGTCCTTTGTTTCTTAGAAAAACACATAAGGGTTTTTTTTTCTTCAAATCTTAATTTATTTTGCAGTTTGATTCTTACCTTCAGAACTACTTAAACCTCTAGTACACTCAGTTCTAAAGTCTGTAACTTTTAAGCCAAATATTAAAATACTACACTTGAAAAAATGTGTGTTGCTTTGAAAGTGTGGCATTATGATTCTGCCATTTCTACTCCTTGTAACAAACAGGAAGCTTAAATAACACAGGATATGAAAACAAACTGGATGGTATTGAGCAGCTGTGTGCATGACTCTCTACAGAACTTACACTTTGCTCTTGTAAAGCAAATTACAAATGCTGTTTGGACAGGGCATCTCTTAAACTTCTTGGGTTTGTGGCAACAGATGACATATCCCTCAACCATCTCTGTTCATTCACAAACCATTCATTCAGTGGTTTACCTTCCCTTAGGTTCCACGTTTTTCTGTTCTACAACTCTCAAATCCCTCCTTGCTTGAGGGTAATGAAGGTATTTGAGGGATTTCTAGAAATGTTCAACAAAGTAGAGTGACCCAATGTTAGGGGAAAAAAAAAAAAAAACCAACAAACAAAAAAAATCCACCAACCAACCAACAACAACAAACCTCAAATTAAGCCTAGACAAATATGACCTAAATACAGAGCCAGCTGCACGTCCTCCCTCCAAGATTGGTTCCTCCTTCTCCAAATATGTGATGCCTCTGTCTTCACGTTTGGAATTGCCTCAGTCTCACTCCTACACCAGGCAATGAAGTCTGTGAACAGCTGTGTTTATTTTCTCTGGATATTGCTGGACTTCAAACAGGCACAGACTGAACTCTTATTCCTGCGGACTTATTATTTGTGAATATAGTGACCGTAAAAGTATTATTTGACTAAAATTTTTATTTGATCATAAAAAGCAAGTCATAACAATGTGGCAGAATGTAGAAAAATGAAAGAGGTGCAGATAAGACTGTCAGTCATAGGCTTACCATATACCGAACACCTAATCCCCAGATGTCATCTGCTTTGTGTTAAATCTCCATCCTCTTCCATCTCTTTGAATGCTTTTCTTGGAGCTGCTATCAAAATTAGTTTTGAAGTTTCGTGGGAACTCGAAACCAGATAATCAAAATGGCAGTTCTTGATTTGTCAGATATTTGCAAAGAAGTTAATATTGGCATGCATGCTCAAAGAAAGACAGGCACATTGGTTGGACGAGGCCCATTGATGTGATTTAGTCTAACCTTGTGCGTAAAGCAGATTATCACCAGCAGTACATCTGGTCATCTGTGAATCTGTCTAGCTGCATCCTGCAACCCCCCAGGAATGCTGCAGCCTTTCTGCACCACGATCCTTCTGAAGAACTTTTTTCCAAGACTGAGCCTCTTAAAGAGCAATTTTTTTTTGTGTTAACCTTTTGTTATCAGGCCCCATCTGCCACTATAAAGAAGAATTTGACTCTGTCATCATTGCAAGGGCCCTTCAAAAGGAATGGTGTGTTGATATTAGATCATCCCTTAGTTTGGTTTTTTTCACTAGACTAAGCAAGCCAAGCTCCCTCGATGTTTTCTCATGAGCCATGCACTCTGTCTCTCACCTTTGAAGGGCCTTTGCTGGTTAGTTCTTTATATATACTTTACATATACTGTATATTATACTGTAATTTTTCTCAGTATCTTTTTTTTTTTCTTTTTCAAATACTTCTTGGACACATTTCCAGATGATTATATTACAGATATGATTTGGTTTGTGCGTCTAGTACACTTCACAAAACCGTGTCATAGTTAGTTCATAAACTCATAAATAATTACAGCTAGTTCCAAATTTGTCATCTAATGGAAACAATGCAGTGTAGGTATTCAGAGGCTTTTCCTCTTCGAGATGTTGCAACCAAAACAAGAGCAATGGGGAAGACATAGACATAGGAGACAACGTGAAGAGAGAAATTAATGCTGTTCTTGTCAATTTGAAATCAAATAGAGGACTTACAAATAAAGAATCCCTAATATATATATATATATATATGCAATGCTTACAAATAAGGTAATATAACAGTATGGTATCACAGAATCACAGCATGTTAGGGATCAGAAGGGATCTCAAAAGATCATCCAGTCCAATCCCCCTGCCAGAGCAGGAATCATTTCATCCGAGTTATATGTTAAAATCTGCTTGTAATTATTTGAAAGTAATATATTTTCACAACAGTTAATTTATAGAACCAGTCTCTCATCTGAAAGCAAAATTGAGGAATAATAAGGAACAGAAAATCTTGATAAAAACATTTTCACTCTAATCTTATTGTTTTTCCAGGCTTTAAAAATTGTGTATGTTTCTCATTACATTTTTGTATGATTTAACAAAAAAGAAACTGTTGGGTGCTGCACAGGTTACTGTTGAATGCTCCGTATTCCTTGAAATGTTTGTGAAGCATCCAAATACTGTCAGGTTCTTTGAAAAAAAAAATTATATTATTTACTGCAACTGAAGAACTGTGAATGGGACCATTTCAGAATACAGTATCTTCATAATAGCTTGTTAATTTAATTTGCAGCTGTACTGTCATTAACATTATTGAAGAGGTGGTGTTGCTGATATTGCTTCTTTAGCAATGACTGATAATGCCAAATCTTATTTTTTAAACATTTAACACTGTTTATAAGAATGGGCGGACTTGGTTTTGTGAAATGCGTTGTACAGAGTATATTGGTTTACCTGGTATGAATCTCTAAAACCCCACTGAAGCCTCTCTACTGCTAAATGGTTTTTGAGGTGTTTGAAGCCAAGATTACATTTCGAATGTAGGTATAATTTTCCATAGTGATTTCTTCCTATTATTCTGCTGTAATGGTATGATTTCAGGAAGAAATTTTACTATTGCTATAATATACATTACATCAATATTGTCATCACCTCTTTTTCCCATTCTTCTAAAGAAAACAAGACAAATTTACAGTCAGGTAATGTGATTTACAGTCAGGTAATGTGATTAGAAATGTTGTGAGACTGAGACACACGTTCATCTCTAAATGTAAATTCATGCAGGATTTATTGTTTGTTCTCTCTATGTCATTTCACTTCCTTTTTAAATGTTTCCTTGTATTTGAATTCTGCTTACCATGTGGGAAAAAATTATCCTGGGGACAATGAGCTATAGCGGGTGGGATTTTAGTTATGTTAAAACTGCAGACTCTCTCTCTGTTCTACTCGTCTCTTGATGGCATGAGTTTCAACTCTATGGTATCACTGGAGAGTAACAAAACGGTTATTAAAAAACTGTATTTATGTCAGCCTTTGTTTAAATGCAGTTTAGTTAAAAATGAATTGGAGACACATTTGCAATGATGTGGAAAAAGCTTCCAGAGCTAAGAAATTTCATCTCCTATTGGAGAGGACAGGGAATAGTATGCTGCAGCAACAGGCTTCTGAGAAGCTATTGTATTGTTATGCCTCATTTGGTTGGTTGGATTTTTGCCTGTATGTCTGTTTGGGGTTTTCATCTAGCAATTGAGACAATACTTTAAGCATTGAATGAGAGAGGAGATATTCCATAGCTATTACCAACCCCCAGGCCATCTTGTTTCCCACATTACAGTTTACAATAAATATATTCATGACACTGTATTATCTTAAACTCTGAAATTAGTATAATTTTGAACCCTAATCTTCAGTCTGAGGAAGACCTGAAATCTACATGTTTCATTTCTCATCTCAAAGTTTTTTTGCAAAGCTCATCTCTTGCTTGTGTCTGGTTACTCCACTGAGAAGAGGACTTTCTGTGATCTCTTATGTCTAATTTCTGGAGAACAGGCAGCTCCTCACTCAGAAATCACAAGCATTTAATCACTATGGAGAGTCTTTGTGTTGTTGATGGAGGAAAGTAGATGGGCTTGCTTAGTTTCTGAATTGCTCTTCAGAGATGCCTCTTTCTTTCTTTTGCTTGTATAATACTATAGGTACCTGCATTAGATATCACAAATCACTTTCCTGGGGTGGACAGGTTCACTTTAGGCAAACTCTCAAAAGTTAAAGTATCAGTGTCAGGTTAATATTGGGTTGTGTTGAAAGTCTCTGTCTTGTTAGTGAGAATTTTTCTCTGTGCTTTCTTACAGTTGGAAATGGAAAAATCTCAGTTACAGAGTCTTGAGCTGGAGCACAAAAAGCTGTCTGCTCGTCTTGAAGAAGAACGTGGAAAGAATAAGCATATAGTACTGATGCTGGTGAAAGAGTGTAAGCAGTTGTCTGGCCGAATTGTGGAGGAAGCCCAGAAACTGGAAGAACTGATGTCAAAATTTGAAGAGGAAAAGAAAAAGGCTGCTGAATTGGAGGAGTCTCTTGCAGCTGAGAAACAAAGGAGTACGCAAATGGAAGCTCAAATGGAAAAGCAGCTGTCTGAGTTTGACACAGAGAGAGAGCAGTTGCGTGCTAAACTTCATAGAGAGGAAGCACATACCAGTGACCTCAGAGAAGAAAGAGATAAAATGATCAAAATGATTGAGCAATTAAAAAAGGAGAATGAAAATAAAGCTAATCTTTCTCTTAAAAACAAAGATAAAAACAAAGATAGAAGTCTTATTTCTGTTTCTGTTGAAACAGAAGAGCCAAGTTCAAGAACTGTTGCCTGCCAAACAGATACTGTAGTGATGGACAGTAGCACAGAAAATGTTAAGCAGTTGCCTTTGACTGTATCCGTAAAGCCTTCTACAGTGAACCCACTAGTGTCTGGCAATACAAAAATGAATGTGTGTGCCAATGCAGCACTTGTGAAGCCTGTCATTGATAGGCAGTCCTCATCTAGTGAACTCGTCCCTCCTGCAACTCCTGTTCTTACACAGAATCAAAACAGAATTGAGGAAAATGGACCAAGTACAGGCTCATCACCTGATTTACCAAGTAGCACTTCTCCTTTTCCAAATAGTCCTTCCCTTTTCACCCCTGCAGCACCGACTGCTGCTGCTGCTCAGAACTCCTCGCTACCTTCATCTATGCACAGTTTGCATTCACCATCTGCCAACACTACTGGGCATCCAGGCCTCAATCCACGAATCCAAGCAGCTAGATTTAGATTTCAAGCGAATGCAAATGATCAAGACCAAAATGGAAACACAACCCAAAGCCCTCCCTCAAGGGACGTATCCCCTACTAGTCGTGACAACCTAGTTGCCAAACAGGTAGCTCGGAATACCGTTACCCAAGTCCTGTCGAGATTTACAAGCCCTCAGAGCAGTGCTCCGTCACGACCAGGGACGTCACATTCAGTGGAAGCTGGCACTTACCCCCCAGTTGGTAGGCCGAGTTTAAAGACTCCCAGCGTATCAAGAATTGACAGAGGAAATCCTCCACCTATTCCTCCTAAAAAGCCAGGGCTTTCACAAACTCCTTCTCCACCACACCCACAGCTTAAGGTTTTAATGGATAGTAGTCGATCCCCAAATACAGGTGCAAAAACTGACAGCAAAACCGTGACCTCACCTCTTTCAAGTTCACCACAAGGAATCAGGGTAATAAATGAGGAAATTATTTCTAAGTCCTCACCTCAGCTGCCACCAAAACCTGCTATAGATTTATCTGTGGCACCTGCAGGCTGTGCCATACCAGCCATAGCCTCCTCTCAGGTGGGTGCCTGGCCTTCCCACTTCCCTGGACTGAACCAACCTGCATGTTCAGAAAATTCCTTTGTCATTCCCACCACCATTGCCTGTAGCTCCTCCATAAACCCTGTTAGTTCTTCATCCTGTAGACCATGTGATTCAGACAGCCTCCTGGTAACAGCATCAGGTAAAGGGATTGATATGCTACAAACTGTCACTGTCTCCCTCTAAAATAATGTTTTGGTTTTCCTCTCTCTTATTTGCTTTATTTTTTTATATACCTTTCTGGTTTTTACCTTCTAAAAGCTGAGATTTTCACTTTTTTTTTTTTTTTTTTTTTTGACATTCCAGGGGTATGGGAATTCTTTTGCTGATTTAATTATGTCGTAAATTAGTTTGCTTCATCAAGGAGGTCTCCAAATTGAAGGCTTTTTTTTAAAGGTAAAAGAAGACTAATATTTAAAGTAAATGGGCTGCAAATCATCGTATATTAAAGAAACTTTTTTTTTTTTTTTTTTTTTTTGGTCAACGCTATTATTTTGGACTTACAAATGTTTTTTTGGTCTGAAAGATACCTCTGCTCTTCCTTGGAATATGTATTTTAGTGCTTTCTGAATCTTTTAGAAAATAGGACATAGCTGGGGCTACTGTATTCTCCTAAGGCATTAGATGGTTGCACGTTAAGGTATATAATTACCTGGATGACAGGGTGGTTTCAAATATATCTTCATACCTATAAAATATATTCCATTTTCATTTCCATTTTTCTGTAGTTCTTGGTTTAGGTGCAGGCTTTGTTAATACCTGTGTATGGTATCTCACAGGTTTATTTCAACAGATATCAGCAGAGTTTTGCTGTTGGACATAAAATCTAAATGTCATGTTGACAATTGAAGTCTGGAGTCAGTGCGTGTATCTGCTATTCCTTTTGCATTGTGGTGAGGACTTATTTGTGTGCCTAACGTGCTGCCAGCTTCAGGATATCTCCTTGATGGCAATTAAATGAGCAAAGGCTGCAGTGATCTACCTTTTAGTTAATAGTGGATCTCCTATAAATCTTTGTGTCAACATATTTCCCTGCTGGGATCAACAGCACTAGAACATTACATAAAGCCCCTCTTTAGCCTGACTTGCACTGCAGTGAGGAAGATGGACACAGTTATGGAACACTTTAGACCTTCATCAGCATTGAAGAATGTTTGAAAGGTCTCGAACTTTCAACAGTTATTCTGAGCTCAGTTATGCTACTTCAGTCCCTCATAACTTTAGTCCCTGTATCATCATCTACAGGGTATAAAAGCCCTGCTCAGCTGGTCTGATTCCATCACACAACCAGCTGCTTTCTGATAACCAACCGCTTTTCTGCTGCACCACTGTCTGATAAGACAGTTGAACTCACCAGTCTTGTGGAGGCTGTTCCAAAAGCAGTGTGTGGCAGACTGTATATATAGGAGATTCAAGGGTTTACATTATTATGGAATTTTTATTCCCATTCCACTTCATTGAAAGACTTTCTGCATGTTTCTGGAGTAATATGGTCATGCTTTTAACATTTGGCTATGGGACCATACTACCAGAATCCTCTCTCCTTTCTGAACTGTGCCATAAAAATATGAGCTCAACAGTCTCATCTTCCATTTGTCTGTTAACAACTGTGGAATTTGATGGGCTGCCTCTTTAATTTGCTGGTTTTTATATGGGCGTCCTGAATTTTCATCTTAAATTCTTATTCATAGCTGAGTCTGATTGCCAGGTCAGATAGATCATTAACCTCCCACTATTTCAGATACTTTTCAAACCTCATTTGCTTTCAGGTGCTATTAGGCTCCATAATGGAATTAAAATTTCATTTAAAAAATCTAAGGTTTTTATTAACAAATTATTGGCAAAATCAGATTCAAAGTGAATAGTTTTTGTAGGCAAGAGGCTGTCTTGCACAAGTCCTATCAGCATGAATTAGGCTGTAGATTTCAGTTAGTCTTACATTAATTAGATGGTGTTTGGCAGTGATTTAAGACAGTTTTTTATTATTCTTAAAAAAAATAAATATTCTGTCTTAAAAATGAAATTACCACCGCTTGACTTCATAACTCCATGTATTGTTCTTGCTTTAGTTTGTGCTTCAAAGTATAAACCTTTTTCTTAGGAGAACAATGAACCTTTTAAATGTAACTCTTCCACAAAGTAGTCAATTCGTGTTTTGTGTGAAACTCGTGACAGTTCTCAGAGACGATTCTTAAAGATGCGATTTTTGTCAAAAACTATTAGTTTTCTAGAACTGGGCTCATTTATGTGTTCAGATTGCCTTTCTTCATTTACACTCCAGTCACTTGTTTTTGGAAGGGATGGAAACATTTGGGTTCTTTTAATCCCCTTATAATCCTTGCTCTGAACATTTGACACTGTTAGTATTTTGTAAGTGGCGCTGCTTTTTGTGTGTTTTTGCAATTGCAAATGGGAAATGTATCCCATAACCTGAAGTCTTCAAAGAAAGATTGCTTAAACTCTAGTTAGTGGTCTGCTGTTTCATTTTAATAGTATAGACTGCAAACAGGCTCAAAAGAACTTTGATAAATTTATCTGCAGTATTCAGGTAAATATTGAGGAGCTCCTTTGTCTTTTACCCAAACTAATGCTTACATTTTATTGCACTCATTCTGCAGTCCCATTTTATTTTTGTTTTTTAAGGGAACTTAGTCTATTTTGGCTGAGTGTTTTGGCAAACTGCGGAACTAAATAAACTTTGGGCAACAGATGTTATGCAAGTATGGAAAGACATTTCCCTCAGCATTTTCTGCTGAGAAAATAAAAAAATAGGGTTTATAAATATATATGGAAATAGACTTTGTCTTAGAGAAGATAAACCAAATTTAATAACACTGTTTTCATTAGGATAATGTAGTCAGTAACGCCTGAATTCAAGTCATTCACTTTTTTTTTTCATTTTCTTTTTTAAGTATGACTTTTCTTGAGGTGAGCAGCATCTAAAAAACTACAAATACTGCTGAAACTTTCTTCCCATATCTGCATTTTCCTGCCCTTTTGTCACAGATTCAGTTAGTTTTATTAATGTTCTGGTTGGTTTTAATCTGTTTTATTTACTTTTTTTCAGAAAATGTTAGAATTTCAATTTTACTTTAAGTTAAAGCAGAGTGTGGTGAAATCTTATCCATATTTTATTGTATAGTAAGTAGTGAGCTTCAAGCAGAATTTGTTAATATTTTTAAACAACAGTGCAAACCAAATTTAACACATTAAAAAAGACATCGAAAGAGTCCTCCACTTTTATATTTTTTGGTTTTCAATAAATTTTTGTTTCTTTCTTCTTACAGTGGTGACAGAATAGTTGATAATAGCCTAATCACTGAAGTATTCTATTTATTAATTTTGAAATTGTTTCCTAGTTAGCTCAGATTGCTTTAAGAACATATCAACAGCCTGATTTTTCTGTAGGGGAATGTCTTGGGTCCAGAAAGAGCAACTGTTAAGAGCAAACTTAGGGCACTGATTGTTTTGGTTACGTGTTCTGCCAGATGACTGTGACGATACCTTCTCTGAGGGCTGGGGCATTGGACCGTGCGTCGCTCTTTCCATGCTGGTAGGCAAAGACAGCAGTTTTTGTCATTAACATTGAACAGACAGCACACAGAGAAGTTCCAATGAACATTTATGGCCTGATTCAAAATCTGCGACAGTGTTTTCATTAACTTCAGTAGCCTTTGAACTGGTGCCAAAATGCTTCTGCTCTGTTTGGATTTCTACATTTCAATGGCTGTAAGACTTCAAACTGGAAACCTATGTAGGCAGCTGGATTTTCATACCCCTGGGATTTTTGCTTTCACTTTCTCCTTGGTTTTGCGCTTTCGATGTCACTCTTCAGTGAAGTATGTTTTTTATTTTGCTTATTTCTGTAATGATTGATTTATTCTCTCTATTCAATTGGCTTCCAAGATAAAAGGCAACGGGGGGAGGAACTGATCTGGGCTCTGAAATTAACCATCTCACGTTCTGAAGCTGATGCCAGAAGCTGTTTTTGTCTGTCCCTCTGCCCTTCATCACTGCATGGCCTACAAGCTTTCACAGATGCTTCACATTTCCTAACTTTTTGCATCTGTAATAATGTACCTTATTTATCAGTATTTTCTAATTTTGGAGTGTTTTGCTGGATTTATTCAGCTTTGTTAAATTGCTTTATATTGATAACAGAAGCTAAGGTTATGTTTATGTTATTACCTGGTTTTTGTATCTTTTTCAGTAGAAGGTTTTCATCAAATGATAACCTAGCATAATGAATTCATCATTGAATTGCAACAACATAATTTTAATTTCAAGGAACTGAAGTGAAAGTGAAGATACCACACATGGCACAAAAAAATTCTTCTATTTTTGCATTTCTGTTAAAAACAAAAGAAACAAAACAAAACAAAAACTTCCACTATTTTCAATAAGGAAGGGAACCCAGAAATACTATTGATGTTACAAAACTGCTTGGCAAATTGAACTTCATGCTTAAAGCTTGGTGTCAGGCTCCTCAAATTCCCCCAAATAATTCCAGTATAACTTGGACAAAGAACGTTAACATCTGGAGCGCCACCCAGGCGACGAACCAATGTCCACTGTTAGTTAACTACAACGGCAAGACAGTAAAAACTACACCAGTACCATTTTAAAAACATATATAACATATATAACAACAGCTGCATCACAGTTTCAAAGAATATCAAAGGGCTGGAAAAATAAAAACACATTTATAATGGAAAGGAAGAATAAAAGTTATTGTTTGGACATTTGGGGATTTTGTAAAAGTTACCTTTTCTCAAACATTGGAAGTGGGAATACATTTTTTTTTTTTTTTTTTACCACTCAAAGGATGCAGTTTACTTTCTCTATTGCTTTTGGTTTTGTTTCCTTGTTTGTTTGGTTTTGGTTTTTTTTTACAAACTTCAGAAAAGCCTCAAAATACTCTAATTAAAAATATTGGAGAAACAAATATTAGTGATAGTCAGAAGGTAGGTTCAGAATTGAAGATGGATGGAGATAACCTTTACAGTTTGTCATTGGTTTAAAGTTGGATTTATATGGTAACTTCATAGCTGTAGTGATGACTTCTTACAGTCAATATCAAATAAGTTGAATAATAAGCTAACATTATGAAAATACTGCAAATACTTTTTGTTTACATACTAAACTAGTAAACTTAATTTGAAATTACAAATTTAGCTTACTTTAAAAACGAATAGGCAAATATTCCAAGCATTAATTTTTTTGTTGTTCTGAACTAGGATCGAGCTATGAGTTCTTCATTGAGGCTGCTTGGATGATGGATTCTTGTGCAAGCCTGGGCCTTAATTAAAACTTACTCAGATATTGCAAGGTTCTCAAATCTGTTGCTTATATAGAATTGTTGGGAACTTCCATATTAAATTTTGTTTTTACAAAATGTGCAGCAGATCATACCCGCATGGTAGAGCTACTGCCACATGCTTTTTTTAGTTGTAGGTGTTGGAGGCTGCACAGCACTTCATGAGCTTGACGGAGCTGGAGGTGATGCCCTGCAGCTCCTCTTCAGTCCTGGCTGTTGCAGAACCACAGTAAAAGCTGCAGGAACCTGCTTTGTATTGTCAGATTTCAGCCTCATATAATAGTTTATGTGTGACCACAGAATAAAAGGTTACTGATTAAAGAGAGAAATATAATGTGGATTTTCTGAAGGTAACAGTGGAAATAAGAAAAGAATCTTTATCCTATTTTCTCTTGCAGTCCTTGATCAAGGAAGAATGCACAAAATTTTCTATGCCTTATGCAGTAAACTTCATATTCTTAACAAACTCCCTACTAAAGCTAATAAGTAATGAAGAGAACATTTAACCAAGATAACTCCTAAGCTTTCAAAGCTTTGAACTGAATATTATTTTTTAACAAGGTGACTTAAAAGCTTTCAGTTGTAAGTTTTATATAACCTGTTATTCATTCACACTGGAGCATTTTATAATATATTTTTAAAGTATTGCTGAGTAAAAGGAACATTACCTTAAGGTACAGTTCAATAATAAATATATTTATTTCTGTATTATTGGTGTAAATTATTTTTACTTTCTTTTGCAAACTTATTGAAAGGCACTTGAAATTATTAAGCAGCCCTCTGTGCAATTTTTCTGTACAACTACAGGTGAGATATAAATACTAAAGTTTGTACTAAGGTGGTAAATGAGGTTGAAATTTCGTATGAAAATAAGTATTTTGTTCTGGAAAACTTTCTTTACGTACTTTAAAAAGCCTTCCCAGCATATCAACAATTAAATGAATACTTTCTACATTTTAATACTATAACTTTTTTTGAGATATCCAGCTGCTACTATAGTTCATAACAAGTTTCCTGTTAACCTTTTGTAATGAAATCCTGTTCATTTGCTTTAACAACTGTCACCCCATACATGGTTTTTATTCTTTGGAATACCTTCTGATGTATAGACAAAACATCATCACAAAACTTCTGCTAAACTAACAAATCGTGTAATTTTGAAGATCCTTTTTAATTTTTTAGAAGAACACAGAAAACACAAAGCTTTATTTATGCGTCTTCCATCTAACTTCTGTTGCTTTAACTCACAGGCTGGTCTTCCTCCCTAACCCCTTTGTTAACAAGTGGTGGTCCTGTCCCCCTGGGTGGCAGGCCCACCCTTCTTCACCAAGCTGCTGCCCAGGGAAATGTCACTTTATTATCAATGCTGCTTAATGAAGAAGGACTGGACATTAATTACTCTTGTGAAGATGGCTATTCTGCCTTGTATTCTGCTGCTACGAATGGACATACAGGTAAGTGATTCAAGGTTTTGTTACGATATTCAAGTGAATTAGGAAAAGCTCATTTCTTAAATGTTAAATATTAAATTAGGACAAGTGCATGTTTTTAAAAATGTGAACATGAAACTGAGATACATAGATTATATTACAAGAGTTGTAGTGTGATGTGTGTATATATAAGCAATACTTCCAGAGGTAGAATTTTGGAACACGGGAAGCATTCGTCCTTGTGATAACATTCTGCAGGAACATCCATTCTAATTCTCCACTCCTTTCCTATAAAAAGCCACCAGATATCATCACCCCATGTTCTGTGACAAACTGAAGATCTTTTGTAGCAAAGGCAACTTTGCTCTACAGGGAGTAAGCAGGAAAGAGTAGGTCATCATATGTTTTAACGTTCTGTAGCAGCAGTAAAAATGATGGAAGATGGTTTCGGAGTAGTCTGTTGCTTGGGAAGGAAAAAGAACTGTTTTGAACTAGATGGGGTAGCCTTAGTTTGTTCTCTAGGCTCCAGTGAGATGGTTCACATTTTTCTTTTCCCCACTACCCCAACCCTCAGTCTCGAGAAGGTCACATCACTGAACCTTTCGACAGTGAGTCTTCGTATTTTATGAATGTATTTTTAAAATGAGGCAAATATGTTAGGAACAGATACAAATTTCATGGATGCAAACTCCAAGAGATAATTTTCAGTCTGTTAACTGCTGTTTGACAGCTTTATGTTTTCTTTAAAATTCCAGTATATGTTACTGCAGTTTTTCCTACTGATGTAAAAATCTCCTGGATTCTTAGATTTCATATAATTTCATTATGCTGTTTTGGACACTTAAGATGAAATTCACCAATACTAATGACAAAAAATTCTATTAATTTTTTGGTAAATTCAAGATTTTATTTCACAGTAAAAGGTGGGAATACTGTCTTTGAAACTGACAGATTCTTTGCTATTGCCAAGAACCTTAAAATATTGGGAAAGTCCTTTATTTTATTTACTTCCTTTGGCACTAATAATGTTTTTTCAACTTTTTTCCTTCAGTATTAAGACTCCAAGTTTACTATACTGTGTGGATTCCCCCCAACCCCATACCCAGATGGGTGTTCTGCAGATTCTTCTATGCTTACACGCATTTGTCATTGCTGATGTTTGTGGGAGACCGTAACTGACCCAATTCTTCTTTACTCCTCTTGTATTGCTAATATGTTTCCAAGCAAATGTCCTAATTTTCAGTTGCAATTACTGAGCAACTCTTACTGACAGCAATTTGGGTTCTTATTTTATTGTCAAAATTTCAAATAAGAGAAGCACTTGACAGAAGTATGAAAACACAATAATAAAAACAAGCACATCCATATGCATCCTGGAATTGTTTAGTATCTTTTAAATTTTAAGATGAAAATATATTGCAAAGGTTTTAGTGTTACACTTCTATTTATAGTTGACAGGATGTGAAAAACAACTTGTTGTACAAATGGTTGCATTTTCGCAACTAGATGGATCATATACATTCTGAATGAGGGACTCATACAGCAGCAGTTTTGACGTCTCTTTAATGCATTATATGAAAACTGGGAGTAGTAGATTTATAATATTTTTAGAGAAAGGTTTCTGGGCTTAACTTTCATATATTATCCTTTCTTTGTTACTTGCAGTTTGTTCTGATGTCCAGGGATAGATATTCTTCAAAGCAGAGGCGTAAAACTAAATCTATGTAAAAATTTGTAGGCTTAATAAAGGAAGTGTAGGAATAAATCTGTTATTTTAAAAATTCCTTTTTAATAGCTTTTTTTAACCAGCTAGGAATAAATGACAGTAATGTAACTTTAAGAAGGATAAAATAACTTATTGTACGTTTTTTTTCATTGTATTGAGTAGGATTGTCAATGGCGAATTACTGTCTTTTGGCTGCTTTATATTTCCTTAGAATCATAGAATCATTTAAATTGGAAAAGACCCTAAAGATCACAGAGTCCAACGGTAGGACTTAACACATAAGCTTACCCCAGCGAATGATCACACCATAATTTAATTTATTGAGATACTTTCAACCTGGAGTTAGTGACTAAATAGATTCAGAGATTTCCAGGATCCCTCATTTCTTCTGAGTCTACTAACCAGATTTTCTAATTTATTCTGGGAAATAATTAGTCAGAAGAAAAGAGTCACTCTAGACTTGTTAGGAGTCAGCATAGTGAGTACCTCCCTTAGTAACAAACACCATGTTGCAAGGACTCTGGGAAGAGTGGAAAGTGAATGATCTCCACACATTTTCAGTAAAGAAATAACAGTATTTAAGATGTGTAGATAACTAGAGAAAGGTAGAGCTCACTGTAACCAGTACATTGGCAACAGTTCTTGTGCGCTCAGCCCAGTCTGTAGAGAAAATTGAGTTCCTCAAGGAAAGAGAACACTCAAATAGTCTTTCCTAAATTGCAAAACGTGTAGCCTTCCAGTTTGTAAACAGTTGCCTTTTGAGAGCTGCAGCTGAGGGGTTTTCCCGCACATGAAACTCAAAGCAGCTGCTTTGTTTCCTGTACACAGTGTCCCCAGTTCTGCAGGGCTGAGAGAACTTCACCCTAAAAAATTCACTTAATACTTTCTTTGTGTTTTAAGTGACACAGGGAAATTGTTGATTTTATGATTTGAACACTAGAGCTGAAGAGATTTTGTCGGGCTGTCTTGGTTTGGTCCATTAACAAAGCAGTCTTTGTCACTTTAGTCTATTATGCACTTGATAACATGTACAGTAGTTCACTTATCTAATATATCTGCATATCTGTATTGTGGTGCCAGTCCTGACCATTCTCTGCCACACGAGGTGGTTGAGAAAGAGAGAATAAAATAATAATAGTTCCTAAACTGAGAGATATGAAGATAATAATAACAATATCCTTTGGACTCAGCTGTGAGCAAATCATATGCAGTTATTGTATAATTGGTTCTCTTCTATTCTGAGTATTTGGAGGCTGTGGCACCCTGATTGATAGGAAAAACGGGAATGATGTGGGAAGTAGAAAGGAGTGAAGTGCAGGGACATACAGCTACACGGACTCAGCTCTGCAGAGCCGCTGATGTATCTGCGTGGTGTTTACCAGCATTCTGGAAGAACTACCCGGCTGTGGTGGAGAGCAGTAAAGTCTCCAGGTGTTTGTGCTAATAAGCTTCCATGTTTTGCTTTCACTTTGACCAAAACCTTCAACTGAGTGACATCGTCAGTGTCTGTCTTGTGCCTGCCCTTGGCCCAGTCCTCTCTGCTGCTGGTTGCTGCTGTGGCTGACAGCACTGACCTGGTGTTAGTGAGCCTGAACTGACCCAAACTACCCTTCTCCAAATCTCAACCAACAGTCCATCCAGAGGACACAGACTTCTTGGAGATTATTGCTTTTTTCCTTGATGTGCAGAACAGGTCCTATAAAGCTCACTAGCTCACATGCTATGCCTTTTGAAAGTAGCTCTATTTCCTCATCCTTGCACCTATCCTTGAAAATTAGCAGCTCTTTTCAGTGATCTTCATCAGAAACAGTATTTTCACATAGATAAACTACCATCGCAAGGTTCTGTCAATAATTGTGAGTTAACCATACCTTTCTAGAACAGTAGTTTAATTCTATGTGTTTTTCATGGCTTTTGCATGGCTAATGTATGCTTTGTCATGAAACCAAAGCGTATGCCAGCCCAGTACTTAAAACTGCTAGAAGAAAATTTTTTCAACATCCTTCATAAACTTTAGAAATATTTTAGGATGTCAAACAGGAATCAATATTTTCAAGTTAACTGTTTAATGTAAGACTGGGATTGGCAATGGAAGGAGGAAAAAATTATGTCATTATAAGCAAAGTATGTTTTCTGTTACAAAGTGATTGAAAATATAATTTTATTTTAATTTGTATTATGTTACAAGTGGAAATAGTAGGTAAGTTAGCTACCTAGGAGCTTCTTTATGACTTCAAAAATTATAGATGAAGTCCTGGTAGTTTATCCTGACAATTTTTTTAAAGGCTATTTCAGATTATTTGTTTAAGAATCATACTTTACATTATAATAATTTACAGTATTTGAAAATCTTATTTCTCGATGTTAAATTATTTATTCAGTCACTTCCACAACATCTGTATTAATATTTGAAGCAATTGTAGCAGGAATAAATACATTCAAGAGTGGTTTAGATTAGTCAGATTTCTAAGTAATTCTAAGTATGTTTCTGATATGTAGAGATAAGCTTTACTAGCAAAGCTTGGCTCCAGGATCTGAGCCGGTGCTGAAACAAAGCGCATTAAACTTGCTCAGAAATCAGGTCAAGAGTTTATAATTGGTGTTGTAGCTGAGCTTATTGTCGAAGTAGTGGCTTCAGCTGCAAAATACTTGTTTTATTTGGGTCTAGAACCAATTTCAAGAATATAGAGCAGATTAAGGATTTTCTTTAAACTTAATTGCATCAAATGATATTCCAATTTGTGGATGAAAAGCAGTCTAGTTACTATGTAATTAATTATCTTAATTTAGCTGTAGGATGATGGAATCGGGCTGGTACTATTTTTAGCATGTCGTTTTGGAGATACGTGAATGGGAAGGGTTTGGGGAGGTTTGAGTTTGTCAGCTTACCTCATTCGTCATTGCAATCCCATCTCAAACTGTCCTCAGCCAGGAGCGGGCAGCCTGTTGATATGTGTGTAGCTTGTGAGCATCTCCCCCGTGGCTGTTGTATTTCAGATGTGCACATGACTGCTGGTGGGACTGAGCTGCGTTTGGGGGCTGCTGGATGATTCCAATTCCCCACTGTGCAGGGACTTAGCACTGTGGGAGTTGCCAGCACTGGGGATGTGTTTGGATCCCAGTAGAACCCAACCCAGGCCCTTTTTGCAAGAGGGTGGTGGTGCCCCCAGGGAGTCATTCTCACCTCTCTCCTGCAAACTGCTTCCTGAGCCTCAGTTCGCTGAGGTGTGCGATGTGTAATAAAAAAGACTGGTTTCTGTTGCCCCTTTGGTAGCTTTTAACTTCTGCTAGTTTTAACCACTTGTTTTTGTTGCATCGATCTGTGGTTTTGCTCAATTTTCAGATTGTGTGAGATTGCTGCTGACTGCAGAAGCACAAGTTGATGCTGCTGATAAAAATGGCTTTACACCCTTGTGTTCAGCAGTTGCTCAGGGACATGTCAAGTAAGTGAAGTCTTAAGATTTTGCCCATCAGCTATTACTCAATTTTACGTTCTCTTTACATTATATTATATACCTTTTCCATTATGTTACTGTTGCATTCATAGGTATAAATGCATTTCACTATCATTTATTCAAAGCATCTACTGAAACTCTTATGCCATTCTGGTTTTAATATTTTCCATTTGTTTTGTTTCCAATTGCAGCACTTAAGGTTGTTGAATGTGCATTCTTAGTAACAACAATCTGATACTGGTCTACATGTGTGTGACTTACCTTTGAATTTCTTATTTTTCTTTGAGTTCTCAACCATAATATAGGATTTACGGGGAAGGGGGAAATAAATTATTTTTGTGCTGTTTTTTGAAGCTTAAAGAACTATAAATATCATATTCACAGGCAAAATAAGATTAATCTGAATGTTCTCTTGAGTGATACAGAATCAAATACTTTAAACAAAACAGTTCTTAAGGTTTAAGGTTTTTTGTATCAGCAACCTTGAAAATCAGAAAATTATGTATGAGTCAAAGAATATTTCTAAGAACATTCTTCAAAATGTAGTTACAAAAGTTTCCTTTTAATTTTTGAAGCTCCTAATTTCATAAGATTGGTGTTTTATGGCAGCATGGTTAGAAAATTTTGTCGTCTTTTTATACTGAGAACCAGCACACAACAATTCGTCCAGGTGGTTGGTTTTTTCCTCCCTTTTCCTCCATTCAGCAGAGGAGCTGAAGACTGATGTTACAATTCTGTTCTGCAACTTCACTGTGTATCCTAGAATCATAGGAACTAGAACTGAAAGTTGGAATCAACCACTAGATAAACTCTACCACAGCATCCTTATCCAAATAAAACTGCTTTCCAAATGCAAAAAGTCTTAAACAGCATGACTAAGGATCTTTATTACAGACGTTACCTTTGTTTTATGTAACTTGGATTTTGCTTATCTTTCAGGTTTTCGTTAATTTAATGTTTCATTTTACTATTTTCAAGGATTCTACAGTCCTATGGTAGAATAGAGGGGTCAATGTCTTTGAGTGTTGTTAGACTGTGATAAGCCCTGGCCCAACAATGAGAAAGAGGAAGAATGGAGTTCCCTGTGCTTCTCATGTTCTTCCATGAATGTGTAAGGGTCATCAGAGATTCTTGCCACTTCTTAGAGGACTTCAAGCTTATCAACTAATAGGTGTCTTTT
Source organism: Streptopelia decaocto (assembly GCF_964273445.1). Classification (NCBI taxonomy): domain Eukaryota; kingdom Metazoa; phylum Chordata; class Aves; order Columbiformes; family Columbidae; genus Streptopelia; species Streptopelia decaocto. The sequence goes on from NC_138663.1 coordinate 26,870,947, forward strand.
ACTGGAAGTCTTAATCCAGAGGTAGCAGATTCCCAGTAGGTGTTTTGAGCACAGAAATATGTATCTAGTTAAATGTTTTACATTAAATCTATGAAAATTATATGTGACTTGACAAGACAAACCAAAAATATACTCTTCATATTCTTTCACTAAAAAGAAAAAAAATCGTAGACTTTGTTTAAGTAGAAAGCTATCTATTTCTCTGATTTACCCTCAAAACACTTTGCTGTATATTGGCTGCTGTGTTATGGTGTTGCAGTCTTTATGTGCTTTTTCCCTTAGAGTTACTTACGTAATATGAAAACCCTAAACACTTCTTATTTTCACTTTTTTGAGATACTAAACATGAAACAAATTGTAAAAGTGAGTGTGGAATAATGATGGGCCCAGCCAAAAATATCAGAGAGGCTGGGAATGCTGCAGGCTGTTTGATTTGTTGATCACTTCAAAGTTCTGGCTCAGAAAAACTCTGCAATAGGCAGAATTTGGGGCAATAGTACAGTCTGTCTCCTTTCAAGTGTTGTGTTACTTAGTCCGTGTTACTTGTACTACAGCACTGAGAATCTGGGGTTAATAGCAGCACTAAACCACTCTCAATTACACAGTACTTGTATGTGACATTTTCTAGCCAATCCCCTGTGACATGTCAGTTAACCTTACACACAAGACTTTCATTCCAGTCAGAAAGAAATTATAGTTGTTTGGGACCATTCATTCATTTCACCACTTCCAGAAGTGCTTGTAGGAGAAAATTTCAAAATCGTTTCTTATGTGGTCTAGGCCAGGCTGACCTTACCTGACCTTGAGATGGAAAGTCAATGTAGCATTTCCAGAATCATTGAATAAATTGCAAAATAACATCATGGACTTTTTTAACATAGCAGACTTAAAATTCAATCTGCAGTGGTTTTATGGAAGCATCTGGTTATGAGCCCATGTTAAGATGACTTTTGTGACTGTACAGTTAAGATACATGTTCAACATTTCATAAGGTAGAACACTACTTTTATTTGTATTTTCTCTGTTCATTTGAGCGTTTTCAGAAATTGTAGCTAAGTAGTTCATATAAATGTTATCTGTTTAATTCTTTTCTGAAAGAGGTTATTTTACCTTGAACTTGGTTGATTTTCTGACTAAATAAGAACTTAGTAGAAGGAGATAACTTTTTTTTAGTGCTTGTGTTTGTTTCATTTGTAATTTCATGTATGCTTATATCCTTATCTATATAGAGATAGATAGATAAATATAGTTTCAAATATTTTGTCATCCTGTTTGCTATAGTATGATCCAACCCATAGTTATGAATCTATGGCATTGCATTAGTTGCTTTGAAGCTTTATTGTTGACATGCTTCTATTTTTATGGACTAATAAATATTGAGCCGGAGAGATGGAGAGTTATCTTTGTTTAAAGCCCTTGTTTGAACTACAGAGGAAATAGCCTGGAATTAAGATTTTTCTAAAGTCTTGAGAGCTGCTGAAAATCTGTGTTTGGGAAGGGAAAGGGAGCCAACCCTGGCACAAGAATTGGGAAGAAAACCGGACCTACTGCTACAGGGTTCCGAGGAAGTACAGGATCTTGGGTCCAGTGCTTGTCCCCAGTGGGTCTCTCCTCAGCCCTCCACCCCATGTTCTCTGCCACCAAAACCCTGCTGCAGTTCCCTTCATTCCAGGGTCTGAGTGGTGGGTAGTGCCCACAGCTCTTCTGCTGTCCCTACCAGTTTAATTCCCTAGGCCAGGGTCCTTTTTACTGCTATCTGAAGCTAGTCCTAGTTCTTGTTATTTTATTTCTTCATAAAACTATTTTAAATATCAGTAGTCAGGAAAGCAATGTTACATTTTGCTCAGCTGAAGGTTTTTCTTAAGCAGCTGTCATAAAACTTTTATTAGCTTTGTGAAATTAAATGTTTTATAGTCACAGTTTTTAAATGCATCTACAGTCATTTAAGATTTATGGGTTTAAAGTAACCTGATTTTCTGTCTTTATATCTGTGTGTATGTACAAAATTATATCTTATACTTGTGAATATGTGATGGATAAAGTCACAGGTAGATCTGTATCTATAAAATCAGTGCTTTATTAAAAAAATGTAAATGTTGTAAGTTATAAAGAGTTTTTGGATGTCAAATATAAGCATTTTACTACCTTATTGTTTGCTGTAGGTGTGCAGAATTATTAATTATGTATCAGGCTAATATTAACCATGCTGCTGAAAGAGGACAGACACCTTTGTACCTGGCCTGTAAAAATGGAAATAACGATTGTATTAAGCTGTTGTTGGAAGGTGGAGCAGATCGAACATTAAAAACCAGTGTAAGTTATTATAGTTTGTAAAGGTAAAGTACCTTGTATAGTACTGAAAAACTGCAAACAGCTATGAAATATTTACATTAGAATGCTTATTTAAAATTTTCTTTAAAGTTGGTCTAAACCACGTAATTTGACAATAGTATTTTGTTCTTTTCATCATACTTTCTGTTTTGGTTTTGTTTTTTTAAGCTTGTTGGTCCCTTCCAACTCAGGAAATTCTATGATTTTATGACTTATTTTTAACGTGGAGAAGTGGAGATGTGGATTTTGCTTCCCCCTTTTATGTTAGAGTGCTTTATTTTTGTCCTTGAAGGGACCCCCACACCCAAATTTTCCAGCCAGTATTGTAAAGTCTCATATATCACAAATGGGAGAATATGGGAAAAAAATTGTATATGCAGAAGTAGGGTAGGAGGACTGTCTCAAGATTTATGTCTAGGTGTTGCCCTTTTCCTGAAGTTTTTCCTGGGATTTTGATGTAAACATGACAATAAACATGGGATGTAGGGTGTCCAGAAACAAGGCAAAAAGAGTATTAGCTCACAGTACATTCTGCTCCCTCTACTACACTAAATTTTTTTGATTTATTTATTTTGGACTTGGAAAGTTTGGAAAATTTGACTTGAAATGAGAAAAAGTTATGATGTCAAAGCCATAAAAATATCTGGATGATAAATTGATTAACGCAACAGAAGACAAATTATTGATCATTAGAATCATGTTAGTTTGATACATGATATGGAAACAATCTATTAACAGCATGAAGTCCTGTATCACTCAGACTCTTCTAAAAGTTTTGAAGTCTCTGTCTGTTGGACTGTCCTTGGAGAAAGCTGTAGAATTTTCTTCTGCTGCCACATTTCCTTCCCTCTTTTTTTTCCACCTCAAAACACATACAAGCAACTCTTTTTTGCCAAAGGATTATTTTTTCACTCTTGCTTATGTTTTTAATTTCCAAACAGAGCCTTCCATTCAGATTCATTACTGATAGAAGTTCTGCAAACATTTTTCTATGTGTTTGGTGGGAGTGTGCTTTTTGCTTTTCTTTTGTTAGGATGGCTGGTCACCAGTTCACGCAGCAGTGGATTCTGGTAATGTTGACAGTCTCAAGCTCCTTATGTACTATGGAGAGCCAAACAATCAGAACTCTTTGACTGCAGCAGAGGCTGATGTAGACTACTTCGATTTGGAGAAGAGAGAAGACAACTATAGCAATAGAGTAAAGCCTGTTATTTCTGCAGAACTCATCAACCATGCTGACAAAGAGGGTTGGACTGCTGCCCACATAGCAGCATCGAAAGGCTTTAAGGTCAGTCTATATGAAGAAGTTACAGTAACCTGATAGCATTTAGGCATGATAAATCCTTCTTTTTTAGTTTCAAAGAACTAAAACTTAGATGTCAATCATTTAACAGAGACAGACAGATACTTGCAGGGGGTAGTTTACCCCAGAAGCTAGGTGTCAAATCGAGTGAATTGTCACATTTTAAATGCCTATTTGTTTTGGGAAAACAATAAAAAGAGTAAAAATGATTACATGAGATTCAAATTTTCAGAGTTAAGGTGAGGTGAATTCCACCCCAAATGTCAATTTCTTGGATGTCATGTACTTACTATAGATATTAGATGAACATGGTTTCCAGTTACAGTTAGGGATGATTTAACTTTGAACATTTTTTCCCATGGGAGGGAGGAAAGGAAATTTGAGAATCAAATATGTGCAGTAATACATTGTTTATTTTGTTATTTTGGGCAGCCTTTTTAGCTGGCCATTAATAAGTTTTTTGGGGCTGGGATAACTGATGACATGGAGAATGACCTGACAGGTCTTACTGATGATAAGCCGGAAGATTTCTGGAAATTTAACATTGCTTGAAGATTTTGACATCAGAAACTTTACACTTCTAACACTGATTGTCAAAGACTTTGAAAATCAGCTTGTGATTACATGCCTAATTCAATATCTATCATTATGTTTTCCTTTTTTTCCTAATAAATTTACTACGATAAATTCAAAATAGGCACAGATTTAAGATTCATTTCATTAAATTATTTTTTTTAGGGACCAGCCTCTGCTTACTCTGCATTTCGCATTACAAATAGAGTCAATATTCCATCACCAGTGTCTGCTAGGCAGGTACAGACTTATTTCAGTTTCCACTCATCTCAGTTTAAATGCAGCTTAAGGTATTTGGTATAGTCTGCAAATACCTAAATAGTGGGCAATGAGTTGCTTCTTTCTGCAGTAATACAATCCTCAGGAACTTGGACACTAGGTTTTGTTTACTGTCTAAAAGGAGCTTTGGCTAAATGTTCACTCTGATGGTTCTGACAGCGTGTGAACACATGCACCTTTCATGAATAACTCATGGGTTTGAGTTTCTGAGCACGTTCCAAGTCAACTGTTTAGTAAGATCTGCAGTGAGGGCTGAGGGTATTCTCTTGGGTGACGAAAGCAATATAGAGCTGGCAGTCAGATTCCCAGGTTTGATGCAGAGACTTTACATAAATGTATTTGATTAAATGTATTTATTGACTTGAGAGATGTTTGGGATATTAAGAAGCTAAAGCAAGCTTAATAGCCATCTTCAAGTACTGTTAACGCTTCAACTTCATTCTCTAATCCTTTATCTGCACTGCATGTCATTCGTGACACTGCATGATAGTTGCATATAAAGAATAATGGCACTTGCACCCTTTTCTTTAGAGATTGGTAGGTGCCATTCATTACAGATGCTAGGGCATCTTAGCTGGTATTTCATAGGCAACAGAGCCAACAAAACTTGTTATTTTACTAAGGAAATAAGCCTTATTTCTTTGTTCTCTCACTTCTTTTTTCACTCTACTTCCCACTGTCAGCCTCACAGTTCAGTTCTCTGCCTTCTGCTGTCTTTTTCATTCATTGCACTCATCTTTGGAGATGCATGTGTAAGAATTTCATTTAGGAGTCTAACTACATATTGGTATGACTCTTTAATGCAGCAAATGAACAAGTAAATAATACAGTTCTTACCTTTGCAGAACTGTCTAGAAATCCTTTGTAGCCATGGTGGACTAGAGGCTGAGAGAAAAGATAAGTGTAATCGAACATTGCATGATGTTGCCACTGATGATTGCAAACATCTCCTAGAAAACTTAAGTAAGTAAATGCCATCAGCACTATATAAAATTGTTTGTAGTTAGAAGCTTGTGGGACAAAAATCAGAACTATTAAAAGGGTAGTTGTCACTTCTTTGGCGCCACAAAATTAGGTTTTCTTAACCTAGCAAGTTTCTATTCTCCAAATTTTGCAAAAGCATATGATAAAATTTTGTTGGAGATTATTAAATGAGTAATATCTTTATTTTAAAAACATTTGAAAAGACAGTATATATTTTACACGTGCAAACATCCGTATTCTCTTAAAATTCTAAATTTAATGTTAGTAATTACTTTTTCCAAAGCTATTATCGCAATCTTACCTTCTCTTGCAATTCTTGCAGAAAAATTACTTTGTGGTGGATACCTGTCAAATTTCCTCAGGCTGAGACAATCATCTAGTCACATCTGAATCTCTTTTAAGAGCATAGCTTTATTTGTCACTTGTTTATTGTTGAGAGGATTCTTTACTTTATTCTTCAAAAAAAGTCTTAGAGACAAGATCAAACAACTTCTTTTTTCCAATGTCAATAACTTTTGTCAGAAGATTGTTCTGCTGAAACCTGTCACCTTCTTCCTTCTCTGTAACTTTTCTCAAAATTCAGTAGGGCAGGATGACCTGTGTATTTCTTGAGTTAGAACTTAGTCCATTCACTCACAAGTTCTGTGTTTTCTATTTCTCTGTATGGTCAGAAGTGTCGTCTTTGTAGATTTGTATGCTTGGTATTTTTTTCACTTTTTGTGTTGTGGGATGTAGGGCTGTGGGCAGCCAATGTCACTGATTATCAACAAAATAGGGCAGCTTTCTGTGTGCTGCTTCTGATTTTCCTCTTCAGCTATTATAATGTCTAGGTTCTTACCATTTTACTGTAGACGCAGAGAGGAACACAATTCACTTTCTATTAGAAACTCCTATGTGGTCTACTTCTTTTATCAGAAGCCAGTTTCTCACAGCTGAACTTGTAGCCTCTTAAATTGATGCCTGTGTTGTTTTCATCAGTCCTAGTACCCTGTTTCTCAGGCTTATCATGAATCCACCTGCTTTTATCAGGTGGAAACCTTTGGACTCCGTTTCTCTTCTCTTTCATTTTTTAAGCCTGTAGTTAACATGATCATAATTAGCTTTTCCCTCCCCCCCCCCCATGATATCTGGTATGTGGCAGCTTGGAAACATTATTTTTCCATCTGGGTATATGCCTCAACAAGCCAAGACTGCATTTTGGGTAAGCTGTGTGTTTGCCACCTACTACCTTCCTGGCAGTCCAGTGAGGTTTCCACGGTGAGGAATTACATGGATGTAGGACAGGAGGATGTGCTCCAACAGGTCAGAGAGGCTGGGGGCCAGGATTACCAGCTATGCTGTAGGGGTCACATGCACTGAAATTTAGGTGTAAACTGTACCTCTGTCCTAGGGGCCTGTTTCTTTGTAGAGAACTCTCTGCATTTCTTACAGACATCACTCATTTCCCTGAGGTCCAGCCATCAGAAGGGCAAGCCTGTGATGCATTTCTCACATCCCACATCTGAAGGATGCCTTTGGGTCATCTTTTCCCTATGGTAGTCTAGTGGGTTTATATCAGAGCTTTTCTGACATCAAAAAAACTTTGTTAGTTTGTATCAGCTGAAGATTTGGCTTCTGAATTCAAAAGCAAAACTAAGATCATGTTACAAGATTTCATAATAAGTTGATATCTTTTTTTTTTTAATTTGAGGTGTGATTTCTGAAAGGTATTGTTTTGGCATTAAAGTTAGAAGATAGTTTCATTTTCAGTTTTAGTCATCTAAATGATCCATGTACACTGCGGCTGCTTCTCTCAAGTTGTATTCCGTTTTTCAAAGAGCAAGATTTAAAATGCCTTCATTAAATTAATTTTGTTTCTAGAACGTGCATGTTAAATTTCCTGCTTTCTTTTTTAAATATCTTGTCAATTCGTTCTATCACAAATCAAATATACACTTTCAAGTGAACGTTCTATCTTAGCTTTTAATTAAAAGACATTTGGCTCAGCTGTGTGTTCTATTTGTGCACTAGTGCCAGAAAATTCCTTTCTGTATTGATAATAAAAGTATGCACAACCACAATAAGCTGAAATGTTGAGGCACTACCTACAGTCTGTCTTAATTTGTAAGAAATTAGTCTGTAAAGAAGTAGTAAAATATTAAATAAGTTTTGTCTTGCTTCTCATTATTTAAGCATAATAATACTGATTTTTTTTATAATGTAAAAAAAGGTAGATACCTTGATATTTATTTTTCATCACTGCCCTGATTTTGTGATAGTGATCTGTGCTGCCCTTTAACATTTGTTTTTCTGTAGCAGGAGTTATTTTGCAGATTTCCTTTGCAATATTAGATGACATTGGTCTTGAATAATAGGATTTTTTTAATTGAGTTTTACCATTTTTTTTCATTTTTGGTTTTCTGTTTTTCAACAGATGCTCTTAATGTACCTGTAAGGATTTCAGTCAGTGGTATTGAACCGGCCCATTGCAGTACTGAGGAATTTGATACAGAAAACACAATATGTGCTTTAAATATCCGCAAACAGACATCATGGGATGATTTTTCAAAAGCAGTGAGTCAGGCAGTGACAAACCATTTCCAAGCAATCGCTTCTGATGGATGGAGGAGCCTAGAAGACCTGTCATTTAGTAGTGCTGCAGAATCCAACATTGGCCTCAGTGCAAGCAGTATATTATCTGTCAAACTAGGTATCAATGCGGGTGTAATAAGAAAAGCAAAAATTGAGGATTTTCTTGCATTTGTGAAATCTTGTGAGACAAAAGTATGTTTGGATTCCTGGTTCTTTTAAAGTTTCTATGAAACTTTGAACGGTACTGGCATGAATGCATTCTTTAATTTTAGCTGTGTGTATGGTACAATTCATTAAGCACTTAAAGATCACCTCAGGGACCGTGAGGTCCTACGTTAATTAGTCCTTTACTTGAATTAGTATTCCAGAGGAGGGATGTGTGTTACAGGTGAAATGAAATAAGTCAAAGCAAAGACCACACTATGGCTTTGCAGTACATCCAGAATGTACAGTAAATCCAGACTGTAAATCATGAGCACTACTTCTGTTTTATGTAACTTCACTTATCAAGGTAAAACAGAAAAAACTTTGAAAAGGTGAGAAATTAGCCAAAATCTGGTAGCAGTAGTAGTAACAGTTGCATAGGATACTGATAATGTACTGAAGACGTGCTGCATATCCCCTTCCCCCCCCCATCTGCCCATCACCCCCAAAACACCCTATTCACATTAGACTTGGCAATTATCTTGTTTTGCTTTGTGTGTAAAGATGTAAAGACAGGCTAGCCATTAAACTTATGTATTAATTGGCAGAAAGCGCTCGTATCCTCTGTCATGTAGCAAATACTAGTATGATTTAGTACTTGGGACTGGTTTGTTTGTCAAATTTGTCAGTGTATGCACATAATCTTTGAAAACAACTGAATACGCTTGAGCGTAAGACACTTATCTTGATACAGGGAATATCTCTTTTATTTTTTCTTTTTAACAGGAAACATTCCGTGGTCAACAGGTCAGAATTTTCCCCAGCCACCATGGGACTTTTTGAAGAAGAACAGAGCTGAGCATATCACAGTGTTTTTGTTTGGTAACTTTCATTTTGCAATTTTCAGTCTTGAATGTTAAGACACTCCATATGAAATACGTAATTTGAGAGTAATTTGCTACTGGTTTTGTTCTTCAGCATTGCTTGATCCTCAGAAATATCATATCAAATTAATCACAGAATCATGGAATACCAGGTTGGAAGGGACCTCAAGGATCATCTGGTCCAACCTTTCTTGGCAAAAGCACGATCTAGACAAGATGGCCCAGCACCCTGTCCAGCTGAATCTTAAAGTGTCCAATGTTGGGGAATCTACCACTTCCAATGGCTGACTTTTCTCACTGTAAAAAATTTCCCTCTTGTGCCTGGTTGGATTCTACCCAGTAGTAACTTGTACCCATTACCCCTCCTCTTTTCCATGTGACTCATTGTAAAATGGGACTCTCCATCTTTTTTGTAACCACCCTTTAAATACTGGAGCATGGTGATAAGGTCTCCCCTAAGCCTTCTTGTCTCAAGGCTGAACAAGCCCAGTTCTCTCAGCCTTTCCTCATATGGCAGCTTCTCAGTCCGTTTATCATCTTTGTGGCCCTTCTCTGGACCCTCTCCGGCCTGTTCACACCTTTTTTGCATAATGGAGACCAAAACTGAACCACGTGTGGCCCCAGCTGGGTAGATCCCAGCCTGTGCTGCACTCTTGGATTATGTTTTCCCAGGTGCAAGACGTTACATTTGTCTTTGTTGACAAGGTTCATAAGGTTCTTGTTAGCCCACTCTTCCAGCCTGTCCAGGTCTTCCTGGTGGGTGGACCTCCCTTCTGAAGTGTCCACTTTCCCCAGTCAGTTTGGTGTCACCAGCAAAGTTAATCAGGGTACACTCGATCCCCTCATCCAGATCACTTACGAAGATGTTAAACAGTGTTGGGCCAAATAGCAATCTCTGGGAGCCTTCACTCGTGCCAGTTTAAAAAGGAGCCATTTACCAGCACCCTCTGGGTATGGCCTGTCAGCCAGTTCCCCACCCATCCCAGAGACCACTCGTCTGGACCGCAGCTCATCAGTTTCCCTAGGAGGAGGCTGTGGGAAACCATATCAAAAGCCTTGGAGAAATCCAGGTAGACAATGTCCTCCTCTTGCCCCACATCAACTGAGCGGGTTACTTTACTGTAGAAGGTGATCAAGTTTGTCAAGCACGACTTGCCCTGGTGAATCCATGTTGGCTTTTCCCAATCACATGCTTCATTTAACCTGTGACAGCCACCAGGACAGTTCATTCCATGACTTTCCCAAGGACTTAAGTAAAAGCGATGGGTATATAGTTTCCTGGATCCTCCCTTAACACCTTCTTAATTAATTGTTTAACTAGAATAGATTTTAAAAGGTCTGCTACATTTAGAAACTATGCTGGCACATAAAAGCCCTACTATTAATACCTTTTTCACTTATATAGAAGCATCCATTTTACTTATGTCATGGATACCTGTGAATCGATGTTGCTAGATAAATGTGTTTCTTTTCTTCACCGTTTTGATTTGTATAGCCTGTAAATTTTGGAGATCACTGTAGAACACTGCATGAAAAACACGTGTATCCATCATACATGCTTATAAGCAGAAGAGATTTAGAAAAGTTATTTGTGTATCTCTTTTTTAAAGGACCTCAAGAAGGCTGCCTAAACAGTGTGACTTATGCATCTATGATCCATCTTCAGACTCTTCAGAATTACCTCCGCCTGGTAAGTACTAAACTAGCTTCTCTCTGCATTTATACATGAAAATACTTCTGTAATAGTGTTGACTGAATAATATTTATCTTCTACTTTGTGGAAGAAGGTCAAGAATTCTAAAAACTGAAATGGGATGAAAGGTATTACTCTCAAATAAAGTTCCCCCTAAGTCTTACCTCAGTAAGTTCAGTCACCTGAGGGCATTAACTTTCTTCTTTAAATAGCTGCCATCCGAGTGACTGAAGTGCTTAAGAAAATATTTTAAAAGCTCTATATCTTACTTCTTCCCAAAGTTATTTCATTCTACTTTTTGAGGGGAAAGTAAATTAGAATAACATTCATGTAAGCAGTTATTTGAGACTTGAATTCTATTGTTAGCTTATATATATAATCTCCTGTAGCTCTTACAATTTATTTAATACCTCAAAATATAAGGCTAATTGGCTAGTATGACTTAATTTTCATAGATCATTTGTTTTAACATTGCTAATCAAATCAGAATTAGTTTAAAATCCACACAATTTCTGCTGTGTCCTTGGATAGTACTTTATGTTGTTAGAAGAACAGTTATATGCCATAAGTTTCTGTTGTATTCAACAAAATCGCACAGTGATGTGAGTGTACTCCCTTACTGACTTTTTAGAGATTAAGCAATTTTACAGATGAAATCATTTTTATTCTACCATATTGATAAATTATCCCATTTCAACTACAAAGAAAATCTTTAGTCTAAGTCCTTAAGTTAACAGTGACTTAAACTGTGCTTTGACGATTTTAATATCATTCTGGTTTATCTATTTTAATTCAAAATCAATAAAAGATTTGTGACTCTTGAATTCATCCTTCCTACATGAATTTTTCAACTTTTAATGATTTTTATAATGGCAAAACACCTTTTCCTGTAGTTTTACAAATTAGAATATAGGTTTATCACTATATTTCCAAGGTGTCATATGCAAATATTGCATATTTTGAAACTAGTATACTAAGGATTATCAGCTTATTATTGTCTGTTAGGTGCTGATTGTCTCATCTAGGGAATAAAAAATCCAAGTCTATGAACTATCATGAATAATCTATTGTCTCTCTGTAGGTTGAACAATATCGTAATGTCATTTTCCATGGTCCAGAAGGAAGTTTGCAAGACTATATAGCATATCAGATAGCGGCCTGCCTGAAGGTATTAACACAAACATATAAAGTAAATTCGTTCATAAATTAGAGTTTGCACTATTTCACCAAATCTATAAATTTTCAACACAGCAAAAGCAAGTGACTGCAGGATCCTCATGTGAAATCATTAAAGTTGAAGTGGATGCTGGTTTCTCCAAGGAGCAGCTTGCAGAACTGTTCATCAGTAGTGGTAAGGTTATTTCGGTAGGACTGATTTTGGTAATTTGTAGGAAAAAATTCAATGATACGAAGTAAAGAAATACATTAAAACATTTTGCATAGTGGGTCCATGTTTGAACAGAACCCATAGTTTTCCAGATGCTTGGAGAATAATGAAAAGATTCTAAATTGAGGTAGCACTAAGTGTAACAGTCCAACAGGGAGCTCTGTCAAAAGTTTGTTCTATATGAGTAAAATCAATAGTTCTTAATATTTTTTTCTGTCTCATTCCTTTTTTCCTTTGTTTGTGAGCCTTTAAAAGTTGATTGCTATGGTTCAGATCTACTGAATCAGAATGAAAGTCTATTGTTGCGCTATTGTAACTGCTCTAATATTTGTTTGTTTTTTTTTTTTTTTTTAAAAAAAGAGACGGTATGAGAAGGGAAGCTATAATTATTACCTTTCTGGGAAAAAAGGAGCAGTGAAAGAATTCTTAAAAAGTCAGACCACTTTTATGCTCACCTATCTGTGAATCTCAGCCAAATTTTGTCACCCAAGTAGACAGATATTAGTGTGTGCGTTCTGACCTATTACTACACGACAACATTGAATTTCTGTTAAAATGAACAATTTTCGTGTATGTGAATAGTTACATGTAGATTATATACCTATTCCTTGGTTGCTCCACAGTGAAGTATTCTCAGAGTGGTCAGCACCTGTGTAAATTCACGGTGAATAACTGGTAAGAGTGAAAAAAGGGAAGTAGCCAAAGATGAATGACAATGAAAATGGGCAAATTACGTATGGAAGCAGAACAATGGGGGTGCATAGGTCAGTCAGAAATAGGAATGAAAACGTAAAAAAAGAACAAATAGAATAGTGCTAGAAGTGAAGGTAAAAGCATTGTTTCGTGTGGAGGGCTTTTTCATGGGCAGGTTGTGCTGCATTTTGTCTGTACTCATGCATTCTAACTCTGATTTATTTTCTTTTGCTATAGTATTAACTATACAGTCATAATATAGTATATAATATTAATATATTAAATAATATAGCAATAGTATATAATATATCTCATCTCATACATACCGTAATAGAAGAGCCTGAAGAGTGATATGATGCTTCTTTTTCTTTGATACTGTTCAAATTAATTTTGGCTCAAATACAGTTTTACTGTCTGCAAGTAGTTCTTGGATATTTAGCTGCCTTCACCCCTTTGCAGCTTTCTACTATTTTTTTCCCGATTCTATTTTATGAGTGTTTAATTATTCATGGGTTCTGCTGGGGTTTTTTTGACAAAAACTAGCAATACAGTTTGAATCTGACCTTGGTAACACATGTCATTTTCATCCAAAAATACTGGGCTTTTTTATTATTACAGCTTATGGATCTTAACTTTACTTCTCACTCAACGTGGTCATTCACATTAAAAAGAAACATGATAAATCTCATTGCTGCTTGGAATAACCTTGCATTTCAGGAGCTATGATTTTCACATTTCACCTTCTGTATTGAAAGAGGTTTGGGCTTTAGGCATTTGAAATTGTTCCGGTTTCAGTTGTACCAATGCAACGCTTCTGGCTGTATCTTCATGTGCTTCATGAAGCTTTGAGACCATCAGCTCCTCTACCTTCTTCCCTCTCAGCGTGGGCAGACCAGAAACACCAAGAGGAATTTCAGTTTCATAAGAAGTCGTTTTATGCAAGCAAACTCAAATTAGTAACTTTTTAATAGAAAAACTACAATTCAGTGAATGAGACTGAATGCTGTCTTCTACCTGCCATGCCTGTGCAGTGTGGACCTGTCCTTCACATGTGCTTTCATCCTGCAGCTTTCATGGGCATTCTTGCTTGCAACAAACTCTGTGCAGTCCCCTCTGATTACGTTTGTGCTCGTGCACAAAAGCAGAGCCGTCCCGTGGGCTTGTCCTACGGTGTGCAGGGCTCATTCTGATTGTTGGCATGCTTCCTGGGGTAACTTCAGCCTGTGTCTCTTTTTCCTCCCAGGAAATCTTGGTCACAGTTTTGAGGACAGCTTGTGCCAGGGATTCTTCCCACATGTCATTCTGAGTGCCGGCACATTGCTGGGAGAGAAGAAGAGGCCATTTAGTCAGAAGTCAGCTAGGCTTTGGTGTTTCACCTGCAGGGGATAAAACCATTTGTAGTCTGATTTGTTGACTAGCCAGTGTCCCTTAGAAAAGCTGCTTCTGGATTCTTTACTCTTTGTCAGCAACATACTTTTATTAATAGTCTGTGTTTGTGTTCAGCCTTTCGTTTTTCTGCCCGCTTCTTGCTCCATTGTTCTGCTACATCTCCTCTCTTAGGAGAGCACTGTCCTCTCCAAATGGTTCCACCAGGCACAGAGGAAGTACCTGTCCTCCCTGCCATCCAGCCATATCCTCTTAGTAAAACAGGGCAGTAATATTCAGGAAACTGCAGATAAATAGCAGTCATCAGCTACAGTCAGTCTCTAAGTTTTGCCCTATTACTCACCATTTTCTTGATGACCATCTTTAGTACCACCTTCAAGAAGTTCTGAAACAATGCAGGGCACAATATGGTCAAGACAAGTGTTTTATTTAGTATTTGTATTACAAAAGCATTCACCTGGGACACATAGTGTTACAGGAACACTTCCCAAAGCTATCTCTCTTTTAGGCAACAAGATGTTAAAATCAAGAAAAAATAAAGGAAAATATCTAAAATTTGAAAAAATGAGATATCTTTGTATTTGATTTTAGTGCCTATTAGGTTCAGCTGCTGCTTTTTGTGCCTCAAACTAGCTCTGATTATTCGGGTGATTCTGAAAGATATTGAAGGAAGTTCTGAACAGAGGATAGTAGCAAACAAATAGACAAGCTCACAGAATGATTAAGCTTCTTATAAACATAGAATGCTCTGAATTATTTTATCACTACATGGTATAAAGAGTACATGTTAAAAGTTTAAGATGTATTACAGCAGATGAAGGAAATGTTTCCAGAGATCTTTGCTATCTTTTCTGTTGTATTTATTTTCAATGTGCTTAAATCCTTCCTATCTATGAAGATCCCATTATAGCCATTCCAGGAATTAATTGTAATAATAACTTTCTATGTTTGTTCTTATTGTACAGGATGATACTTTTTCCATTGTTTGATTTTATGCTTCCAGTTTTGAACATATTTACAGAAGCAGACTGTATAATAAGTTAAAAGGCAAAAAAATAACGAAAAAAATCCTTTGTTGCATTAGTAGAAGTAAAAGCTGTATACATAAATAAAAGTCAATTTTCATAAGTAGACATTAATGGGATTTTTATATTTCAGCTTGTCTGGTCCCAGTTAAACAGCCTCCTGTAAGCAAGACAACCATTGTGATTTTAGAAAATCTGGAGAGAGCTTCTTTATCTGAACTGCTGGGAGATTTTCTGGCACCTCTTGAGAATCGGAGTTCAGAAAATCCTTGCACTATTCAGAGAGGTATTTAAAGAATGTGGGATGGATGGTTTTGCTACAGTACAGTTATATTATAATACATGACAAATGGGGAACTTAGAAGAGGAAAGCGTAATTTGTCAGTTTTTATATTTTAATGCAAGTAGTTTTTCTTAACCAAATATAGCATCTTTTAAAGCTGATTTAGATGGGGTGGGTTTTTTGGGTTGTGTGTTATGTTGGTTTTTTTTTCTTTCCAATTATGTCACTGCTTCTTGCTTTTATATGAAATTATGTCAAAGCTTTGAGTATTTCAGTAAAATTCTTTATGGTTCGTTTTTAGCAAATGGAGTTTCTGGTGCCTTTTACTTCCATGAGAACTGCTTTTTACTGGGGACAATCGCCAAGTGTCATCTTCATGGCTCTGACCTGCTGGTGCAGCAGCATTTCCGTTGGGTTCAGCTTAGGTGGGATGGGGAACCAATGCACGGCTTGCTTCAAAAGTTTTTAAGAAGAAAAGTTATAAACAAGGTAAGAATTTGAATTGGCTTCAGCAAGTTTGTTTGTTACTGGGTCCGTGAAATATGTACAATGGTAATGTCAAAATTTGAGCAGGTAACAAAGTTGTTTCAAGAAAAAAAACATTCATTTCTAGGAAGATACAAGCTGTGCATCTATAGGTGTTGTGCTTGGCCTCATATAGGAAGGTGCATTGTCATGGCTGATTAGCGTAAACACACAGGTTGGCTGCAAATAATGATACTGTGGATATTTGCTTATCCATGGTATGAAAACATCCTTCAATAATTTTTTTCATCTTTTACATGAACATATTAGTAAAAACCTGTTCAGCAAATATAAAATCCCTTTCTTGAGGAATTTATTCTATACATCTAAAATAAGATAGTTGTACGTCCTGTGTGTGTTGTCTAAGTTTTAAGCAGCAAAAAGACTATTCATGATTTTCAAATCAAAGAGGAAAGAGGAGTGAAAATGTATCAGTAGGGAAGCTGTTTTGAGCCAACAGGCCTGCTGAAGCTGGAGCAAAAGTCCAAAAGAGAAAAAAGATGGGAAGTCTGTTTTAACATGAATAAATAAATGAAGGATGGGAAATTAAAAGAAAGATGTGGGCAAAAGCAGAATTGTGGAATTTTGAAAGTTATTTGGAAGAAAACCACTCCAGTGTGACAGCAATTATTGCAGACAGTCGTGCAGTGTTCGACATTGGGAGGGGGAGTTCAATCAAGGCAGCTGCAAAGGAAAATAATCTTGGCAGCAGAGTTCTGAACAGCCTTAAAAAGGGAGATTGTTCTATGAACAGGAAAAAATTCTCAGTAGTAAGGAGTCCTGGTCTGGGACAACAGAGCTACTGTCGATTCTGAGTGTTCAGCTGGATGTATCTTGGTTGTCCTTGGGGACGTCATCTCCTGTACCCTGTGCCACAGTTCTCATCTATAAAAGCTTACTGATTCAAAGAGATCCTAAAGAGGAAATCTGTGGTGACTGAACATTTCAGTTATGATAATGAGGAAATTTAGAAACACTCCTAGGTATTCCTTAATAGCAAGAACAGGAATACAGAATATTAAAAAAAAAATAATGTGAAATGTATCAAAGAAACTTTTCATAGATTACTATTCTTAGATTACTTTTTTCACATGCATAGTTACTTAGATGTACTTTTTTCTGCATGAAACATTTTTTCCCCATGTGTTTTACATGCTTGGGTCCCTACAGACATAGTAAGCTGGAACCATTATGTATGGTTGTCTGGCGGAGGGTATGAATGGTTTCCAGAATCCTTGCAAAGGACAGGGAGGGCAGCAATCGTCTGTAGACAAGGAGGTGAGTTGGTTGAAGCTGGTGTCTTGCAGGTACGCTACAGTGCTGGAAGGAGGTATAGGCCAGTGGACAGTGCAATGAAAGTATGTTGCAAAATTCTCCTCCATCCTCATGAGGAGAAAGATTGTATTCTCAAGCCAGGAGAATATCTAGCGATCTAAGCTCCTTTATAAAAGGACAGAAATACTTTGATCATAGATCATTCAAGATCAAAGGGAAGGACTGTCTTCAGTTGAACACAAGGCCAAGAAACACAGCAATGCAGGCAGTTGCAGAAGCAGTGGTATTCTGGCTTGTTCACAGACAAAGGCTGGATCAAACTTACTCTGCCGAACTGCTTTGGCTACCAGAACTTGCAGCACCATGTAACAGGTGTTATTTTCAGGCTGTTTTCTTTAGGCTTAAAAGCAATCCCTAGTCTTACAGGTTAGAGTTTAACAATGTAATAGCTTCCTACCTCTGACTGAAGTTGAACAGCATTTGGGTATTAATCTCATTAGTTTATTTTCTCTAAAGCACATATGCAGATGGTGGCTATTTGGAGCAAAAGGCCACGTGTCTTCCTGTATCTTCCCTGATTAAATAGTGAATAAAAAGGCCTAGTACATTTTTTTAAAAAATACATGCATGTGCCATATGCAAACTCAAATGCCAGTTGGTGCGGGGTTTAAAATAGCGAATTACAAAGTTAAAAGTAGAAGAAGGATTAATCTGTTACAAAAATCTAAGGAAAAATTATAGCACATTTACTGTTTGAACAACAGACTCTTTCAGAGATCCTTGCTCTGTATTTTGATACCTTGTTTGTGCCTTACCATTCATGTTTTCAGATTAAAAGCTCTTTTCCCCTAATTTAGAACTACTAGGGTACATGGGAACAGTTTAAATGGTTTCTACATTAACTTTATATAGTTTACCTGTAGACTCCACCAAGTAGCTCTGGCTTCAGTGCTGGCAAATACTCTCCCTAGTGCATCTTTTAATGCTTTCTTTAATTCAAACTGTTCCAGAGGATAATCCTAGGATTAGGATGATGAAGACTGTAATTTGGAGTGAGATGAGACAGAAGATTTTTCTGGCACCAAACAATTTGCCTTTAACAACATGTAAGTCCTAGAGGAAGACATCTTTCCTTCATTGCTACTAAATCTAAAATCAATATGGAAATCCACTGAGAATATGCCTGGATCAGGCATTCCTGTTCAGTGTGATTGTATGTCCTTTTATGTGCTTTATTTATATCAGTTACATTGTACAGGATATGGTAGGTATCTCTTGTAGTCCTCATCCTATACACCATAGAAAAAGCACAGCTGCCAAAATCGTATCTCAGTTTCCCACAGGAAAGTAGATGCATCACAAGTTCTTGATAATGAGATAGCTTTTGAAGTGTACTTCGGAAAATAAGTCTTAATACAAGACTTCAATATACTCCATAAAAACGTTTGACCAGTTTCTGATTGTTCCTGATTTTTGTAATAGCGGTATACCAGGGGAAAAAACAAACAATCAACCAACAAGCCGTCTTAAGGTTTCAAGGAAAGTGTTTGCAGTAGAGGTCTTATGTCATGTCAAATATCTTTTCTCTCTGCAGTTCAGAGGCAAAATGCCTCCTCCGTGTGATCCTGTGTGCAAGATCATAGACTGGATTCTTGCTGTGTGGCACCAGCTGAACTCTTGCTTATCACGTCTAGGAGCACCTGAAGCACTTATGGGGCCGAAACATTTCTTCTCTTGTCCTGTGGTGCCAGGGCATAGCCAAGCGACAGTGAAGTAAGACTTCTGGTTTTGTTGACACCATTCAGTGCCAACTAGATACTTATTACAAATGTAGTAGTTCCTTTTCTCCCAAAACTCTTCTGACTCAGCAACCTTGAAAGTATTTTAACAGAAGTTATTGAAAGCTTTAAACTTTTGTTTAATATTTAATTACTAGAAGGGCAATTCTGAAGGACACAAGTAGGAACTGGGTGTCTAACACTGATTGAAAGTCAGTCTTGTTGTGATCTTTCAGTTGTTTTCTGACACAGAGGTTGCGAAATATTACTTGCACCAGAACAGCTAATACTGCTCAACCCTTTAAAGGTTTTGTTCTTCATTTCAAGACAGCACTGTAAAGAAAGCCGTTCATTAGTGAACAGACCGAAATAAGATTCAAGAATTCTAAGCTTGAAAAGTTGGTAAAGTTTCCTTTTGAAACTTTAAAGTTTCCTTTATATGATGGAAATATGGAGAATTTCTTACTCTTTTGAATATCTGGTATCATTTTTAAACATACATGCAATGAAATGTTAGAAGCGTTAGCATAGTAAATAAGGCAGGTGTATACATTTAGCTATACACATGGTTAGATGTCCAGTAACATTAAAGAAGAATAATGAAAATTATGTCTTTTCTTGCATACAATTGCATGAACGTCTGCTCGCATTCCAACTTCTCTGCAATTGCTAGAAACTGATACAAGAAATCATCAGAGAATTTTGAAATATATTACTTTCATGCTAAGGTCTTGCTTGGCTGTATTAGAAAGGTAATAAGCCCCTAGTTAAGATTCAAAACTTATTCATAATTCATATAATAACATTAGTTTCTGGAGATACGACGTTACTTTTCTCACCCTGCCTCGTAGCATTCTCCTGAACTGCCACTTCTGTTCCCTCTCTGACTTCTCTCTTGTACTGTTTTCTGCTGACCCGTCTTCCAGGGTCCTTTGCTTAGCGTGTGCACTGCCTTTCTCATCTTCTGTTCTCTCTGCAGATCTTGATACATTTTGCTTGTTCATTTTCATTTTTTTTCCTAAAAGTACAGATTATCTAATATCCAGAGTAACTATAAAAGTCTAAATGTGGATGTAGCATTGACTTGAAATTTTGTGGGTGCTGTGAAATTAAAAAAGATTAAAGTATACCATGCATCTATCCCCTGTCTCCCTCTTTAATCATGTCCTCTGAAGTGTCTTAATAATTTATTTATTGCAATGACATTAGTAGAGGACAGAGAAACTATTCTTTAGATACCTTAATTATGCATTTCTGAATTTGGATTTCTCCTAAGTGTAACTTTGACTGGATTCATGATGCTCGATTTTGAGCACAACCCCAAAATGTCTTTTGCCATCTGGCTCCTCATTTTACTGTCATTTTTGTCCACTAATAACAAAAAGCACAGCTTCAGTGAGCATTTACTGGATGCTTTTAGATTAGCAGCACGATGGCTAACAGTGTGGCCATAGAACTAGCAATAAACAGATTTAATTAGCAGCTCACTGTTTGCTGTTATTTGCATCTGATTAACCCCTCCTGTCCTCTTGCCCCTTCTCTCCCCTGTGCTGTTCTGCTGCTTTTTGCGTTTGTTAAAGCTTCGCTGCGTCAGTGCAGTTCATTAAGACATCACACAGATATCAACAAAGCAGGTTTGTTCTGGGCTCAGTGTTAGCACGAGGCAAGTGGTGGATGCAGGTGGCTGAGAAGGCAGAGGGAAGAAGTGACAGGAAATTTTTCCTGCTGTTCCATGTTGCTTCACATGCTTTAGAGAGTAGAGTGAATAAATAAGGAAGATTTTAGCTACATTTTTTTCTTGGTTTTGATATGATGAATTAAAGATGATGTTCCAACAGTAAAGAGTTTTGCTTTGTAGCCGTTTCTCAGGGGCAGGGAGGTACTCTACCTTTCCAAAGTATCATATATATCAAAGAACTGGGGACTTGATCAAGATGAGCACAAATGAAAAGCAAATGTGAGACTGAATTTAAACACCAGATTGGAATTTTATTGAGAGAGGATGGCATTGTTCAGCCCATCAATTGCTAACTGTTAGATTAGAATGGGCATAATTAATTTTATCTCTGCAGTGTAAATTTCTTAACATTTATACTACCAATATTGCAAAGTATCTAAAGCTTACAAAGGCAGAAATCAAGAGATAGAGTTCATTATTACTAAATGAAAGCAATTGTTTCTTTAGGCAGCTTACTCAGCCAGCAGAACCAGACTGTGTCTATATGGAATAGTAACTACAATATTATGCTAAGGAAGCTTCAAGGAACATTTCCAATATGCATTTTGCATTTTATTTTAACAACTGTACCAATTATTTTTCGAAGTAATGTAACTTTTATCAGGCTTGTAGCGGCACTTTGTAGCATGGTTATGTATCATAAAATCTCAATCTTATGCTGCGTAACCAACCAAAAGTACATCTACCAAATGATTCATGCATTCTAACTTAAAAAAAATAAAAAGCCTGCATTTTCTTTTTAACCATCAAAAAAAATAATCATAATCTTTTGGTTAATAAGATGGCTTCTGTGTATCAAAAGATCCAAGAAAATGGTTCATTTCAGTCAGACAGAATTTTTCTGAATGGGTTTCTGCAAGCCTGAAACACAGCATCATAGCCCATCATTTCCTGCAGACCTTTAATATAAACCCTCTGACTCTCAATATTACCATCTTCCTCCCATAAGAGGGTGTGGGTATAGGGGAAAAAAAGAGTTGGATTTGATCTAAAAAAAATTGTCTCACTGTCTGTTATAGATGTGAGCTGAGCCTTAAGCCTGAAACTCCAAGCCTTTATCCCTTGAGTACTATAAGCTGTGACAAATAGCATTTATTTATTTCCTAATACAAATTTTTCACTTCTCTGCTGAAACAATGTAATATTTGTCTCCTAGAAAAGCGAAAGTCTGACTAGAACCATGTCTCTTTGAATCAATTTTTTTTAATCAGACCCAGTCTCTAAACCAGACAATCTGGAATATCCACAGCATCCTGGCAACACAATCCACCACAGATCAAATAAACAAAAGGAGGGTGAGAGCAAGGCAGCTGTACGAATAGGAAGGTCTTGTAAGCTGGACAGGTTTGGAAATGGAAGAATACTGGAAAGGCTGCAATCATAACCAAATACCTCCTTTTTCCCACCCTGGCAGCAAACAGGCTCTGAGTGAACACCTGCAGGCTTGGAAACTTCTCCAGGCACTGGTGTCGTGGTTTAAGCCCAGCTGCTGACCCAGCCCCACGCAGCCTCTCACCCACTGCCCTCCGGTGGGATGGGGGTGAATCAGAAGAGTAAAAGTGAGAAAACTTGTGGGTTGAGATAAAGACAGTTTAATAGGTAAAGCAAAAGCTGCACACGCAAGTAAAGCAAACCAAGGAATTCATTCACTGTTATCCCATGGGCAGGCAGGTGTTCAGCCATCTCCAGGACAGCAGGGCACCATCACACATGATGGGTACTTGGGAAGACAAACGCCAACACTCTGAATGTCCCCCAAAATATATACTGGTATGGAATATTCCTTTGGTCAGTTTGGGTCAGCTGCCCTGGCAGTGTCCCCTCCCAACTTCTTATGGACCTGGAACAGCATGAGAAACTGAAAAGTCCTTGACTACTTAGCAACAACCAAAACATCAGTGTATTATCAACATTATTCTCATTCTAAATCCAAAACATGGCACTATACCAGCTACTGGGAAGAAAATTAACTCTATCCCAGCCAAAACCAGGACAACCAGCAAAGCTGAAGGAGGATTTGTTTGTATATACATGAACATACATCTTTCTGGGATGTTCTTTCTTTAAGCCTTAAAATGAAAAGGATGTTTTATAGTCCTACTGAAAGAAGAAAAGCATCAGGTAGTAAATAGTTTGCCTAAGCAACCTGAAGAATGTTAGGTCAAATAATTTAATATAAAACAAACAAACCCTACTCGAAATAAAATCAGTTCCTCTGTGAAATCGGGTACAATTGGAAGTCCAAAATATATGTGCTTCTTGAAAGTGAAAAATCTGAAATGTTAAGCGAAGTATAAAATCTTGAGTTTTGATAATTGGCTCTGAAGTTAAGGTATCGTTCATGTCCCTACAGGTGGATGTCCAAGTTATGGAATGCTGTGATAGCTCCCAGAGTTCAAGAGGCAATACTCTCCAGGGCTTCTGTGAAAAGACCGTCTGTGCCAGGGCAAACAACAGCCAAAAAAAATCCTAGCCAAGGTCAACAGGCTGTGGTTAAAGCTGCTCTCAGTATCTTGCTAAATAAAGCTGTTTTGCATGGCTGTCCTCTACCCAGAACAGGTAACAGTGAACAGTCTGAAAAGCAAGTAGTTGTACATTGCTAGTGTGGGGCTTTTAAGCGTTTGATTGTGTGCCGAAACAATGTAATATTAAAAACTTCCATAAAACATAACTGTAGTTATGATGGGAGATGAGCAGTTAAAAGCATTTACAGTCACTAAACTAAGTAGTTGTATGGGGTAGTCAAATTGCAAGTCAATGATTCTTAACATTGTTCTATTTTTGTTTCAGAGCTAGATAATTATATAGCAGATTTTAAGGGAGGAAATTTTCCTTTATCCGTGGTTTCAAGCTACAAAAATTGTAGTAAGAAAAGAGGTGAGAATGCTTCTTGGAGAAAAGTGAGCACGAGTCCTCGCAAGAAGTCAGGCCATTTATCCTCTCAGTCGTGGAACAAGCAGGAGACAAATACTGAAGGTAAAGCTTTCTATTTTCCATTCTGAAAGAAGGTGTGAGGGTTTAAACTGTGTAGACACAAATCTAACTTTTCTTCTACATCATTAATTTAAAATTCTCAAATAAATGACACTAGTATTTATGTTTACCAGTAAAAAATTGTTTACTTTCTTCCCAAAAATTTTATTTCTTCCTAATTATAACTTATGTTTATCTGTTATTTACAGTATACCTACTTTGGGGAGCTTTTTTAATGTACTTAATAGCTTCACTACAGTAGTTTCTGTTGTCTGAATCCAAGTAAAAATAAATGACTGCATGCATCATCAGGTCATGCATCCCTCGTTCAGTCTTATTAGATAAATTGAGTAAAATAATCTAGAAGTCCTGTAATGGAAGGAAGAGATCTTTAGTTTTAAATTGAAGATTTTTTTTGTTTGATATTCTCTTTAATTGCGAAAGAAAATTGTAAAATATCCTGTGTCATCACAGATACGGTAAAGTTTTCAAGAAGTTTCCACACAGTCTTCACTATGCTGCTTGATAAAGAAGGCTTTCTGTGGCTGGGTCTCTGCACGTGTATAAATGTGAAAGTTACATTAGTAGCGGACGCTTTTGAAATGTCTTTCCACCTCAAGATGATAAGCCACCTAACAAACAGTTGGGCTCGATGGTCCTTGTGGGTCCCTTCCAACTCAGGACATTCTAAGCAGTTTGCTACACAAGGATAACATCTGGATATGTGCAGACCCCAACGTATCATTCTTCTAAAAGCATAACCAAATACAGTATCAAACAGGAAAACTTCTGGAGTACAAAACCCAATGACTTATTTTTACTTTCAGAAAACGAAGGTAATTTGGTGAGAGAGAAGAGTTAGGAAGGGATTTAGAAAGAAAGAGGCTTCCCCACACACACACACTTTAGAAACAGTAAGATTCTAACCTCAATTACCTCATATATAAAAGACTGAAATACTTGATGTCTCGTACTTTGTAATGTTAACTTGAGCTTTTTGTTTCTTCAGCTGTATTTGCAAAGAATTCTGCTGTGCTGAACCGCAGCTGTAATGTCCTGATTTTGCTTGCTAGTTCTCTAAATTGTGAACTTATCTAATCCCGTTAAGAGGATTTAAGAAATCAAATGAACATAACCTGAAGTAGGACGGTTAATACTATATCTTGTACCTGAGAATGTTCTTGGAGTTAATACCTATGAATATAAGTAAAAAATGGGATGGTGTATTTAATTTTAGCAGCCTTCTGTTTTCGACTGTCAGAATCAAATATTGTTCCTGATTCCAAGTATAGGGATAAGTTGTTTGATTTTACTTAACTGAAGCAAACTTAAATCTTTTCCTGTTGACAAGTGATTTCTCTTTGAGAGAGCTAGTGAGGGCGGCTCTGGTGCCTCCACTGAAACCTCACGTTCTGGCTTCCAGGGCAGCCTGGGCAACTCCTGCCTCATTTGCCATGTCAGCAGTTCCATGTGGCCCCAGTGCTACTCTGAGCAGTTTCAAGGGGTGTATTCTGATCTTCAACAGACTCTATTGATATAAATAGCCAGCAAACGGGAACACATTTTCCCTGTTTATCACAGATTTTGGAATGAAGAATCAATGCATGTGATAACACGCTCATAACTCCATCTTTCTTTTATGCAGGTATAAAACCTAAGACTATGTTGCAAACAAATTGTAAGAAAAGAGCTTCTCTCGCCACGAAGTAAGTGTTCATCACTCAGCAAACAATGAAGATGACAAAATTGTGTTGTAAAACAGCACATTATAGTGAATAGATGAAGAGTTTGTATTTGGTAATGTTTTGGTTCTACCTCTGTAGAAAGGAATCCTTTTTCATTTTCATCTCTGAGAGAAAATAAAATCTATGTACTTCAGTATAATTTTAGAATCCATTTCTGTAGTTCAAACCTTGCAGCACTCCACAGAATAGTCTGTGACTTAAGAATATTATGTAACACTTAATCTGCCATGAAAAAGCAACTCTATGCTCTTTTCACCTGGCATTATATTTTAAAAACTCCTCTGGCTCTTTCAGCTTGCTGAATGGCAATTCAAAATGGTACAGTATGTGCACTTTAGTCTACATTATACAGTGTTTCTCTAAGAAAGTGCATGATTTAGCCAGAGGGAGCTGCATTTGAGACTGTACTTTGGTCTGAAACCTTGATTCTACCATATCCACAGGCACAGAGAGTGCAGAATACTTATGCTTCCAGTATGACAGGGTTTTTTTAAGTGTTTGGAGTTAAGTCCAGAAAGGAGAGTAGAATAAATTGATTGCTCTGTTTTATAAAGAGGAGAATCTTTCAAGCTAGTGGGCAGAAGAATCCTCTCTTAGAATTTCAGAATGGAGAGAATAATTTGAATAGAAAAAAGATCTATTATGTTATAACAACTATTGACAACTATTGCTGCCACTAAATTAGGTATTATTTTCTTCCTGTTTGTGGTAGTAAAGGTCACTTGAAAAGAAATTACTATTTTCCAGGTGTGTATAATATTTATTTTTAAATTCTATATCATTGCTTAATTTTAATTGCCCTCTCACTTGTTTGGGTGGGGGGGTGTTTGTTTTTAAACAGATCTTCAGAGAAGGATCAATTGAAAACATTAAATCTGGAGCAGAGGCTGTCCCTTGGTTCAGATGATGAAGTAGATCTTGTGCAGGAACTTCAAAGTATGTGTTCCAGCAAATCCGAGCCTGATATAAGCAAGGTAAACACAAGGTTTTTAAATAATTTACTTCATTACCATATGCAGTTGTTGCCTACGTGCTTAAAATAAATTTTTAATTTACAAGCACTGCTTGAACTGAAGAAAATTATTAAATTATTTGGGAAGAAGCCAAAGTCAACTTATAAATTATACATTTGAGGGTAAGTATTCTAGTTTAATATACATTATTTTAAATTACACCTTCACTAATTTTTCTTGTAGAGATTTTTGCAGTGGAGGCTGAATTTATAAGTTCATAAGTGCTAGAGACAACAGCCTTGTCTGCATTGTTGTTCCCTGTGTTACCTTTCATGCTATCATTGCTTCCACTGGGAGAATGGTTTGTAGTATTAAAGACATAGAAAGTTTTTCCTAATATGCATTGCACGTTTGGTTTGTTTAATGAAATCCCATCAGCCTTCACAAAACGGGCTCAAAGCTCCTCTGCTGTGCAGGCAAAATTCAGTTTTGCTGCCCCAAGCGAGAAATAATGGATTGGCCTACTTCTTTTTCTTTGACAGTGGCAGAGGAGGGCGAAGGAGACTTGTGAGGCTCAGGGGCCTGGCGCTGAGCTCTGTGCTGGAGAGGGATTTGGGCGCTTATGGGAGGCTGGTTCGAGCGGGGAGTGGGGCTGTGGAGCTCTCCTTTTCCTTTCTACACCAAGAGATGTCAAACACATTTTCACCGGGGGCCACATCGGCCTCGCGGTTGCTTTCAAAGGGCCGAATGTAATTTTAGGACTGTTTAAATGTAACTACTCTCACATTTATCCAGTCCTAAAATTACTTTTGGCCCTTTGAAAGCAACCGCGAGGCCGATGTGGACCCCAGTGAAAACGTGTTTGACACCCTGACCTACACTGAAAGCATCCAGTTCTCCCTGTAGCTGTAGCTATTTATTCTTTTCCTTCTTTCCATGTGGCCCAGCTGAAGCAGATGGCTGTGAGAGCAGGCTGTGTTCACACCAGAGCAGCTGGGCTGTATTTTTTGAAACACAGAGAGTCAGTCTTAGGTGATTGTCCACTTAGGCTGCGCACTGACACCCTCTGGGATCAACCTGAACAGCAGTTCCATTCCTTTTGCTTTATTAAGTATTCTGTTTATTCTCAGAAGTCAACCAAGTCTTTATTAAAAAAAAGAAATACTGTGTTTGGGAAGTCATTTCAACCTATTTAATGAAATCCTTTATTATGGTGGTTTGCTTTGGGTAATTTTTTTTTTAAGTACTTAGAGGACTTGCATGAGTCACTTGCACCAAGCTGGGGAGGTGATGATTGGTCTGTTAGCAGGGATTTACCATATCTATACTTGAAAGAATGGGATGTGCCTAAAGCAATGGTAACCAGCTTAAAATTGTGTTTAATAACATCTAAAATGTAATTGCTGGTTGTTGACAATTCAAGGAAATACGGGTTAGATAAGGAAGGAGATAGATGTCACTGTCCTTTGTTCAGTTTCCTCACCATGGGTGGAACCATTCATGGCTGGAATTTCTGTTGTGAATTCCCTCGCTGCCCGGCAGAGCCTCTCAGAAGGAAGGGTGCTGGTGCATGTTTGCTTTGTGTGATGTCATTTCAGGCTGCCATCAAAATAAACACTTCTACTCTCTAATTTGCCCATTCACTTCAACGTGTTCCTGCTGCCTCTGTTATGTGGGATTGAGAACTTTTGGAGTTGCAGAGTTGAATCAGATCAGCTTGCCCCAGGATAAAAGATCTAGTTTTCAGTGAGGACAGAAGGCTGATCAGACTTTATCTGCTATTGCATGGTCACCAGGTTTGATGGAACATAGTGGGGAAGAAATACGGCAGGAGGAAAAGAAAAGGATCATTCTTTCTGTGATGTTCCTGGGGCTGGACAGAATTTAATGGGAAGCTGCCCTTAAACTCCACTGAGTAGTATTGCTCTGGAAATGTATGTTTAATCTTCCTCTGGTAATAGCCAAGATTAAATCTTTCTCTTTATCTCCCATCTCCTATAAACACACTCAGGAGTAAATGAAAGATATTTTACTTGTTCTTTGGATATTTATGCATTGCATTGCACAGCAACTACATGAAAATAAAATCAAGAATCCAAAATTTGGCAAATTGAAACATAATTTCTGCTGTGACTAATAAAAAAAATCACCATTTTTTTCTCTTTTGTAGATTGCAGATTCTAAGGATGAGCTATCGATGTTCAATAACTCTCAGAACAGTCCTGTATTTTCAGCAAGCGGTACTAACCCGAGTAAGACAACAGCACAAAAGGTAGGTGAAACTCGTTTTGTAGTAGGACACAGAAGGTGCCTTGAGTTTCTCCAAAATCTGAATTCCTAATGGGATACAAAAAATTAGTGTTCCAATGCCCTGTTTATTGCAAAAATAAACTGTTGTCATTCTTAGGAAACTTGCTGGACACACCATGCCAAGTTTCTTCTATGTGTCTTAATGGAAGCTAAAGATTTATTAAACAAACAATGGTTGTATTTGCTTCAGTTTTCATGTTTACATAAAGCCATCTCCCTAGGCCAAGCATTGTTAACATTACTTTGACATTATAAGCTATTTGCATCAGATTTTGAGAGAAATAAAAGCCCTGGGTTCATTTTTTTCCCCAATTAGTGTTATTCAGTAAGCTTGCAAAAGCGCAAAACTTTCTTAAATTCTTGATGTAAAATTACTGGCTTGTCGTCCATTTTTGTACCTTTTTTGTGGTGTCAAAGTTCTCGATGACAGACATTTTGAGCAGACATATTACCAGAGTTTGTGAAGAACTGCATATTCTTTTTTCAAAAAAGCTCTTTGTTGCAATATACAGTTGTCATGCCATATTATTTGTGAAAAGTCAAAAGAAACGCTATAAGTTGGGTGATTCTGGGAAAAGATGGTCTAAATGTAAACAAACTTCACTAACGTCAGAGCAGTTTCAGTGGGAGGATAAGCCGAATACACTGAAAGATATAATAGGTCCACTATCATTTCTTCTTTTCAGAAATTGAAATGTTTATGGGAGCTAACTTCCCTACTAAATGTGAAAATGAAATTATATCCTACTTAGTTCTAATCCTTTGGATAATAAAGTAAAAATTATGCTTTCTCTGTTACACTTTTTTCCCTTTTCTTTCTTGCTTCTCACGTTTTCGCACATCAAGATAATTTCTGAGCACGCAGCTCCATGGGCCTTGGCCAGGGCAGAACCCGCGCTCTGTGCTCCCTCTATTCCCTCACAGGGTCCTCGGGAGTCCAATCCACACACTTTGTGGACTCCAGTAAGTTGTTTCCTAGAGACACTGTTTTCTGCAGGTGTGATGAAGCAGCCCAGAAAACAGCTTAACTTGGACACCCAGGCATTAAAAAAGCTAAAGCTGGATGACATAACTTACCACCCTTGCCATCGTATCTTTTCATGTCCAAATAATCAAAATGTTAAAATGTTTTCTGTAATTGTACTTAAAATCCAGAGAACAGTGTCTGCTGAACAGAAACAATTTTAACATTGCAGATCCACATTTAGATACACTGCTTTTGAATACTTCTCTACATGCATTAATTTCAGACATTCCAAATCAGAGCTTCCCATAGTAGTGATGCTGGATCATTTGTAAGTCAGCTGGCCTACCTGTTCCTATTGTCGATTTCTCCTAGTGATTTGTTTCCTTTTAAAATTCCTTCTAACAATGTAAGACACAACTATCTTGATTTTGGATGTAGAAAAGCTAAGCTACCTTTGAGTTTTCAAGAACTTGGTAAAAATACTTCATACAGAATAAAAAAGTCTATTTCCCATAATGTTGGCCAAGATGAAGGAAACACAACCCAGCCTTTTGCAAGAGGGGAAGAAGGTCTAATCAAATGACAAGCTTTGATTCTAGATTTAGTCATTACAACAACAAATGTATCAAAAACCTAGGTGAGCAGAAGTCAAACTTTTAGAGGCAATTGTAACAATGATAAACCTGTGCAGCTGCAAGAACTGGTGTCTGAAAAAGAGCCCGAGATTGGAAAAGCATCCTTTTCCCAAAATAAATAGAATTCTATAGGTAGCAAAAGCAACACTGCCTGAGCAGAGGAGATCTTATCAACAGCAATGAGACAAATTACCAAACATACCCACAATTATTCTTTTTCTAATTGACGAAAAAAAAGCTTTCACGTATGTGAAGAAGAAAGAGAAAACTGGGATGGAAAATCTTTGGTCCAGGATACAGATTGGTAGAATCAAGGCTTAATAAGGAATAGGTGTGATGAACAGTCAGTTTTCATGCCACCAACCTTTATGTGAAGAGCAGTAGCTGATGGTGAAAACAAACTTTTAAATATTGCTGCCCAGAGAGTAACAGTTCAGTCCTCATTCTCTTTTCTGTGAGTGGGAGGATGGGCATCGCTCGTGAACAAGACATGGTAGTGACCAGCATCAAATGGTGTAACTGACCTTTTTCTCCTTGACTATAAAGGCACAAAAAGTGACAAGATACCCAGCCTTGGCACTCAGGTGTCTAAATTTGCACAGGGTGAATATGGTCCAGTTTTTAATAATGTGGCTTCTTAACATAAATAATTTGAGATGCTAAAATCTAAGTTATAAGAAAACAATCTGTAAGATTATGGATTAAAATGTAACTATCAGAAGAGGAGGCTTAGAGGTGACCTCATCACTCTCTATAGCTACCTGAAGGGAAGTTATAGCCAGGTGGGGTTTGGTCTCTTCTCCCAGGCAGTTAGCAATAGGACAAGGGGGCATGGGCTTAAACTCTGCCAGGGGAAATTTAGGCTGGATATTAGAAAGAAATTCTTTAGGGAGAGAGTGGTCAGGCATTGGAATGGGCTGCCCAGGGAGGTGGTGGACTCACCATCCCTGGAGGTTTCTAAACTGAGATTGGACATGGCGCTTAGTGCCATGATCTAGTAAATGGACTGAAGTTGGACCAAGGGTTGGACTTCTGTGATTCTGTGATTTCAACTTCCATTCTTGAAGTATTATTTTTGTTGTGATTTTGTCTCCTTGATGGTACAAAAAAAATAAGTATCTTCATTCAAGCTTTAAAGCTGAATTTTCCGCTCATAACTACCTAGATTTCCATTTTTTCCTTTTTAGCTGTGGCCGCAGCTGTCATTTTTTGCACGGTAATGAAAGAAAGAACACGTATCTTTTTTTATTTGAGTACTTCTGAAATTGAGACCTCCGAGAAGGAAATTTAAGTGGTTTTTTTTTTCAATGGCAATGCAAAAACCTCACTGACTTATTTTGATACTCTAAGTGTCAATGATATTTCCTTTCAGTCAAAGAAGGAAAAACACGCCATAGTTCATTCACCGAGAAGCTGCTGTATTAAACTGCAGAAAACTGGAAATAACAAGGGTTCCATGGGGCTGGTGGGTTGGTTGGTGGGTTGGTTGTTTTTCAAGTCAAAGGACAATAATGATTTATACAGAAAATGCTTGGTTTTTTAATCCTAGGGTGGAACGCGTCCTCTCAGCAGCAGCCGAACTGTGGAAAGCAGCAACAGTAAATCAAAGCCAGAGTTGGGTGTTTCAAGAGTTAAATCTTTTCTTCCTGTTCCTAGAAATAAAGTCACGCAGCCTTCTCAGAACACTAAAAAAAGCAGCAGCAGCAATACAAGGCAAATAGAGGCAGATAATAACATAAAGAGAGATTTGGAATTTGCACAAAAAAGAACAAATAGAAAAATCTAATCAATAAACCTGCCTACCGTTCAGTTTTCTGTGTTCATATAATCTCTATTGCAAAGAACCAAGTACTCAAATATGTAAATATTTTTTAAAAAAGAAACTGTTTCCCTGTAATGTAAAGTTTGTACAGGACCACAGGTTTATTTCTATGTAAATCAGCTGGAAATTATATTGATTTAAACTTCAGAAATGGGCAGCTTTGCCACCTTCATAGGGGTTTTTTTCTTCTTTTATTATGAAAATTACTCATTTAAATGATAACATTCAGGGGTATTACCACAGGATTCTGTTTGTGTATATACTGTACATAAATATATTCTATTAATTTCATGTGTTAATCTGCATTCAGATGAGTTGCACAATATGTACAGCAATGGCTTAAAGCTATTGTACATGCATTTTAAAGACATTTTTATCTTCACTTAATGAAAAATTAATGGAATGTGGCAATAACTAAAATGATTGGAAATGCAGATCAATTACTTTCAGCTACAAGCCATATTAAATACTTTGATTTCCCCATCATCTGCCTGCTGAATTGTGACTTTGTTTCTCCTAAGCTTCTCTTCATCTAGAACATCAGGAATTTCTGTTATAACTTTCATCTTCTAAAAAAAAGGAAAGAGATTGAGAAATTAAAATGCAATAAAGATATTTTTCTCAGACTCTTATTCTTCGGTAGAATTGAAGAAAATGTGGTCATTTATTAACTTAGTTTGTCTTGTATACTGTAAAAACTTTTATATACGTCATTAGTGTTTTTAAAGTATCCGAGAAATAACAGTGTTTTACAGAAACAGAGTTTACTGAAAATGAATTTGAGCACAAGCTGAACCTACAGTATTATCAGAGATAATGTAGTAGCGGTAACATGAGTTACTATGTAATTATCCATTTCTATTGTGGATTTAAGGTGTAATTGCTGTGAAATGATACTTGAGTTGCAGTTAAAATTGAGTCTTTCTCACATTTCCCCACTCCAGAGGTAGCTGATGTTCCCGAGGGAGAGTTCTCACAAAGGGGGCATTTCCCCGTCCCTCCTTACGCTACGACAGCTCCGTGCTCGTGAGCTGTGAGAGGAGGGACCGCGGCTGCTTTGGTACCTCAGCTGCTCTGGTACCTCAGCTGCTCTGGTACCTCAGCTGCTCTGGTATCTCAGCCGGCGGGCAGAGGAAAGCGCGGTTTTCCTGAGCTCAGCTCCCTCCCGACGCGCTGTGGGGAGATAGATGGGTTTGCGAGGCACTGACAGTAGCGTGGTCACGCCTGTCATTTCCAAAGTAGCGTTTTTCTCAAGAAAGCCTGGAAGAGGCAAGGATTACCTACCTGTTTGCCAACACTTCACCTTTGTATGTAAAACAATCATCCCAAACTCATGTCAATAAAATCTTTTGTACCGCATACTGTCTTTCTGTCTCTCTGTGTGTGTGTGTTTCTGTATCAACTATTAGAAGCTTATTTCTGTAATCATTTCCCGCATGGTATATTCAGAAAGTACCATGTCCTCAGTAATCACTGTTTTATTAAAACCTCGGTTTCTTGTGAGATAGCAATATATAACTGAACACGGATGATTTCTCTAGAGGTTGAGGTGGGTTTTTTTTCTATTGCAGTAATTTTGGTGCCGAAACGCGAGATGCTCCTTTTGCAGTGGGACATTAGCAGCAGAGTCAGCTGCGAACCGCTCGAGTCAGAGAAATGAGCCCCAGCGGCTGCCGTGGGGTGAGCAGCGCTGTGGCACCTTTGTGTGGATTGCGTGCTGAGGAGGAGCACCAAATGGAAAATGTTGTTTGTAGTGGTCACACAAGTTGCATCATCAGGATTTGTAATAACGGTTTGTTTTGGTTTTTTTTAAGAGGTGTAAGAAAAGAAGAAAAATCCTGACATGCTTCTAAGCTAGATTTGTTCTACATTGAAAATACACCTTGCAAATGTCAGGCCTCATTTAGATCAAGAGTGAGCTGTGTGTTTCTGTGTGGGAAGATGTCAGTGGTGTCCTAAAGCATGTTTGGAGATCTAATGTAAGAGTCTGTGTATTGTCTGTGAGAACCAAAAGTCTTCTGTGCTGTACTTTGAGTATCTTGCAGAAGACAGAGTAGCTGTGATCATCTCTTCATGGTTTGGAAGTCAGGTCTCTATTGCTAAATTTAGCATTGCCTTTCAGTGCCCTCGTTATCCCTTCTTTTCAGCCTGCTGTCCTAATCTCTCTCCATCTGTGTCTTTTTACCTGCTTTACTTGTATCTGCTCTCATTTTGTTTGTCTGTCTTTCAGTTCAACGCAGTCTGTGGCCTTCATAAATCTTTAATCACGGGGCGTGTTGCAGATCTCCTAATTGAATCTTATCTTCTGTAGTAACTGTAAAGCTCTCCTTAGGCCATAGCAGTTCCTGCCCTCAAGTGGTGAGAGCCCCATAACCCCACAGTAGTTGGCATGTGAACGTACCGGCTTCTCTGTTGGTTTGTCCCTTGGACTGTGCTGGATGGTGCAGAAGCAAAGCGAGAGGCTCTGTCCGTGAGCCCAGGCCTTCCCTGTAGCTTCCGTCTCTTGCTGTGACGCTGTGATCAGCACTCCTCATGCCTGACTTGTCGCAGCAACTGCTCTCATTTGGGGTTAATAATGGGCAAAATCCTTCTCCTTTGTTCCTCCCCGTGTCCTGTGGCTGTGGGAAGGTGGAGATACCCTGTCGATGTGGAGGGAAGTACAGGGAAGCCCCAGAGGCTGCATCCATTCCACAGGCCACTAGGTCAGTGAAAAGACTTCTTGTTTAACCCCGTGACTACACTGTATTCCTTAGATGCAACCATGGGAACGTGAAAGATCTTTCTTATTTACCAATGACTTTGGCAAATCCTAAACACTCCAGCTCTCTGCTTCAAGCGAGTCCTGAAAATAAAACCTTTCAGCATGTCTCCCCCAGTTCTTAGTTTTGCAAAGAACGTGGAGTTTGTTCCTTAAAATAATGTCTGAGTCCATCAGACAATATTCGCCTCTGTTATTCAGCTGCTGGACATGAGCTCCAAAATGAGAAGTGTGAAGAAACAGCTCCATCATTCAACAGAGGCAGCAACGTTCATCAACAAGGGCAAAATCAGAGGGCCGGCATTTCTGAGGGTCATCTCTTAACACAGCTCAAGTGATTTACAAAACAAATCAAAACCCTCCAGCTTCCCAGTAAAACTGGAGCAGCAGAATAGTCTCTACAGCATGGTCTTTACAGAGAAGATACCTGTGGAAGGAGCCAGTCTAAGAAAGCCCATTCTCACGTTTAAGCTTTGATCACTGTGAGAAGGAGCCTATTGAGAAGAGAAAATAACAGGCAAAAAAAAGATTACGTATCACCTGAAAATCTCCAGTTGCATTTAAAAGGGTTATATTTTGAGACCAAAGTAAGTCCTGTGAACAAATTAGTAGCAATATTGTTTACCCTAGGAACAGGGGAGAGCATGAGGGCTTGTAAATGAAACGTGTTACTGAATTGCATTGCACATTGCTTCATTTGCAAGATTTTTAGGCAGCAATTGTCCATTAGTGAACAATTACACACACAGTTCTAAAGTGATTTTTTTTCCAGATGTTAAATTACAGCTAAGTAATGGTAGAGCTAAAATACCAAATCAGTGTCAGAAAGAGGAGAAAAAAAAAATCAGATTATTTTTTCGATAAAGTAAATAAAATGCAACAAGTTAGTTCTGAACTGATCTCCAACAATTAACGCCAATTCCAAATTAATGTTAATGTGAGGAAATGTTTTAAAAGGCACCTTTTCCAAGAGCTGCCACATTTCAGGGAAACAAACCTATTGCTTGAACAGGGCAGAAGTCAAGAAGCACAGAGGCCATGGGGTGTTCAGCAGCTCTGAGACTGCTGGAATGGGCTGAGGGACATGAGGCTCATGGAAATGGAGAAAGACTTTGAAATAGATATTTCAATACTAAAGCTGGTAAGACACCAGTTGAGGAACTGTGAAAGCAAAATTGTTTTTTTGGAACAGCAGCTTGTTTCCAGTGAGATACTGAGCAGTTCGCGCTCATGACAACTATCAAGCTGTTTCGTTAGTTATTTGTTTGTGTAAGATTTATGACGATGGCTAAATGTGTAGAGTTCAAGTTTGTTTAGGTTAAGCTTGCTTGGCCATTGCTGTCCTAAGACGTGGCTGTACCAGCAGTCTGGCCACCCTTTTTTGTACTTAACAAGAGCTACAGATCCTCTGCAGAGTAATTTCACTCTTTTAAACTTCCTTCAGTTTCTTCCTGCCAGGCTGTAAAATTAAATCTTCATGTGCAGTAGAGTCAGCATGTTCTTCTCTTTGGCTGTATATTGTACACACGGCTCCCTCTTTTAACATTACAGGTGTGTGTCTTTAATAACAAAGTGCCTTGGGAGTAGTATTTTTTAAATACGTTTTATTAAAATGCAAAGCCAAGTGAAAAATTCTCTTAAATAATGCTCAGCGTGTGTTTAGAAGGTCATCGCTTGTTCTTCCACTGTGCTTGGGTTATGGCCTCATTTTCTTTGCCTTTTTCATTGTTTCCTTTTGGCTCTGTTTTCCACATGAGCAGCATGTGCAGCTTCCCAGCTTTGCTTCAGGCAAACAGCCCTGGGAGCTGTCGTCCCACCACCAAGGACAAGAACACTTTAGAAGGCGATGCGAGCCTCCCAGCCTCCATAGGGAAGCAGATGCGCCTCTCCTCCTCTCCCTCCTCCTCATGGAGGCAGGTACCAACTTCCCTCCTGTTCCAGACTGAGGTCCGAAGTAGCTGAAACAAGATTTTTGGACTGAAAGAAATCAGTCATACATTCTTCTCCAGCCTTTTCCCACTTGCCCTTGGAGGGCGGAGAGAGAACAACTTCTGCAGGCTGTTCCGCAGGCTGCTGGCTGGGACAGGCTGTACGGTGGGTGGTAGCCGGTTACCGATGGCAGAAGCTGTTTTGGTGAGAGCTGTGTGGCGTGGGCTATGGGGCGTGGGGCGGTCAGTTGAAGGACCTACTTGATTTTTTTTCCTTCCCAGGCCTTTTTTCTGTT
Organism: Streptopelia decaocto; assembly: GCF_964273445.1. Lineage (NCBI taxonomy): Eukaryota > Metazoa > Chordata > Aves > Columbiformes > Columbidae > Streptopelia > Streptopelia decaocto. Next base: position 26,908,186 of record NC_138663.1, read on the forward strand.
TGTATCAGCAGCTTTCAGATGTGTCCTGTCTAATATGTGCTTCTGTTGTATTTACCTTTTCCTTTCTTGAAATGTCTCCTTGTCCGCTTACTGAAACTTGTCACCTCTTAATGCTCTCAACAATGACCCCAAAATATTAATGCTACTGATTGTGCAAGCATTGAAGTGCACGCTAATTCTGAGGACACAGTGCTGCTTTTCTGCTGAGCTTTCCTCATCATCTTGTTTATTTAGATAATAAACTCTCCCGCATGGTTTGTCTGCTCCTCTGAGTGATGTCCTGAAAAAAAAGAAGTGTGACCCTTGGCGTTGCTCCTCGGCTTGGCCATGGCCGCTGTCAGGACTTGCACAAGCAGAGAGCTGGCTGAGTGAGAAATGTGTTACACGGTGTGAGGGGAACAGTTTGATGGGGTGGAGGGAAAGGAGATGGGATTCAAAAGTGATGCTGTTTCAATATGCAGCTGGTTTTCAGGCTGAAGCGAGCTCGGATTAGTGGTAGAGAAACAGGGAAATGGCAAAACTGAGCCTCAAGGGTATCCAGAACTTGCTTCATGGAGGAAAGCTAGCAAAGCAAGGAGAAGTTCACACGGACAGAAAGGAAAGATAGACAGGTAAGCGCTAGAAGATAGATAAGAATAAAATTATATTATGAAGGATCGGATAGGAAAAAAATAAGCCAGAAACAAAACATCTATTTGGAGAGGAATAATGTAATGAGGGACAGACAAAAATGTACCAGGGGACAGGGAGAGCAGCGGCTCCCATGTGAGCAGGGCGGCCGCAGGCCCAGGCTGGCGCTGCCGCTGCTGCTCCTGCCTCAACGGGGTTGTTTTCCAGATGGGCATGTGCTGCTCTTGGCAGCTTTAGGGCTCAAGCAATGCAAGAGATACAAAGCTCATTTATAATCGCATAAAGAAGTTGAGTGGTGGTGCTGCTAATGCTGGCGGCGGTGGCCTTTAAAAGGCTCTTTTTAAGGCACTTTTTTTCCCAAATCACTACCCCTGGGGATTTATCCTTTAGGAGGCTGGGAGGGACCCAGCTGGGCTGTCACGGGGTAAGATCAGCGGGGCCGGGGCCAGGCCCTGCAGCACCACCCAGGGCTGCCCCGGGGCCCGGCCCAACAGGCGGCTTCTGGGGTGGACACTGGATGTCACCAACTAGTTTTGTAATCAATAAACTGTATTTATTTACAGTGACACATGTTTTGATAGGCACCAAGGACTGAAGCGGAAGTAGGCAAATAGGTCTGTGGCGGCTGCGCTGTGGGGGAGTAGATTGTAACAGGTCATACAGGCAGTTTTTGGTTTTTATTTTTTTTTTAATTTAAAGAAAAAGAATCTAAAATGTCTGTATTACTAGAATACTTTAGTGCACAAAGAGAACACTGGACAGTACCTGGCCTAACTGAGGCTCCCCTCGTTTTTGACAGCTCGATCATAATGCGACATCAAAGACTTGTAGCAAAAAAAACCCCAACAATCCAAATATAAAACTTTTTGTACAAATATATTTTTCTTTATAGTACATAATCACTCTCAAAATACATCATTTCCTTAGTAAATGTTTGCAACAATATTAAAATAAATAAAATATCCTAGAGAAAGTTCAGTTTCATCATAAAACTGCAAACCAGAGGAGTATAAAAATTAATTCCATTATTAAAATTTACTTCTGAGAGGTTTCTTCTTTTTTTTTGGGCCAGAGTGAAAAGCAGGCAAAGGTGCCAGAGCGGTGCGGCCTATTGCTGCCCCACTGCCAGCAGTGCCCCCTGTCGGCGGGTTCTGCGCTCATCCTGCTGCGCGGGCCGGCTGGGCCGGAGCGGCTCCACGGTTCTACAAGGAAACACCAATTCTCCCTTGCCCATGGACATGTGAGGGATGTTGACCGGCTTGCAAGTCGATATCCTCTCATCCTTCATTCTCCCCTGCACACACAGAGCAGAGCGCTGTTACGAAAGGGCGTTTGGCCTTAAGTTGAAATGACAGTTGCTGCATGGAAAACAAAGAGGAGGGAGTCTTCTGTGCACCTTGCTGAGGTTGTCCCTGAAGTCGTTTGCAGGAAGTGAGTCCAAAAAAGCTTTTTACATTCTGATTCTTGTATTTTTCACACAGGTTTGATTATTTTTCTCACACTCTTCCTGCTGTCTGGACCTCTCACCCCAGCAAGAACATTTCTAGAAGTTTTCTGAAACAATCATGTCAGGTTAGGCAGGTTACTTCTGCTGGCTGTCTCGTTTGTACTGAATTAGAGCAGCTTTTCAAAGGAAGTCTGGTTTTGCCATTAAAAGCGGCAAAACATCAAAGGATGTACTAACTTGCACAAGATTAATCATGGAAGGGAAGTAATTCCCAAATGCACGTGTCGCTGCTGCTGTGAGCGCCTCCTGCACGGTCCCATCTGTGAACAGCTCCTGCAGGTTCAGAATGGCTGGTCCGGCCATCATGGGGCACGGCTGCGGATTCACTGCACACAGAGGGTGCCCGCGCCGCCTCTCACAGCCTCGTCTCCTGCACCTCTTCCTCCGTCTCCTCCTGCAAGGCAGTGATTTTGGGTCGAGGGTTGCGTTTGCTGGAGTTTCTGTGGTGTACGGGGAGGAGCTTAAGGCGATCGGCATGGCTGATGGCTTGCCTGAAGGAGCTTTTTTCGCTCAGCAGCTTCTGAATGGATTCATACTGCCGCAATTTATTGTCCTCAATTACCTGAAGAAACATATTGCTCTGTTAGATGGGCAATGATGGTTCTGACAGAATTCAGCTGACACAACTAACGGAGCAAGGAAGAGACATGAAGGCAGAACAGAGATCTCCTTCTAACAGGAAAAGCCGAGTTTGCAGTTTATAATTTCTAATTACAACCATAAAAACAGACACTAAAATTTTAACCTGTGGAAAAGGTGCCCATTGCTCAAGTTACAAAGCACCGCTGGGCTTGCTGGTTTCTCCTTGGGACCTGATTGTTACCTGTGAGATCATTTGCTGGAGTCTCCAGGTACCGTGGCATTTTCCTCGCACTGCTCAATTGCCTGGTTAAGAAAGAGTTAACCGAGCAAAGAGAGCTGTATGGCAAGCAGAGGGAGCGGGCTGCCAGTGCAGGGCTTTCTTTGCTTTCTCCCCACCACACAAGGAAGCAATGCTGGCCTGTGTTCAAAGGAGACAACAGGTCTGCCCTGTAAGGCTGTGCCAGCCCCGCTGTCAGGCAAGAGAGGGGGAAAAATCAGGCTCCCTGGCTGGCACTGCAATGCCAGCATGTCTCGGGTGAGGGCTACAGGTCTGACAGGAAAGAGCTTTTAGTAGGTCTGTTGCCAAAATGTTGTTTGGAGGGTGGTAAAGCTGCTCCCCCCTGCCTGCCGGGGCTCTGCCCACACAGCAGAGTGGAGCACACGTAGAGGTGCACCACATCCAAAAACATACAACTTGCCTATGGACCAGCCTGCTTCAGCTTCAGGCTGTGTTCCTCCTGCTGTGCTAATACACCCAAGCAAATATACATAAAAAGTGATGTTCCACTTTGCTAATAAAGTGAAGGTCCCCTCTTATGGAAGAGTCAAGAAAATACAGAGGAAGGAACCTCATTTTTAAGAACAATTACATTACTTGCCTTTTATTTCCTTCACTAATGATTTTTGTATAACAAAGAAAATACCCCAGGACTTCAGTACTTTGTCACCTTGATTAAACAAGAAAGGAATACTCAAGTGGCTTGATGAAAGAAATCAGCACTTCTGACTATCAGATGTTGGTCACGAAGTTGGTGAAGGGTTTGGAGAGAAAGCTGTATGAGGAGTGGATGAAGTCACAGGGTTTGTTCCGCCTGGAGGAGACTGAGAAAAGACTTAATCGCTGCTACAGCTTCCTCACAAGGGGAGGAGGAGGGACAGGTGCTGAACTCTTCTTTTTAGTGACCAATGACAGAACCCGAGGGAATGTCAGGAAGATGTGCCAGGGGAGGTTTAGGTTGGACAGGAGGGAAAGGGGGTGGTGGAGCACTGGAACAGGCTCCCCAGGGAGGTGTCACAGCCCTAAGCCTGACAGCGCTCAAGAAGCAATTGGACAACCCCCTCAGACACATGGTGTGGATTTTGGGGTTGTCATATACAGGGACAGGAGTTGGACTTGATGGTCCTTGTGGGTCCCTTCCAACTCAGGACATTCTATCATTCTGTGATTCTATGTTTTCTTAGGAAACTCCTCTTCTCCATGCAGCCTCCTACTGCTCAAGAACAAGTGCAGGTCTTTCTGCATTTGCAGTCGTAAAGCTCTGTGAGATGCTGGGATTTTTCTGGAGCTCCAGAGCCAATCAGCAAGACAAGGCATCTGGATCAGCAGCTGGTTAACCTACACAACACAACTTCTGGTTGAAAGAAGGAATCCAGCTCTTCCATAATGTGACTACGATGACCCATGTGAAAGAGCGAACAGGAGCCTGCTGCTCTTCTGCAGGTGACCTGGTTGCTCAGCTGCCCTGAATGACCCCCGTCAATCCAGCCAACTTCACCAATTCTGCTTGGTGCGTTTTGCACATTCATCAAATGTTATGAAACAACAGTACACGAGACCACGAGAAACACTCACCAAAAATCGCTGGCACTCCAGCATCGCCTCCAGCCTGTGTTCGGAGAGTATCACCGTGCAGTTGGCAAATGCGTGCTTCAGAGTCTTCCTGATCACTTGGGAAGTTCTGAAAAGCAAACAGGCATCGGTGCTCAGACTGCATTGTACGTGCCAGCACAGCTCAGAACTTTATTGATGGTATTTAATAGTCTGGCTGTGTGTTGTAAAGCTCACGTGCATGGACACCAACACTGCAGCGTCTCAGTGTGCTGCACTTCTGCTGTGAAAGTAGGTATCAGCCATAAAGCTGAGCTTGTAACTCGGCCTACCCGATCCCTCATGCAGAATTAGAAACATACATTACTGAAATCAGGTTTAGTAACAGACCAGACAAGTTACAGAAGGTCTCTTTCGGTGGTGCTGCCTCACTGTTTTCTTATTTCATATGAGAAAATAGAATAAATGATAAAACTTACACAGGGTCCAGGTGAGCACTTGGTTCATCCAGCAGCAAGATTCTAGCTTTGCTGAGAACTGACCGGGCAAGGCACATCAGCTGTTTGTGGCCATGACTGAGGACGCAGCCTCCATCCACAAGAACAAAATCGAGTTTGCCTGGAAATTGCTCAATTACAGACTTCAGCCCAACCTGTCGGAAAGAAAAATGTCAGGAAAAATCTGTGAGATACAGTTACTGCTTACTGTGGGTACAACAACCAATACCTTTCATTTCCTTGCCTTTCATTTCTGAAGGCAAAGAGAAAATATAAATTGATGGAAAGGAGAATCTGGCCTATAAAGACTACAAGCTAGTAGTTGGATGATGTGAAAAGGACTGAAATATTTGACTCTTACAACATGTGAGGATTTATGTTAGGAAGCTGAGAGCTAATGCTTCATTTGTTGGTCACATACAATGAGTCTTGGCAGTTTGACTGAAACACTCTGAGTTAGCAGGCTAGAGAAAGCAATATATTATATTTGAAGCTTTTTATCCAGCAGCAATGTACATCAATAGAAATGTTAAGGAAAGTGATTTTTGAAAGCAAACCAGGCCTCTTTGGTTACAAGGAGGGTAAAAAGAAATGATCAAAATTCACACACTACATTACAGCAACAGACAAAACCACCCAGGTCACCACAGCCATTGTTCCCATGGCTCTGAGAGCGTTTCCATCTGTTCCTTTTGCTGCCTCAAAAGCCCTGTGCACATTGTTCGCACCAATGGCATCACAGGTTTCCCTCTAGCACTGGTGACAAAACATTTAGAGAGGTGGTTGAACCAAGTGAATCTGCTTCATTTGGACCAGAAACCAGAATCCAGCCCAGAAGATTTCTTCTGACTGTTTCTTCCAGTGCTCCCTGCTGCTCTCACTGGGAGATGCACTTTGCACACCTCAAAGCAAAGCTTTGCATCTGCCACAGGTCCAAACCAGCTGTGCTCCTTGGCCTAATCAGCATCATTTACAGAGAAATTTTTGTAAAATATGAGAAGTAAGAAACATATGTGAGCTGCATTACTCCAGAAGACATTATAAAAAGCAATGCAACTCCAGTGGTTTATGAAGAGCCCCTTGGTGTTTTTAAATATTACTGATCTGCAATTAATTTGCATTCTGGGGGGGGAAGAAATTGAATTAGTCCTTTGTGTTTCCATTTTACATGGGAACCATAATAAACTGGGGTGTGGGGGTGTGTCTGTTGAGTTTCTGAAAAGTTCATGATTTATCGATAAGAAAATTAAGGCCAGTGCTTTGCCCCTCACTCCTCTTTGGAACACACATCATGTCCTTCAATGAAATTTTGCATATAATGGCTGGAAAAGGTGCTTTCCTCTTAAAGCTGCACAAGGTCTCTCCTTGTACCTGTTCCAAACAGCTGACTGCAAGAGGACAACAGCCTCAAAAGCTGACACAAGTCTGACAGATTGAGGTGCTGAAATGTGGAGGCAATAAAACCGAAACACCTGACGTGGGCTCAGACAACACCTTGCTCTCTGCCACTCATTGCAAGAGGCATAAACGCCTGATGCTGATCTCAGCAGGATTGTCTAAATCCTCAGCAGCCAACACAGGGCAGGGAGGAGCTGACAGGTAACTGTCTTTCTGTGCCGTGCTCTTGAAGTTACACTGACTCACTGTCACTAATAAGAGCATGAACTTTCTAAACAATCCAGTCACTCCTCCTAAAAAGTATTTACAGCTCTTTTTCTTTTCTATTTGCTTTGCGCTCTCACCTGTGCAATGAAAACCTCGTTATCACATATGGATTTGCCAAACTCCTTAATGATAAACACTTCAAAATAACTCTTTTTTTTTTCATGCCCTTGTAAATGAAATTAAGCTCTTAAAAATCCCTGGCTCAGTTCACACAGACAGTGAAAACAATCCTCAAAAGCAGAAGTCGGGTTTGTCTTTTTCAAGAAAGGGGACGTGAATCCATACTCTGTTTTTTCGCCCAGCCTCAGAGAAGTGGAGAAGCACAGCACTGAGCACCCCATTGCCCCAGCTGGGACCAGCTGAAAAGCTGCTGGCACATCATTTAAACAAAAACATCATGATGTTTTTATTTGGTGGTAAATTACTCCTAGAAAGTGTCTACTTTCCTCTCTTCCAAACACAGGGAAGGAATTAGATAAACCCAAAAGACAGAGAGAACGGAGACAGAGTTAACCACCTGGATGAGAAACAAGCTTTCAGATTAAGTCCCACACTTGTAGCGTTTTCTGATACTTGAGACTTGCTATGAACAAGGAAAATGGCACCAATTCATTGTTGAGCCTGTATTAATTATGCCATCCCTACCTTGGAAAGGGAAATCTGCTTTCTGGGCTGCAGCTTTCCCTCCCTCACCTCTCAGCTGCCTTTTCTCTGGGCATTACATCCACCTCCTCAACCTATTAAACATGATCAGAGCCAATAGGTGGCAGCTGACAACTGTAACACACCAGGTTCAGTTCAACATGGAAACAAAACTGTAAGAATCTGGTCCCTAATCTTGGGGAATTTGAAAACAAAAAACATAAAATTAGAACAAAACTTTCAGGTTCATAAACCCTAATATTCCATGATTCTTATTTTCCACGGAAGAGGCAGCTACCTGGGAAAGGAGCGGGTCCGTCGGCCTGAACGCGGTGTTGGGGAGCGCTCCCTCTCAGCTGGCCTGAGAATCGTAATAACTGGGAAATATTCTGAGGAAAGATTTTTCTAAGCTGAATATAATATATTTCCTATTGCAATAACACCAGTCTTACATCTCAGACAGGCCACAGACTTGTTTTTTTCCTGACCTCCCAAATGTTTACTAGCAATTTTTACACATTTTAGTAGAAAAATGCCTTGCCGACCTTTCGTATATTTGCCAAATCATTAAAACGAGAAAAGATTACAGGACCTTTTCCTGCTCCTTCACTTTTTTTTTTTTTCTCTCTCAGGGTCACCCAGCAGAGCCAAACACAAAACCGCACTTATGCTAAATCACTGCATGAGGAACCCAGACTGTGCTTTACGGAAGTTTATCTTTTCTTTTTTTAATCTCTCACAAAGGCACCTTTTTATTAGGCAATAAGGAAACGTGTTTTATAGCACAGCATTATCTTTCCTTGGCACTTTTTTTCCTAGACTGTAGATAAATGTGACATATGACAATCATTTGACCTACACTGCACTCTGCTGTAACCACTTCACCAAAGAGATGCAAATAACATCAAACAGTTTTACCTCCTCTGCAACTTTCCATATTTCTTCATCATTCCATTGCCCGTAAGGATCCAAATTCATCCGAAAAGTTCCAGAAAATATGAACACTTTCTACAAGGAAAAGATACAGACACAGGTAGATAAACATTCTGAAACATTGTATAAAGCATTGTAAATTGTATACAGAGAAAGAAGGACCTGCTGTCACTGCCAGATAAAGCTTATTGCAGGTTACTAATTTAAAAAAAAAAAAAACATTGTTCCAAAAAAAGTGATTTTAAAAATCCTTGTGTTCTGTTTTTCCTAATTGTCTTAATAAAAACTGAGCCAAACTTGTCTGAAAAACAGTAAAAATTGAATTTCAGCAGTTTTCAGAATAAAATATTTCCTGTATTTCCATTTTGGAATAAGCCTTTTAAAAACTATTTTGATTCTTCATTATGTGAAGCATATTCAAACAAAAACGATGACTAAACCAAAGCGTGTGTTTCCACAATTTCATTTTGAGATAAAAACCCCGTTGGATATTTGTCACTATTCAGGGACACTGTCGTAAGTTGTTTTTCATCAATGAATTTCTCATTTTCTATACAATTGTAGCCAAATATCTATCAGCATCATCCTGTTACCTGACATTTCACCATGTCCCAGTCCTATCTCAACAGAGGGTTTTTTCTCTCAGTGTCACTGAGATGTGACACAGCATGATCCTGACTGCAGCAGCACCAACCGCTTGCTGGTATCCAAGGCTTCCCTGACCGCGTGGGCTCCTGCTCCTTCCTCCCGTTACAACAGATGAAGAGGATGCACGTTTCCTGGCACTGGGAGCACATCCGTCTTGCACTGAAGTTTACAAATCAGTTCTGCTTTTCCCATCAGTTTAGGCAAGTGAACATCCCGAACATACAAGATTTTTACCTCTAAAAGGAATGACTCAGACAAAATTAAATATTTGTTTAATCTCTTTTTACATGGGGTGGGTGCGTCAGATTCTAGTGGAAATGAGGTTCTTCAGGGGACACTGAGGTTGCACAACATTTTTTGCAAGATAAAGCCAAAGTGCTGCTTTCTGTGCTGTGAGGTACACCTGCTGCTTGTAGCAGGGAGAACTGGCTCTCAAAGAATGTAAGTGCTTTGTTGAGAAATATTACCATTTGCATACTCTTTCCTTGTACGTACAGAACAAATAACAAGAGGAAAGACTTAAGACAATTATTTTCTTCTCTTTTGTCTTCCTAAAGAAAATACTTATTCAGAGAACGTATTGAAAAGCCAGCAATTCACAGCCACATGATTTCTTGGAGGCTTCTTAATCAAACGCTACCAAAAGCAGTGAAGGACCAGCTATACCAGAGACAATGGCTGAGAGAATATACTTAACAGGTACTTTCCCAGAGATTGGCCACTCTACCACAATTTCCATCTGACCTAATGTGGGAACTTGGCATTCTTTCATCAGGTTTCAAAGTGATTTATACACACATTTACATTAATCATTTAAATATGATTAATTGAAAGTTTAAACATGGTAGAGGAAAATAAATTACATTAATTAATTTGCTTCATTAGGATATGCAAGCCATTGCCAATAACTTATTTGGTGTAGGAGAGAAGGAAGTACCTGATTTAAGCGACCTGCAGTCAGTGGGGCAGATTTCAGTGCGATGATGCGACACAGCTAAAAGTCATTGAAGTACTTTTGGTAGAGACTAGGGGGAAGGAGTAGATGCTTTCCTTCATAATCGTTATTGTTAATAACAATGAATGTGAACAGTGAAGTCAAGCGCAGCCCTTTTCTCATGCCCTGCACTGGGTAGGTGACAGGAGTGGGGGAACATATTTGCAGCAGGATTAGATTCTTGCAAGCAGTGGGTGCGGTGGAAATAATAACGTGTCAGAAGTGGGTTTGTTCACACTTTGAGCACCATACCTTTAACTAATGGAATTGGTATTTTCATTTCTCAGTGGTAAAGAATAGTTAACCAAACAAACCAGTTTTAAAGAAGATAGGGCTGAATAACATTCCTGCTGAAGTGCAGCAAGTAGAGAAATAAAGGGAACTACTTTCTTCAGAAACTGCTGTTATTCCTAATAACTCTGCTTTCAAGAAGTAGGGCACTAAAAGCAAGCTATTCCCAAAAGTACCTTTTTTTTTTTTTACCCCAAAAGGTAAATATTTCATTGTCCTGAATTCTGGTACTTCTCTCTCCATTTCAATACCTCTTTCCTCCCAGCTCATTAGAAACCACATAGGGTTCACTTGAGTAAATACAGTGTGAGTCACGTGGGCAGTTTAGAGCTCACTTAAGAAGTAGAAAGAAAAAATCAAAACAAAACAAAAGTTTTTAAAAGCTAGAAGTCAAAAGTGAAAAAACCCCCAATCAAACAACAAAGTTAATCTTATGGACCTATGTGTTTTTTATATAATATGGAAGAATTGCAAATAAGAAGAGCATTGCACGTGGGAATGGATGGCTAGGGAGACTGGCAGCAAATCTGGAACTGTTTCCTTCTTGGTCACTTGTTCAGATTCACCCAGGATGATAATGGGTTTGATCATACAACAAATAATTTATCAGACCGGACATCCACCCACAAGCAAAACATTTGGGACTATAAATATGGTCACCCCAAATATTGTCAATCTCCACCTCTGAAAAGCATTAATCCCCCTGAGCAGCAAGAGCCTCTGTGTACTGGTTATGGTGTGGGAAGCACCCAGCCTGTGGTAATAAGCTTCCTAAGTGTTATGTGGAGAACCAAGACCCTGGAGTACCTGAGCCAACGCACTCAGAGGAGTAAAGGATCAGCTGACAAACGGCTGTTAAGGAGTGAAAGTATCCTGAGAGTATCCTGAGAGTACCCTGGCTGACAGTAGCTGCTGTTGCAATGAAAGACAAGTCGTGTGCAGGTCCTCAGCCAGACCCATGGACCCTTGATCCCATATGCCCTGGGGCTGGAGAACCAGGGCAACATCAGCTGGAAGCAGACACCAGCTCCATGTACAGAGAAGTTAGAGTAACAACAATATGACCTCCTCTGTTTTGGATATATTATGGCAACAATATCGAGATGAAAGAAAACCAAATTGCTGTGTGAATGCTACAGTATTAGGTGCAGAGTTAGAGGTTTTGTTTTCATAAGTGTCCTTTAGGGACTTTAAATTGACATTAAAATATTTACAGACAAGAATAAGAGCATGGGAGAAATGAAGATCTCCTGCAAGTTTTTGGGACCAGTTCTGTAATGTTCTCCCCTGAAGATGCTAAAACCTCTGCCTCCCATAAATCTTACTGGTAAACCCAAGTGCTGTGCTCCTGGCAACGCTGAATCCACAATGCAGAAAACAACTGATATACTGCCTGAAATGAACATGTGAGGTTGTTAATCAATGTCCCCAGGTGCTCCCTGCATGGGTCTGGTGCAGAAGCTCCCTGGCATGGTGATGCTGACTCATCTCGATGCCCTGCAGGAACCTGGTCTCTGCAGGACCCTCTGGGGAGTGGGGCTGCCCAGGAGGCCGTAGCATGCAGAAGTGCCCTGGCACGCTGCACAACAGCCACCCCCATGACCTCCAAAAGTGAACAGCCCTGAGAGGTATGAGAGGAGATGAAACAGCGCTGGAGACCGACAGGCAGAGAGACAGACAGATAGAGTGAACAAAGTGAGATGGTTACTGAAAAATTGGAACTACAAAGACAAAAGTTGTGAAATTCCACTTCTTAAACAAAAGGAAGGAGCAAACACGATTTAATTATTTTTTTGTCAACTGGCAGTTCCACAAACTGTAGTGATCTCATTCTCCATGCTAAGCTTGATTTTAACTCCATAAGAAGTATTTACACATTGGGAAACAGTGTGAGATCTGCCAGGACACAGACATCAGAAAACACCAGAAGTCATCCCCTTTCTTTGAGCTAGCAGCACTGCATGGGTCTCAGGTTTCTCATCATTTATTTTAATGGAATATCGACTGCCTGTCTCCTCCATTCAAAGCCAAATTTCTGAAGGGATTTTCTCAATTTGACTCCATTAAATACTTCAAGATGCAGTCTGCACAAGGACCTGTATGCAAAAGAGCTTCAGTGTGTTGAAATCAGATGCAGGCAGATGCCCTCACCTTAGAAATGTAGTGGGGAAACTCTTGCAGAAGAAGTATCAGAAAGGACTGCCCAGAAAGAAGGGATGATGGCTCTGATTGTACTTCAAACAACCTGTTATCGCTGGAGTAATTGCTTTGCATGAGAATGACAAACATCCTGTACAAGCAGCACTGTGGTCAGGCTGTGCTTCAGCAGCATCGGTGTGTGAGGAGCTACAGGAAGGAACTTCCTTTTGGGTGCTCCAGGAAACATGTTTTATATGATTTACCCCTTCACACCACTGCAATGCACTGATTTGAGATACTGAAAGAACCAGGTTTTTGCCTTTGCTCCATCTCAGTGTGAATCTTGACTACCCTGCAGGCCATTCCAGCATCGCCTGCATGGAGCAGACAGCAGTGTGTTAGGAAGCTGTGTGTGCTGTGCAGCTGCGCAACAATGAGGTTCCCACAGAGGCAAAGAACTTATTTTCTTCTCAATTGGGAAATTTAGGGATAAGGAAGAGAAGGAGAGTGTTGGAAAGTTTTTACAAGGTAGCATGCCTCAGGTACAGCTCCGTTTTCCTTGTGTCAGCAAAGCCTCTCCTAGAGATGGCAAATATCCAGGTGTTGCTGTAGGCCAGCCTCCCAGGAAAGGAAAGGCAACTTTTTTTTCCCCCCATTCTGAAGCCATAGGTGAACAGCAAAGAACAAAAAGCTCCCTTTGTTCTGTTGGGAAAGGCAGGGTGGTATATGCAATTTCTCTTCCCTGCTGGGAAAGTGCTGGTGAAACTTCATTTTGTTCTGAATGTGGGAACTTTTGAGGCATAATGTGCAGTTCTTTGGCAAGTCTTTGGGACAGGAGCTGTGAGCTGAGGCATGCAAACAGGCTGGCAACTCTTGTGACCTTCCAGAGAATGGAGGGCTAGGATTTTTTGGCATTGATCCTTGTATCAGGGACTTCCAAACTGAACCCAATGTGTAATTTTAACAATGAACTAACAATGCACCTCACTAGCAGAAGGGCAAGTTACACTGCTTATGTAGTAAATGTCTCTCATACTTTGCTGATGGCTGCAGAGTGATGTTTTCTGTACCATTAGTGACTCCGTAGTGAGTACTCAACTATAAAACAAGGGATAACAAGGCTACATGTTACCAAGCATTCCATTTTCTCTCCTCAGTCCACATGTTCCCAGGAACAGCTGGAGATGGAAAGCAGAAACCCTGCGGGGCAACCAGATCCCAAAGGAAGAAAGGCCTGGGGGCAAAAGGATGACTATGGGAGAGAGTGTGAAGCCCCTTCCAATACAGAAATTGTGTTTGGCTGTATAGGAAAAATGTGCAATGGAGGCACAACTTATACTGGTGAAAGCATCCTTCATCCTATACAGCCATCATTTAGAGGACAACTGTATAACGTACCTATCCTCCAAATTAAACAGATGCAGCTGCATTTGCAGTTCCCAGCACAGCTGCCTTTTTTTCATAATTGCAAGCAACTATCATGCTGCAAAACTGAACCAGCAATAACAAAGAAATAAAAGTTTAGAGGAACAGAGAGATGTGAAAATGCTGAAGAGAGGGCAGAAAGGGTGAAGACAGGTCCGCTATGAAACGGCAGCTTGCCAAGCAAGCCTCAACTCAGCAGGCAGCGTGTGACCAAGCCAGCTCTTGGTAGAGCTCAGGCAAGAAACTAATCCAACCAGTGGACTCGCTACCACTCTCTTGGTTCCGTTTTGTTGAGGGTGCAACTTGGCAGTGAAGAAAAGGTCTGCTCTGGCAAGGTCAAAGTGCTAAAAAATTGCTGCTTTTGAGGAAATTTCAGAGTACGATTGTAGAAATGCACAGAGAGGAGAGAGTTGTGCCTTCTCTGCATGACTACTTGAAATAAATGCCACTTAGGCTACTGTGGGATAGCATCTTTGGAAGAGAAGCTATCACAACTCAAAATTGATCATTAAGTAGAAAAATTAAATTTTGAGTCCCTCCTTAGACTATTCTTCTTGTTTCAGTTATTTGAGAGTATTATGGTGTTTAAACCCATGTGAGGAGCTGCTTCCTTTTTCACCTCTGAAATGGTATTACTTCCCATATGCTGGGACTGCTGCAAGCATAAATAACATGAAGTAGTGCTCTGTTATACATGCACCATGACACAGTGATGAGAGGTGACAGCTAAAAAAGTTATGAGTCTAAGTTGGGGATCAGCTAGTGGTCTAGTAAAATATAACAAAGGCAATAATTCTGCTAATGGCCTGTCAGGAAAACAGGTGACCTATAGTATCCACATGCTAACCATAATCCGTGACACAGGGCTTTAGAAAACCGTAGCTGAGAATGCAATTGATTGTATTTTTTTCTTCAAGTGGCACTATCTTATTTTGAATCAACATCCAAACTGTTCAAGAGGTGCAGGGATAAGCAAGCTACAAATGCTAATGTTTGAGTGTGCTGTACCTTCCCATCTCTGGAAGAATTCTTGTGAGCAGCATAGACGCCTTCAAAAAGTAAAGTTTGCTGTGAAACATTGCATCCATCCATCCACCCATCCATCCACCCCACTTCTCTTTTCACAAAATCGTTGTGTTTTGTTTCTGTTTCTCAGCATAAAACAACTAACTTCCAGCTTGAGGGTAACTATGGGCAGATGGATACAGAACCAATGAAAATAAAGATAATCAAATACACAATAATCTCATTACCTGAGGAATCACTCCAAATGCCTTTCTCCATTGTTGCACGCTGACTGTGTTCCAGGAGACTCCATCAATCTGGATATCCCCTTCTGTATTCAGCAGTCTTAAAAACGCAAAAAGTAAAGTGCTTTTTCCTGAACCAGTTCTTCCTAAAAGGCCCACCTGCAATGCAAATCACAAAAGCAAACACTTAATACTGCTCACATATTAAGAACAGACCAAAGCAGAAACACCTGAAGATCTCAGCAGTGAAGAACAATCCAAATGGATCTCAACAGGATAGTAAATGTCGTTCATTTGGGAGTGATAAAAGCCTACAGCAAGAGCTGAATGAAACACTGGGCCAGTCTCCTATTTATTTTGAAAAATCTGTTAGTCTACCCTTAGCTGAGGAACATAAATTTGCTTATATATTGTGTACTGATTAATCCTGCTCTTTGTGTGCTTCCCCTTTCTTTTGCTAGGAAGCCCTCTCCAGTAAAACCCCATCCAGCAGTCAAAAACCAAACAGGGAGTGCACTTGAATCACACTGCTAAGCCACTCCTTTTTCATATAACTGAAAACAGAGGGCCTAACTCTGATCAAACCACGAATTTGTAGTGGGGTAGCTTGAGCCCGAGGCAGTGGCCACAGCACTCACCATGTCCTTGCCCGTACCCAAGACCCAGGGAACTGCAGACCTTTAGTCTAACCTCACCTCCTGGAAAAACTATGGAGAAGATTCTACTGTGTACTGCTGAAAGGTATTTGAAGAATAATGCAATCATCAGGCACACTTAACATGGGTTCACAAAGGGAAAGTCCTGTTTACCTAATTTGATATCCTTCTGTGACAAGGTCAAACACCTTATGGATGAAGGGGAGGTGGTGGATGCAGTTTTTTCCAGATTTTAGTAAAGCTTTTGATACTGTCCCTCAGATCATCCTTCTGGACAAGCTGTCCACTGTGGGATGAGCAAGTTCACAGTGCTGCCAGGTGAAGAACTGGCTGAGGGGCAGGGCTCAAAAGGTTGTAGTGAATTGGGCTACATCTGGCTGGCAGCCTCATCACCCTCTCCAGCTTCCTGAGGAGGGTGGTGGAAAGGGAGGTGCTGATCTCATCTCCCTGGTATCCTGTGACAGGATGTGTGGGAATGGTTCAAAGCTGCATCAGGGCATGTTTAGACTGGACATTAGGAAGCATTTCTTCACCGCGAGGGTGGTCAAACACTGGAACAGACTTCCTAGAGAGGTGGTTGATGCCTCAAGCCTGTCAGGGTTTAAGAAGCATTTGGACAATGCCCTTTATTAATAACTTGGTCAGCCCTGAAATAGTCAGGCAGTTGGACTAGACGATCATTTTAGGCCCCTTCCAACCGAAGTATTCCATTCTATTCTGGGTTCATCACCAAAATTGGATCAAGTTCCTAAATCATAACCATTGAAAAAAAGACCCTTATTTTAATTGCTCTGCTCCCTCTCTGTACAATACAAAAGTATCTTTCATTTTCCATACTCCATTGCTTCAAAGGATTTTCCAGGAAGTAAATCCACCAGACTGCGGCAGCACTCGCACCTCCACGCTCCAGGAATCACAAGCGCTTCTCTTCCAAAGGCAGAGTGGTTTGGGAACAGTGCTACAGGAAATCGGACTCCTGGTTTCAAAAATTTGCTGCCCTCAAACTTAGTAGATGAAACATTCAGTTGATGTAAACCAAGACAGATCTACCAAGCCTGCCAGAGACTAGTGCTATCCAAACTAGGAGTGAAGAGCTGCCTCATGGCATGGAGCTGTCACTGAACCTGCTTTCTCATCTATGTGGGAGAGTTAAAATCTCCTCTTCATCCACATGGCTCCAGCTCAGGAAATCACACAAGCTGTTCTTCCCACCCCACCAAGGACAGTCCTTCAGCATGAACTTAAAGCAAAGTGTTAAACATCTGCCTAATTGCTGTCCTGAAACTAAAGTTCTTTCTTGGATGCAACCCCAAACATGCATGAAGATTAATTAGAGGTTTGACAATCTTCTAAAGAATAGAGCAGGTTATGGTTTGTTATTTAATAATTCAGGGTGGCGTAGAGCCCTCATCGAACGGGTGAGATGGCACCTCCACCCTCGGTCTGCCAGCACCAGCCGTGCGTTACCCTTGGCACAGTGCCCGGTATTCTTTCGTGCCCCGCTCCACCTGGGTCAGGCTGCCCCAGCACCTGTGCGCACCAGCAAGCTTCCCTCTCCCAGGAGAAGAAGGCAGACAACTTCAGGCACAGGAATACAGCTTGAGGATCTCCCGCATATGTATTTTATTGGTATATTCTGCTTCCCATGGTCAGCAAACATCCCCCCTGTGCATCACTGTGCAAAGAGGTGTAACTAGCCTTAAGATTTCTAGGATAACTGGAGCAGATTTCCCTTGCCTTTTTTTTTTTTGTTGTTTGTAGCCAATAATCCTACAGATGAGCTCTTTTTATGAAGAGACATGAGATATTTCTGTTCTTCAGGTAATCTAGATGATTCTTTTGTTTTGTGACAAGTTCATTTAAAAATCTTACTGAACTCAACCTACTCTTCAGTCAATTAATAGATTCATAATGACAGTTCGATAGTTAACAGAAGTCAGATCAAACACAACAAAACATCGTCTCACCCGCTGCCCTGAACTTATTGAAAAAGAAATGTTTTCCAGCACAGCAGCTCCTCCTTCACTGTATTTGGCTGTAAGGTC
Source organism: Streptopelia decaocto (assembly GCF_964273445.1). Lineage (NCBI taxonomy): Eukaryota > Metazoa > Chordata > Aves > Columbiformes > Columbidae > Streptopelia > Streptopelia decaocto. The sequence continues at coordinate 26,925,918 of NC_138663.1, forward strand.
CTTCACAGTCATTTGGCCTCCAGATGGCCAGTTCTTCTCTTCCTTCGCATACTTGTTTTCAATTACAAGGGCATCTGAAAGCTGGTTATTCTTCTGTGGCTTCACGTTTTTCATCTCTTCTGTAGGCAGGTCAATGAATTTAAATATTCGTCCAACAGACCGCATCTAGGAATCAAACAAACAGTATTCTAAATGTAATGAATACTTAGCTGTCAAAACAAATGAAATCAAACTATTCCTAATTCCTAGCCAGAACACTGAGTCTCTTTTCTGTGTAAGTTATACCATGATATAATTTTCAAAGGTAGGATACTTCTGGTATAGAGCTCTGGATTCTCTTGCTCTTGTCCTGCTGACATTGGTTCAACACATGATTCCACTTGCTTCCTTTTTAAATGGACACAATAGCTCTTTATACGTTCAAAAATGTATTTTGAAAACTGCAGATGACTTGTATTTACGGAAACAAAGTATGACCATGAAGGCAAACCTGGAGTCTTCAACTCCGTCCTCCTGTAGGGGGTTGCCCAACCCCAAAACTGAAGTTCCTTGAATAATGATTGATCTCCAAAGATCAGCAGACTCTTTGGAATTTGAAAGATGTAAAGTAGTAGCATCGAGTTAAAAGGATCAATCATCAAACATTAACATCTGAGTATTTATGAGAAATTATCTATAGTTTTTAACAAAAAAAATAGAAATTCCATGATAATTAATTATAGTAATTATAAATAGTAGGTGAAATAATCAAGACCTGTAGTTCACGAATTTCAGACAGAAGCTGCTAGTAGCTGTCTCGGTGAATTTTCAAAAGAGCATAGAGCTAGAAGGGATCCTCTTGGTCTTTTTTTCAAGTAGGTCAAAGGGCAATTAATAAGCAGTTAATTCAACCCCTTCACTAGACTTCCCTGCTCAGGTGACCAGAAAACATATTTTAAGTCCATGGACCAGTTTGTTCTTGTAAATTAATTAACTTTAAATTCTAAACAGTTCTTTTTCCTAGCTGCTTTCTCCATTAATTTATAGAGGTCTACCTTAGATCCTTTGTTCTCCAAGACTAAAGAAAATCCAGGTTTAAGCCTCTTTCTTAACATATGTTCTCCTTCTACAAACATCCCAGTTCAAATTAATCTTTCCTGTCTGACCAGAAGGTACACGGCATTTTGGATGATGTTTCACAAGGACATTGTACAAAGGCATCGATACTTTCCTACCTATATTAGGTATATCTTGATTAACACACCCTAGGATCACATGCCCTTTCTTCACAGTCATATCTTATAGCCACCCCCTGATCAAGCAGTGGTCAGCCAAGCTATCCTCTGCCTTAGCCATTTCTAACCAAAGAGTTCCTTATTTACATTTTATTCTTAGCAGTCCCTAAATTCAAGCCTCCACTTTGGCTACTGCAATCGATTTTGTATCAGCCATTTGAGGTCACCTAACACCTTTTGGCTCCCAGCATCCTTCATGCTAACATTACTTTTCAGCTTTGTGCCTTTGGCAGACTTCTTCAACACAATTTTTGTCTTTGTTGAGAGCATTAAAAAAGATTAAAACAAGCTCAGTCACAAATCTAATCTTTGTTGAGTAGCCTCCCTACAGCTTAATACTTACAGCCTAATGACATTTGCTTTCTGTCCAACTCATTAACTAGTTTACAGTTCTTGTAATAATCCTGATCTCCTTCATTTACATAATTTCTGAAATGGAGCCACAGCCAGTGCCTTTCTGAAGACAAAGGAGATCTCTTACATTATTTTCGTCTGGGAAAAAAAATCATCAAACACAGGCTGGTCTGATGCAACCCTAATGTCAGCAAACCTGAGTGAATTCACTCTGTAAGCAACTGTGCCTTTGATTACTTCTTCCAATTAGTTTCTAAAGTCTCCTGCCGTTAGACTGTTTAACAAACTGATGGTGGCATCAATGACTTCCCATTTGCCTTTCTTAACCAAAAGTGACAGTAGTTATTCTATCACCTGTCACCACCACTGCCAACCTGGTGGATTAATTTGAAGTGGCCATGACCAGATCTACAGCCTCTTAGGCTTCCTGAACCCCAGGATGGGATGTCATGTCCCCCCATTTGCATGCCTGGGACGGCATTGCTCCAGCCCAGTTTCACATGTTTCACTGAAATGCCCAGATGCAGAACCCAAACACATTTAGTTGAAGACTCTGATTTTAGATGGACCGAGTCATGGGTGGTATATGTGTCCTTCCATGGACTGTACAGGAAACTTAGGGAGATGAGGATTCTAACTTAGGAGCTTCAGTTATGTGCCAACAGCTAGGCTGGTTTTTGCATATAATTTCCACCTCAGATATTTTAAATCGCATTTCTACCTTCTGCTTCCCTTTCAACTCCCCAGATTAAACACTGTCCTCTTACTGAAACTTAGATGCAGCATTCATCCAGAATTCAGGCCATTTGCAAGTCTAACTCTAATTTTGTCAAGCCTCCTTTCTCTATCTGCTTCTTGACCTCCAATTTAATCCATTCTGTGGAGGCTGTAACTTCTCATATACTTTCAGAGAATCTTGTTCATCTTGGTAGTCCTAGAGCTTCCAAAATGTCCTACTGCTTTTCCCTTGCTATGCAGGAAAAAAAATTTCAGCCCATCAATTGAATAAGATATGACCTCAGTCTACATTCAGATCCCTAAGCACCTTAGTCCAACTAACTTAATTAACTAGATTACTCATTATACCAGAATGTGACCTTTGTAAACAATAAGAGTAAACTACAACATAGTGTAGATTCTTATTGGTCAGAAATTATTGACCAAAATAAATAAATAAACAGATAAGATACTTTCATCGCTACTGTATTCAGGAGTATCTGGGCCTTATTACTAGCATTTGTTCTCTAATCTGTATTCCCAGTAATATTTATCTCTTTAGTAGCGTTATGGAAAACCCTTTGTACATAGTATCATAGAATATAATAATAGAATTGTTTTCATTGGAAAGACCTTTAAGATCATCGAGTCCAACCATTAACCTAGCACTGCCAAGTCCACCTCTAAACCATGTCCTAAGAACCTCATCTACATGTCTCCTAAAGCCCTCCAGGGATGGTGACTTCCCTGGGCAGCCTGTTCCAATTCCTGACAACCCTTCCCGTGCAGAAATTTTTCCTAATATCATATCTAAACCTCCCCTGGTGCAACCTGGGGTCATTTCCTCTTATCCTATCACCTGGGAAAAGAGAACAACACCCTTCACATCACAGCCTCCTTTCAGGTAGTTGCAGACAGCGATAAGGTCTCCTCTCAGCCTCCTTTTCTCCAGGCTAAACAGACCCAGTTTCCTCAGCCGTTTCTCACCAGACCTGTTCTCCAGACCCTTCATCAGCTTTGTTGCCCTTCTCTGGACTCTCTCCAGTACCTCAATGTCTTTCTTTGACCTTGTTAAACTGCTTTTGTAATTCCTTCTGCAAAGTGATTCTTCTTGATATATTACCATGCTTTCTTCCTTTTCAATCCAGACTAAAATACTGTTATGTGGATTTTCCACGTGGAAGAAAATATATATATATGCAAGGAAATACTGGGGTAATTGCTTACATCTCAGTATCTCAAAACACAACTGGGACAGAAGTTTTGAAAAGTGTGCTAATCCCTAGGTCTATCAACTACAATTTCCATTTCAATCCCTCTGCAAGATGGAAAGACACGGTCATCATCATGTTGATATATGAATGCTATATCATTTTGGAGATACGAACAGGGAGACTCTGGATCAGACTGACAGTTTTCTTCCTGTCTGTCTTTAGTATATTCCCATAATGAGCAACATGTATTTATTTAAATCAGTGTTCAATGGTACATCTGCTTTCAGAAATCTTAGCTTTTTAGAAATATAATCGTTTAAGAAATTAAGGTCTTTCTCAGCTTTGTCAAGAGCTGTGAACTTTTGCATAGGCAGGGATTCCTTCTAATTGCCCAAGAGATCCCACCTTTATAAACTAGATAAAATCTGCTATGAAGCCCGCTGGACAAAGAGCCTTCCCTCGCAATAGAAAATTTCATATCTGTTCCAGCTCCCCTCACAGATTTATCAGTCACATCACATATGCAGGTATTTTAGACAGCTTAATACTTTAAATCAATTCAGAAGGATGCTTTCCTGGTTCTGTAATTTGCATTACGATTTACATCTAGGCAGAATGTAGCATAAGTGTCAGTAACATTTTACAAAGATATTCATTCTTCCTTTCACAGGTAGAAATCTTCTGTCATTCATAATGACAGGTATAGTGTAGGTGACAGCAAGTTTCTCATCCATTATTCCCATCAGCAACGTGCCTGCTATATTCACATTCTCTAACTAATGCTTTAGAATCAAGGAGTATATTTACTACTTTTATCTAAAAATGTCTCGAGCATAATACACTATTTTTAGCTTTGCTTAACTGTATTTTACTGAGATTTTAATAACATTGCAAATTCTTTAATTTACTTTCTCATTAATATCACTTAAACTCTTCTTAATGTTGGAGGAGAACTCATAATACAATTATATAATGTATATTTCCAGAAAGTGGAAGACATAATTCTTTTACAAGTAATCTAATACAATTAATTTCATCAGGCCCTATGTTCTCTTCTGCTAGAAAGAGAGCGGTTACCCTCTCCAGACCAGACACACACAGTATTCAATGACCATGTCGCAAGCACCTCCTCAGAACCACGCTGTCTGGAAAGCACAGTGTGCAGCTCAGAGGTTGGTCCAATGGCTCATGTTGTAAAAATCTGCTGTGCATTGAAGTCACTGAAAAAACTGGGTCAATGCAGGCAGACCATACAGTTTTACTGAGGTTTCGCATCTTCTGCTGTTACATTTTGGGTGCACTTACAGGACATAGACTTTTCTTCCAAACCACAAAAATGAAATATTTAGTCAAACTTGTACTCATTTTTTTTCTCTTTCTCACACTGCTTTGCAGGCAGAAAAGGAAATGTTCTAGCAGGTTTTTCTTGATTCTGTTCCCTTGCAGATGACCAACACCTCACTTTGAGAATCATCATTCTGATGCAGATTTTAGTCAAGTATTTAATCTATTTAAACTCTGGAAATTAAGAGTGTTCTCAGTATTCTGCTGACAATAGTAAGAACAGTATTAAGATCATGTCCTTGTTAATAAAAAATACCAATTGAATGGGTGAAATAGAATGGGAAAATAAAAGAATGAAAACCAGCTCCAAAAGCACCATTATTTTTCACAGTCCTAATTTTTCCTTTGGTCCTCTTCTGTACCACATACTAATTTAATTCTTCAGCATCCCTGATATCCAGGGTGGGGCACTGTGAGGTTTTCTAAGTGTGGTTTTAATATCTTTTTGGGGGATTCTTTTTATATCTTCTTATATAAGTAATCTGGGCCACAGTAAAAGCATGGCATTTTTTCCTTCCCTGATAAAAAGAACTGTCCTTCTCAGTTATAGTGTTGCTACTGCAGGATATACACCAGTGCAGGAAGAGTTTATAAAGCGGTAGAACAGTCCACTGGGACTAGCCAATGCTTATCTGTGAAAGCAGCACTTACTGGAAAACTTATTTTCTATTTCCTTATGAAGGAAAAAAAATCTAAAATACTACAAGGCTGCCTGAAGGGACAAGAAAAAGACCAGAAACCAGCAAAGGGATATTAGCAAAAATGATCAAAGTGAAAAGATAAATCTAGCCTAACTTGTAGCTTTAAATGAAACAATGGAGAGCTGTCAGAGTGACCACGTATGTTTTAAAAACAAAACAAAACAAAACAAAATCAGAACACCAAGGCAGATAAAGTGTCAGGGCTGTAGAGAACAAAATGCTGAAACGATTATGGGGTATTAAAAGACAATGGGGATTTTTCAGTTAAAGCCAAACCAGTTCAACAGAAATTGCTTCAAACAGAAACTCTGTGTATGTAAAAAAAAATCCAACCTACAACTCTGATTTCTTCAAAAGGCATGCCAGTGTCACACAAAGCTCAAGAGGGAGATCGTGTGGAATAAAGTCCAATTTGCCACCTGCCCATCTGTTTGGCCAGTATTTCCTCTGGTACATTTTTTCCTTCTTCATGTGGTCCTGATTCCTGTTCTGCCTTCCTGTCACTTTGCACGTATTTATTCCACCAGTGCCTTGTACCTTGCGTATCTTGTACAACGACTCAGCACAGGCTTAATATTATGTACTGATTGCAGCAGCTATGCCTTCAGACATGGGCTTCAACCACTTGCAGAAAACTCCAGCTTATATGACAACCAAAGACTATCACCTACAAATGCGCTATATGTTCAGGCATGCTTGTGTGCAGGTTTGCAAGCACAGATGTCACAGCTGCTCAAGGAAGGGCAAAAGTGATGTCACCTAGAGCAGTGCGTGCAGATCTGTAGCTGGAGACACATGGAGATGTGTCAGTTCTAGCCAATCCAATCCTATGGGGAGCTTCAAAATACCCCTTGAGATAAAAACAGAGTATAACCAAATAGAGTATAGATCAGGCACACATGCAAGCCTTTGCAGCACATCAGTAACCAAATAATTGTTAAAGTCTTTAAAGAGGGAAGTGCTAAACGTAGAGAAAACAAAGAGTGGGAAATAATACAGCTGCATCACCCAGTGAAGCGATTTCGTTATCTTAAAACCATGAAACTGTTCTTATTTGCTTCTTCACAGAGGCAGCTTTTAAATGTCAGGAAAAGCATCCTGCCAGCAACATCTATTAGGTTGTCATCTGGGCTACCTAAAAATTCATGGGACAAGGGTGGGCAGCTATCCACTGTGGAAAGAAGTCCAGAGGATCCACCTACAAACTGATGCACCTTAAAAGGCTGTCATTAATATAGTACAACTGGTGCTCCTGTCCAGTAGTTTGTCTTAATATAGAGAAAAGTATTCACAAACATCTAAAGCAACTTGAGACTTTCTTTTCAGGGGAAACAGAGTTAATTCCTTACTGCTACTAACATATGACATTTTAACATCATCGTATTTTAAAAAAGAAGTTTTTCATTAGAACACTAGTGTGTCCAGCACCCCCTGAATTCTACACAGATTGTTAGACCTAAAGTGATCACACTATGCCTTACGGGACTAAGGTGGAGTTACAAATGAGAGCTGATCACTGTCACTGTCATGCCTTACCAACGGCACGTTTTACTGCATTATCAGTCACAAAACTACTGTTTGATGTGTCTTGCTGTTACAGCAAAGAAACCTTTCCACAAAGTGCTTTGCCTTCGAGGCAGGCTGTTCTAACAAGCAAAGAAAGAGTCAGGACCAAATGATCGGTGGACAAGGTAAAAATGTGTCCCTGTGCAGCAGTCGGCTTGCTGGGCTAACACCAGTCACACATGCAAACAAGAGATTAGATGTTGTAAGAGGTTAATTCCCAGTTTGGGGGCTCTTAAGGATTTCCTTCAGGATGAGGGTTGTTGAATCACGTATTTAAAAAAAAAATATGTCAAACTGGCAAATATTCTTTCACTGTGACCATGTGCCCCAATTATATTTTTGTTAAACAATTCATTTCAGCTAAACAGGATTAATTGTCTCCAAGATCTGCCGTAAAAGTTGTTTGTTTTCCAATACTGAGATGGTTGGCATGAGAAGCTCATTTAGGGTTCAGAGAGGGTATGACTGGATGTGAGAGAAAAAAATTTTCTCAGAATTTTTTATTTTATGTATAAAACTAATGTATATTGAGACAGGAATTCTGTCTAAAATAAATTCTGGAATCCGTGAAGTGTAAAGAGAGAATTAGCTTACATTTTAAAATAACATCTAAAACTTTCTTCCATTTAAGCTAAGGTATTATGAAAACTGCAAGAACAAACACATCCTTTTATGAGTTTCCTGTCTGCTTCTCATATCTCAACAAATAGGTGACGAATTAATCTTGTAAAATATTCTGTTTTAAAGACAATCCTAACTAATGGACTGACTAAGGGGTAAGCATGTAAAACTCTAAAGCCTTATGTCAGAGGGCGTCTTACACAAAACCAGAAAAAGACCTCCAGGGGAGTCTAGAACAGATTTTTAAATCACTATTGATTTTGCATAGAAGGAGCTCAAAAACATCCATCATGATCTGCTGTGCAAAGCCCTCAGACCAAGTAAGGTATGTTACGTCACTTGGTAAGGTATATAATCATAACAAAACAACTCCAAGCCTTTTTTCAAAACTTTTTTCAAGTTTTCTCATCACTGCTACGTCTGCAATCTGAATTCTCAAACGCAATTATTCGCTGTTGCCTATTCTAGTCTGGGCAAATTTTGGATCATAGAAAAACTCAGTTTGTGCTGGGCCAAAGCCAGTAGGTTGCTATTAAAGGTATGAGGGGAACTTTTCTGATGCATTTGCCTGATATCCAGCTCTGAAAATAATTCACTGAACATCCATGATCAACAAAATAAGGCAACTCCTTAAAAGAAAGCACAGCACTGTGCATTTTATGCTTACCAAACTATCCACATCTATGCTTGAGTTTACTGCCCACTGCAAGGTTCCCATGATGTTCATAGCTAAAGTAAGAATAATGCCAACTCTACCTGGCCCGTCACCTGTGGAGAGAAAAATACATTTAATTTATATGCAAATAGAAAGCAAATAAAACCAGAAAATTAGCATGAATATTTTAAAATGCATATTCACATTCTCTGTTATTTTTTTTCATGGAGAAAACATGGATTTGTTAACTACACAAAGGACTGAGAGCTTAATCATCAGTTAAACACCTGGCTTTGGCACTGAATTCACTAGAAACCGCAATCTTGCTTTGGCAGAAGAAAAAAATTACAGCTTTGTACTAAAGCTGTAAACAGAATCAGGCCTCTGCAATCTTGATTTCTGTCTCCTTTTTCCAATACGTATGAATCAGTGAAATAACTCTAATCTAAAACACCACAGCTAACAACTTTAAAATTCAAAATAGTTGCACTGGTTTACATTTTCATTTCTTGGACAAATAGACGACATGTTCTCCTTACTGTTCCACAAATGTACAGATACAAATTCCTTTGCTTTAATTGTCTGTTGAAACAAGCAAGGGATATTTTTTAAGAGTTCATACAATACAATATAAGCATTTAAACTACCCCGCTGTTGATTTTTAATCTCACTATCTGTTAAATGGAATTGAGAATTTAAGCCAAATGCCTTTGTATGATTTCTCCATTTCTCCTACAGCTTTCTTCAATAAACCCCCTCCTGTTTTGCTTATAGACATCTCATTATCAGAGTAGCTATAGAAGTAAACAATAAAAGTAAAGTATTCCTCCTGAAAACTGACAGATTGATTAAGAAAAGGAACTTAGTGTTGTTCCAAGGACCTACTACCTGTAACAGTAAAGTTTACAATAAAATATCTAGAAAAACAATAAGACAAAAACCAGTTTTCCTAAAAAACCTCAAACTACTAAGCACACAAAGTAAAGATAGGAAGAGCAGCAGGGGATACCGTTTCTCTAGGAATTTTAAGGGAACTAAAAGTCTCCTTTATAACAAAAGTACTGTAGGTGCATATTTTTATACAGAAGCATTTGTGCGGTTGGATTTCTTATTCTAAGAATCAGAAGAGCTCCTTACACAAGAAATAGAGGACAGCATTTCATACACAATACAATATTCGATAAAATGTACACTTTCATATAACTCCTTTGCGACACTGAAGTATGACCAAATGACATTTGGATATTGTTAGAAACAAAACCCTCCTTCATAAAATCAGCAAATTCTTGTTCCTCAGCAACCACAGTATTGAAACTGCATCCAGATCCAACACATACGTTCAGTAAACCTTAGGAGAGGGAGAATAATGCCTGAGAATCAAAATACATACCTAACAAAAGCACGGTGAATTAATAACTGTATTTGAAGTAATTTGTAGCTAAACCTGCTGAGCTCTTCCACAGAACTAAATTATTGCAACATTTTGGGGACATTATTCTCCTGTTCTCTGCTTGTTGGAGCCTGGTTGCACCCAGCCAGCCAGGAGCAGTATTTTGAATACAAGTAAGGTTCTCATTCCTGCACTGGGTTTACTAGAAGTGGTGAGCCATTTTTAAGGGGTTTTTGAATGGAATTTGCAAAAGTTCACATTGGAAATGAGCCAGTGGGTTGGTAATTAGAGAACTGGATGACTTTTTCTGCTATTGGTGTGGCTTTAAAAGATCATTACAACTTTGCATGCCTCAGCCATTTGCAAATGAGAGGAACATTAACTTCTACTTACTAAAAAACTTGGAGTTATACAGATGATAGTCAACATCAAAGCTTTTCAGTACACTAACGTGGTTACATTAATGTGGTTTAAAACACATGAGATTACTTTTACAGCAATTACAGTCAAGAAAGTTCTGTCCCTTCAGATACTATTTTCAAACTAATCGCTTCAATGAATCCTCTGCATCAGATTGCAGATGATAATCATGCAATTTCTGTGTTAATTACATTGTGTTTACTATTATGACACACTTAAATCAGTGACTCCAATGTACGCTAAATTTTGCAACAGCTTATTTCCTCAGAATTTTCTAAAGCTGAGCTGTTAAACAGAAGGAGAAAACTTCCATTTCAGTACTCCAGTAAAGTTCCCGTACCTGTAGTTATTATCGAAATGAACGCCACAGCAACAAAAAAGACAACAAAAATAATTTCTATCCTCATCTGGAACCAGCGCAGCGTTGACAAGTAGAGGAACCAGTTTGCCGTGTGTAGGTTCAGGGCTTTGTGAAATAAGGTCTCAAAATACGGCTGCCGTCCAAAAGCTCTCAGGGTCCACAGCCCTTTCAAGCTTGTAACAAGATGGGTGAATATTGGACTCCGAGCTGTAAAGTGTTTAAATTAGAAATATCATAAACACTCATAAGCAAATACTTTTGATATAACACAAATATACAGCCCTGTGTAACTATTGTCAGTGTTTAATTTACATAAGTTGTTGGAGTACACGACTGAAGTAATCCTAGCACAGGATATACAACAACAATCTTTGCATGAATGGGTTGAAATTCCATTCAGTGTATTGCCAGAAAGGGATCACACTAATTCTTCACAGTTAGCATACTACTTGGAGAAGTTCCTGGCCCACTGTAAGATGCCACAAGAGAAAGGCAGCTCCTCTCCAGCCAAAATTAATTCCTGCAATTCTGATAACTCCATCAAGTGAAGTTTTTTTTAGCACTGAATACTTTAATGCTCTGGATTCAACTGTACTGATGTGGTAATTTTAAAAAGATCTTGCTTTACATAAAAAGTGTTGAGCTAATGTTGGATCCCAAATGCTGGATCCCTGTGAACATCAAAGAAATTTAGATTTAGATCTAAGGGACTTCAGAATTACACTTAAGTAAAAGGGAGGATGATCATCAGTGTTTAAGATTCAGGGTGGATTTGCTGAGGATCTGCCAGTTTGTTGTAAGCCAGGCCACTGTGCCTGATTTGCAAACCCACACTTCAGAAGGAGGTTTTCCATTTTATTGGGAACTTGTTAGTTTCGTAACAGGGGGAAGTGAAGGAAATTTAGTCAAATAACTTTTTCAGAAATAAGAATTCTTTGCAATCAAGATATAGCCTTTCTAAATTTTTCTTATCAAGAAACTCATAGGGCATTTACAAAGCCTGACCACAACTTTTCAAGTTACATTAATTCTCCAGAAAACTGTATGTCAGGACTTTATTTGTTTTCAGCTGCAGTGATGATAAAGCCCAGCTTTAAAAAGATCTTCTCCATTGCCCTTTGGCAGCAGAGCACTCAGTATGGGCTGGATCAGTAACAGCACTGGCTTTAAGGAGGTATGTGTTCTGCTCTCAGAGACAATGGTATCTTGCAAGAGAAAAGGCAAAGAAGAGGTGAGAGAGTGAATCACTTCTCAATTGACTTGTTGTGGATTCAGAAGTCTACCAATTTTGCTGCTCCTACCTTCAGATTCCAGTTGTTTCAGCTGCTGAGAAGTGTGGAGGAAGTATGCCCTTAACACAATAAAGGCTGCTATCACAGGCACTGATGCCAGGAAGATGTAGGGTTGTAATATTGAGACTACTGTTATAGCGCCAATCACAATCAGTATTAACTGTAGAATGAAAGAAAAATACTATTGATATAGTAAACGTGTCATTTTATAGACTAGAGATTGGTAATGAATCTTCTTCCCATGGCAACTACGTATTGTTTCAACAAACATAAAGTGCCAACATAAGTAGGATTTGCAGCTGAGAACAAAACTCCATGAAAAGATCATGAATAACTGAGACCAGATCCATAACCTGTTGGCATGAGCTGCTATCTTTTCTAATAGATGGAAGAAGTGTTTTCTATAGTACAAAGAGTATTGCAAGCCTCTAAATTGTGAAGCCACCCAAAACCAACGGCAGCCAGGCACTCACTCTCCAGTTAAAACTGTAAGGACAACACTTGGAAAATCTGCAGCCACCTCCCAAACCTAATGGTGCTGCCCCCCTTCTTGTCTGGACTGTGTGTGCCTCACTGCCAGGGCTTGAGTGCCAGTCTCCTCCAGGTTCTGGGCCAAGCTGGTTTTCTGAGGGTCAGAAAAAGGGGGAAGTTGTACATCATCGCTTGCTCACAGGACTGTAACCCACATATGAAACTAGCACTATTACTTGTCCTGATAGGAAGACAGGAAATAAGTTGTAAGAGGACTTGCGGTATGAAAAATTGGCAGTTTCGGAAGAAAAGAGATGTTTTAATGTAACAGATGACATAATAGGACCAAAATCATTCCAGAATTAATCTGTTTAATCCACCATAGACACCTAAGATTCTTATAAGACCTCCTCCTCAGTAGCTCCAGACAGGTTTAGTTAAATCAGGCCTTGATCTTTACTCTAGAAGCACCTCAAGCACTTACACTGTTTTTGTCTCATACCTAAATCTAATGAAAATTAAGTATATCAGTGTACACAGAATAGCAAAGCTCTGCTTTGTATCAGTGTTACGTTTTGCACTAAACAAAAACTACTTCAAACTGCAAACTTAACAGCCTAAAGCAACTGAAAATGGACAATTTGGACAAAATTATGAACATCACATTGAAACATCACTGCAAGTGACCAGTCAGCAAAGAAACAGATGGAAAGCAAAACTAATTTCACATTAGGAAAAACCTGCAGTTGGCGCTTTTGCTACTACATCCACAGAAATTCAAGGAAGAATTTAAATTCCCAGTAATCCAAGTCAGAGGTCTTTCATGAACACGTAAGCATGTGCCAAATTTCCTACCCCTTGTTTTAATCAGAAATCTGAGGAGTGCAATGCCAGCATCAAAGTTCACAAAGAAAGAATACTATACCAGCTGAACTAGTTAAATATTTCTTTCACTGTTTTCCTTCTTTCTCTTAAAAGCTTGATGACACGGGGTTATGCTTGTGCAGGCTGTGTAGCACTGGCCAGTAGCAATGCAAGAATGGATTAGTGTTTACTCTGTTTCGAACTGCAGAATTTAGTACCTCTTGTATCTCTAATTGTTAGGATGTGAATAGATTGTTCAACTGATATTGAGCCAAGTTACACAGCTCTCATATTACTTGAGATTTCACAGTCATACAGTGACTGCTTTAATTCCTGTTTTCATAATTTACTCCAATTTTGCAAAGGCCACCATGCTGCCACATTGTTCGCACTGCTGGTCCAACAGTTATTTCACTGAAAAGTTAAATATGAAAATTTATGCTATCTCATAAACTCCGAACACAAAATAAGTATCAGTTCAAACAGAAGATGACACCTCTGAAAAGGCAGTAGCAAAAAGCAACACACAAGCCAGCCACCTTGGCATATGCTCATGGAATGGCAGCGGAGGGCTCGTGCAGCCCAGTTAAGAACCACAGCACTGCGCTACAGTGTCCCCAGCTGCTGAGCTTTCAGCCCTAAAGGATGAGAGGCAACGGGTACAAGCTGAAATGCACAAAATTCCATTTAAACATAAGAAAAAGAATTTTTCTTGTCAGGATGGTCAAACACTGGAACAGGTTGCTCAGATAAGTTGTGGAGTTTCTGCCCTTGGAGATATCCAAAATCCAACATGGCCCTGAGCAACCTGCTCCAGCTGATCCTGCTTTGAGCAGAGAGGCTGGAGAGGTCCTAGGCCCTGGATCCAGGGTCCCTTCCAACTTCAACCATTTTGTGACTTTGCAATAATCAGCAGAGAAAGCAACTTCTCTGAACCCATAAAGGAATCTGACTGTTCATTAGCAGAGTCCATGGAAGTGTGAAGCTGCCAAACAAGTCTGAATGTAAGGAGGATCAGAAGAATTGCCTTATGGAGGCAACACCGGTAAAAAGCATTCAACACAGCAGTTAGGATCAATGATCTTCACCAAAAGAACCTGGAAAGACAGGGCAGCTTATCATGCATGCTCCGGAGCTTCTGCAGATAAGACTGAGGACACAAAGGTGAACCTATGGGACATTAGAGTATAGGTACCCTCTGAAAGGCATCAGAACAGTAAAGGCAAATCTCGGGACTTTCCCTGTCCTTGAAAACGTGAAAAAATACTCAGTTACTTGCAGAGAGTTTGAAACATAGAGATAGACTAGCTAAAATAATTTTGGAATAACATCCCTGTGGCAGATGTAAAATACCAGAAGCAAAATGGCCACACCAGATAAGACAGTAGCGAATCCTGATCGCACCAAAGATGACATCAGTCATTCAAAGAAGGTCTCAATGTCCATCTTTACTCATTCAGCAAATCTTTGTGATGTCAGCAGGACATGAAGTAGAGCTGTAATGTCCCTGAACCACTTCATGTGGAGCTGCACTGGCCTCTTTAAAGTCATGAGTCAAAGTTATCCATTACTAAAACAAAAATATAGGAAAGGGACTCAGCTTTGATGAGACCATCATGTTGGTAGGCTTTGTAATGCAGAGCAAACTCACAGATGAAGACAGGCAATTGGGCAGGGCCTGCATATCTCTCAAATAAAAGTGGAGAGGAACAGGGGGACCAGGGAAGCTTTTGCTTTCATTTTTCAAATGTTCTGGGAACCAGATCTGTCTGAGGAAAAGCTAGTGTTGCAGCATTAATGGTGGGATGGTAATGAGGAGTACTGGGATCCACACAGATCCACAAAGTCTCAGAACAGGTAGGATGGGGAGCAAACAAAAGCATCCTCCTTCAGAAACACTGGAATTGCCTATATCTCTGTATTTCTTTAATGTTCTCTTGAGTGTGGATGAATTGGGAGGCCACCAAAATTCAAGATTTTGCAATGCATGGAGCTTCCCAGGAGGTATGCTGGAAACAAGCCTTTCCATCAAAAAAATAAAAAGTCTGCAACATCACAACTCTTAGGGATGTAAAATTCCTCCAAGGAGCAGAGTCATCTAAAGCTCTCCTCCATCACAAATAGTTATCCAGTGCCTGATGAACTCAGTTTAAATCCCAGAGACTCAGGGGAAGCCACGAAGATGCAAAGGATAAGAGACAAAATTAGGCAGTCAAAATTGTGAGGACTAGAGCTGCCCAACTGAAGAGCTGAAAGCACATAATCATGGGTCAAACTGTCCAATAAGGCAGGACTGGAAGAGTTTCCCCAAAAGATAAAAGAACAGAAAAAAACAAGAACATATTCAACAAAAGAGAAGAAGGGGTGATGTCAGCAACTGGTAACAGAAGAGGCTAAGGAGGTAAAGTCATGAAAATGACTGAATGAAATCAAAGGACAGAATGAAAAAAAATATAAATCTTGAGAAAAGATAACCGAAAGAAACTAAGGAATCCCCTTTGCACCTTTGAAGTTGAATATGGGCAGCAGCAGGGATACTTGTAGCAGTCTGCGGGGCAAAAATCTTTCTGAGCCTGAGTACTAAAAAGGGTTTGCACAAACAGTGGAGGTACACATACAGGCAAAAGCTCAAAAAAAGAAACAATGAAGTTGACTTACAAGATAAGCAGCTATGTAAACATATACAGACTGAAAAAAAAAGGAAGAGGGATTTAAATTCACTTGTTATTATTCTTATTAATATAATTTATCTTGCATGATGTACAACTAAAACTTTACAATGCTATAAGACAGCAAAATTTAGAACTTTTATTCTTCAAACCTGAATGAAGTCAAATACTGTAAGTGGAAGTAAGTCATCCAGTACTGCCGTGTCTTTTGCAAATCTGTTAAGCATACCACCTATGGATTAAGAGAAGAAAAAAAAAAGAGTCAAACATTTTAACACCGCAAAAATCCTACATTTATTACCTTAAGAAAAAGTACAACTTTTCCTGAATACAAAATATTAAGGATAAGCACATGATTTTTTCTAGCACAAGCAATTCCACTACAGTTTAGTGGAGCTACAGTTTCTTTCCCCAGGGAGGATTTTGGCTCCACGGCTTCTGTTTCAGCTCTTGGAATCTCAGAAAAAAAACAGGAGAATATAATAAAAACAAAGAAATATAATTAAACAGGACAGAAACAGAGGCACAAAGAATAAGGTCTGTACCCTTATGCAGCAAGCTCTGCTGATACACAGATAATTTACACATCAGCATTTGTATGAGTTTGTATACCAGTTTCTTAGGTTCTGAACAGAATTTCTGTATTAATCACAAGATAACAACAGAATATAATGGGAAAATGAAGGAGAAACACTATGTTGCATCATCATTTACCAATGTCTGCTGTAATCTGGTACACACCAGTAAGAAGGGGATGGGAATGGGAATTTCAAGTACAGCGGGAGGTTGAATTTGTTGCCCCAGTTTTATAACAAATTTTGTAACAATTCCAGAGCCAAATTTGAATATGCATACCATTATTCACACCAACTGATGTTTTATGCCATTTTACTAGGACTACTCATTAAATAAAGTACCATTTATCATTCACACCTGACTCCTTGTCACCACATAGCTGACAATCTGTTTTCTATTGCAGTTTTAGACAAAGTCTATTCATTAGAAGTTATTCTGATTTTATTGCCTCAAACGGTTGTTAATTTTCTCTAACTTACAAGATGATATTTCAGAATCAGAATTGACAGCTGAAATAAGTCACACTTAAAATGTAGCCAATGTTCATTACAAGATTTGCAAATTACTTTATGTGGCAAACTTTTCACACTCAGCCTATCTGAAAACGTAAATGGAAAGCAACAGTATCATTTAACAGAATGAAAACTATTTAATTGAAATAAAACCCATCCATGAGACATTCAGTTCCCATCTCAGTTACCTGCTTTCCAAGAGTTGAATGCTGACATAGGTGCATGAAGAACTGCATGCACCATCTTTTGATGAAGACTTTTAGACACTGTTATAAGCGTATGCACAAGGGGCAAACCTCTGAAGATTCCCATGGCAAGCAAAGTATCTGCCACTCCCACGTAGATATAAATGATGTAGTAGCTGCTGTTGTCAGTGACAATCACAGGAGGTCTGTCAGAGGTACTGTTTTCTGATTGTGTTGCATTTGCTTGCAAAGCTGTCCTTTACGATGGAAATTAAAAATAAATGCATTACTGGAATTTGAAGTTTTTTCTCTACTAAACAAATAGTAATGCAATGTTCATTTGTTTTAAAACTATGTTAATGGTTAGTTTTATATATTTTCAGTCATTTTTTAAATTATCCTGTATATATGAAATATAAATTATTAACTAATCCACATTGCACTAAGGCAAAGTTACTCTGCTTGTGTTCAGGGGTCAAAGCAATAAATTACCTATTAATCTCCTCAGATACCTTTGGTGATTCAGGTGCCTACCAGCATTTGTAGCAATTTCTGAACTAGTTGCAGTTGTGCAATGAAGGGATTTTACCAAGCTGGAAATTAAGCCATTGGTATATAACTAAAACCCCTCCAAGAGTTTTCTCCAAACTGCTGTGAAAATGCACTGCTTTGGTAGTCTCTTGCAAATCTACACCCAGTTTAATCACTGGCAAAACTAGCCTAATCGAGAAAAACACATTCGCTTATTTTAACCATAAAAAAACAGTTTGTGTTGAAAAAAGTGAACTACTATGGAAGTAAAATGCTTCAGATGTATTATAAAAATCAAAGGCCTTAGTGACCTATTGTAAGGGGGCATCAACATAAATCCCTCCTCCTCCAGATCAGACTTAAGTCACCATATGCTTTCTGTTACATACTCAAACACATAGACTTAGCACCACAGGACTGAAACAGGGATCAAAAGTATTAACCCAGGAAAAGCCACACTGCTGCTCAGTGTGTTTTAACCTTTGTCTGCCTGACCCTGCAACTTTTGGTTAGTTTTCACAGGTGAGCAGAGGAAATTGTACAAGTGAGGTCTTACAGAAATTGCTCCCTTAAAATGTTCCTAAGCAAACCCCTCCCTGGCACCTCTGAAAGACAGTGGTGAAGTACAGTGTACTCGGGATAATCAAGTCCATGCGTGAGCTGACACAGGAAAGGTCTTGTGAGCACTGATACGCGCTCAATAGCAAGGCACAAAACGCTGGACTGTTAGCACTTAAAGAAGTACCAGCTTAAGAGACACCTACATGAGCTATTTAGACCATCAATCTATGATCCATTTTACTGAATAGAAGTGAATGCCTATCCATATAGAATTCTGGGAGAATTTATTCATTATTTATAGCAAAAATCCATGTAAAGTAGACCCCAATTTCTCAATAAGTGATCAACACTACTTACATTTTAAGAAACCATAACCCAGCAAGAGAAACAGCTACCTGTGATCAAAGAAAACAGAGTCAATTTTTTGTCTTGTCACGTTATGTACTTTTCCTTACTTATCTTCTTCCACGGACTTTATAATTGTTTGTAGAGATAGCATTGTATTAATAAATGGATGGAAGTCAATCTTCCCTGAAGCAAAAACCTTGTCATATCTGCTCCTTTTTCCACAGAAACCATTTAGTGCATCCCACCAGGAAAGCTACATTTAGACTTGTATTACAATCAGGCTCTCAACTGCCTAAATATTCTTTTATTGTTTTTTACCACACTATTAACAAAGGCTTGCTAATGCATTCCTAATGATAAGGAACATTCACTGTATGCTTTAACATATTTTAAGTTTTAAAGATTTCTTGATGGGCCTAAAAGAGTCTCTCAGTATCTTCAAAGGCAGCTATTCAAACAGGAATGTCAAACATTTAACATTGCGATTTTTGCACCGTTGTTCTTGCTAGCTGATATCGACCTTTGATAAATCTATTTATCTGATACTGCTTGGCTGCTAGCTTTACATAATTCTCCACATAATCTATTTTAATGATTTTAAATGTGGAATTAAAGCCTTTTTCATTGTGAGATGCTTCAGTGCTCAACAAAAGCTTCCTCTGTAACACATTTTTCTTGTCTGTCCACTAAGACACTGGAGAGGTTCATCTAGCCAATCACATTTCAGTCTGCTCTATTTCTGCCAATGATCTTTTTGCCAAGGGTCTGAACATACATTCTAGCACCCTCTTCCCATACATGTTTACGGCACTGGTATGGGGAATGCTTTACTATAATAGCTCAGCACATAATTAAAGTCTTCTCCTTGGGATCCACTAACTTTTGCAGGTCTTCTAGCCCATTAATTTATCAACAGGCTTTTACTTAAGCAGTAGTCATGCTGGGAAGTTTAACCTAGATGGATACATTCTTTGTCATAAGATTTGTTCTTCAATTAGAAGATGAGGCTTTTGAATTATTTAAAAAGGTTTTAGTCTAATTTAAAACAAAACAATTGTAATCAAGATTAGAAATGTATGCTGAATATATGCGGATAAATCTGATATATCTCAAAGTTAACATTTCCTGTTCCACTACAACTCACAATCATCTTTGCTGTTGTAGGTTTACACAGCTGTTTGCCGCTACCACCTACATGATAAGAACAGCTACACATCTAAATACCATCTTGCTTCTGTAGGTGGTTTAAACAAGGTCTAAGCTCCAGGCTTTATTCCTGGTCCAAAAGAACTAATTTAAATCACCCGCAACATAACATTAGTGTAAATTCAGGATACCATCAATCGTATTCTTCTTCAGGCTTGATAACACTAGAAGTTTGAATGCTGCCACAGAACTGCTAAAAACCTTTCACTGACACAGTCAGCCAGAAACTAGTCCTATATTCTTACTGGATTCTTCTTTCAGTTCATGTTGAAAATGCCACAAGAAATTGGTATCATATTTTATAACCTGACATATAAATACAGTCTCATTCATCTCCCAGTCTTCTCTCCTAAACATGTTCCTTCCCTCAGAAGAAAACACTTGATTTAGGCTATTAAATGTAAAAGAAGACACTATGAAATGCTCTATGTGTGCTTAAAGTCTTTCGTAATTTGGGAGACAACACAAAAAGCAGGCAAACTCTGTTACGAGAAAAATAGTCAGACTTGTAGAATCAGGCAGGTGTTCTTCAGCACTTTTTCCGATGAGTACGTTTTCCACCGTACCTGAAAAAAGTCTTCTCTGCATGCTGCAGGAACACCTCATCCATCTTTCAATGTCGTCACAGGAATTCAGCTCTCTACCCTACTCACCACTCTTCTTTCACTAGGAGCAAAACTACTAACTCATTTTTGACAGCAGTTCTCCAGAATGTATGTATGTGCTCATGACAAAAATTCTAGTAATTATTGTTATTAACCCCTCAAAGCTCTGCAAAAATATCGTCTAGTGCAAAATGGAAGATTATTCACCTCTGAACAAAAGACCTGCAGAGACCAAAAATTCTTATTTATGGTACCACGCAGCAGAAAATAACCAAGATAATTGGAGAAGGTGGGTCTTCTGCTGCTGTTCCCTCATCACTATCTCTGGCGAGAAATGCTCATCTAAACAGTACAAAAGTCATTGCAATATCATTTAACAGCAGTTGCCAATAAGCAATCCATACATGAGCTAACGTCTCGATGCTTTATCCATTTCTTCTTCTGTGACAAACAACACAGTTTGAACAAACATTTGAACATAACATCAAGCACAAATTTTCTTACCTCAACTAAGAAGACAATCAAACACAAAATTAGAACAAAAATCAAGTTTCTGTGGATGGTAACGTATCTGAAATAGGTATTCCATGTGGTAACAGTACCCATGCTTTCAGCATCATCAGTAAAGCATTCCTGTCAAAGAATTGATAAGACCATAGTCAGAATGATAATAACATCTATAGATATGAATTTCTGACACATGAATGCTGTCATTCTTTCTGCTAACTCACTCCAAATAATTGAACTGCAGCATTCAAATCGGTTGACAATGACTGGAGAG
This sequence comes from Streptopelia decaocto, assembly GCF_964273445.1. Lineage (NCBI taxonomy): Eukaryota > Metazoa > Chordata > Aves > Columbiformes > Columbidae > Streptopelia > Streptopelia decaocto. The sequence continues at coordinate 26,947,136 of NC_138663.1, forward strand.
GAAGGTGCTGCCTTGTTGAGTCCTCTTTGGTATAACAACACTGTTTAGAGATGATTTCAAGTTTTCAGACAACAATGAAAGAAACAACTAGGATTTGTCCAGCACTACTAGAAGACCAGAAATCCTTAGCTATTCTCTTTCAATGGAGATTATTATTGTGCTGATAGAGTAAATTTGTAAATAATCTGAGGGCTTGTTTGGTTGTTGTTTTTTGGTGGTGGTGGGTTTATTTGTTTTCTTTCTTTGTTGGTTTTGTTTGTTTGCTTGTTTGTTTGTTTTTCTGCTGAGATCAACAAAGCAAAAGAAAAAAAGAGCATTGCTTCACTAATTTATGAGTTTAAGTATTTCTTGTAGACTTTTTTCCACCTAGGAAACTACTGTAGAATATTTTCATGTTCTGTGAAAATCAGCTGTCAGTTTTGAAAATAAAAGGAGTTCATCATGACCACTTAATAGTTATTAGAAAAAAGGAATTTTGGTCCAGTTCTTGGTATAAAACCCAACCATAATCGCAAAATTCCCAGCACATCCACAAAAAAAGAATAAAATCCAGCTTACTCCTCTGGTCATTAACTGTATCAGAACATAAGTGCTAAGCAGTCTGATAAATTTGCCAAATTTGACCTAATTCCAGTACTTCAAATGTATTTTTTTTCCATGAGCCTTAATGTTTCAAATGTCTGTTTTACATAAATGTTTTAAAACAGTGTTTGTCCATGTTATGGTTTCAAATTTCATTTTTGCATAAGTAATCTTAAAGGTAGATTAAAGTGCAGATGATTAAAATTCTGTACTGAAATTCTCTAAAAATAGCAAACACTACCAAAAATCAGTCAAAATTAATGATTCAATGATTACAAGATAATATTTGAGTTAAAAAAAAAAATCAGAGATATTCCAAAAAGACATTCCACAGAGAAATACTGCATTAGGGGTTACAAAGCCAGGTACAAAAATATATAAGGAGTATATTGCACTAAACTATCACCATATCAAAAAACAAGATGAGTGAAAATCAACACACACCTTCAAATCCTCTTCATTTATTTCATCAGTAATGTCCAAGACACTGTCTCGAGACAAGCGCCTGGTGTAGATATCAATTTCAGAAGACAGGTTTGTCTGAGGCACCATTGACATTTTCCGAAATGTTGTACTTCCCTTTTTGGGAAAGTTTGGTCCGTAGTTCACAGAGGTGCCCGTCATCAGGTCTAACACAGATTGCCTCCTCCGAGCTTGCAGCAGATGGTCATTGTGTAGCATTTTTGTCCGAAGCAGCCCCACATCTCCCTGTTCCAAGTCAGGTACCAGCGAGAGCCTCCTTTCTGGGGGGTCATTGTGGCCATCTTCTATGCCATGGACCTGCATCCCATTCCTCTGCACTACTGAGAACTTCCTACTTGCATTAAGGGGGTTAATAATTATGGAGCTCTTCCTTTTGTCATTAAAATCTGATGTCTGTCTAAAAGATTGCTTCTTTATTTCATTTCGTGATCCCATGCCTTCTCCTTCAAAGGAAAATCGTCGGAGAGTCTCAGTTAGAATTGAATTTCTTCTCTCTGCACTGAACTGATCAAAAGAATCAAATCCCATCAGCTCTGAGCTGAAGTCTGGCCGTTGACCCTGAAGTTCAGAAAACGTTCCATAGAAATAGCAGCTCCCCTCATGTAAAATTAATATTTTGTCAGCAATCTTTAAATGTTCCAGTTTTGAAGTAACCAAGATCCTAGTTTTATTTGCCATCAACTTGCACACACAGCTATAAAAGATGAAAGTGTTAAAAATTAGATTTTTTTTCTTCATGATTAAATGTTGCTTTTATACCTTTGACTTTCAATCTCTTTGCTTTTACCTGCCCTCTCCCAGTATGAGCTGTCTTGGGTGCTCCCTCAAACTACAAAGGAATGTGGTAAGGCTGAGCTGTGTAAAGGGTGGGTACTTTATTGGAAGGATAAAAAAAAAGGGGGGGAACATTTAATCATTTTCACATCAATCCAAAAAGCAGAGTTCAACATGAAAATAAAATATTTCTTTTCATCTTGGGGTTACTTAGATCTTTCGCTACCAAACTTAAAAGTATTAGCTCGATTTCAAAACTTCAAACTCATGGTGATGGAGAAGCTCATGGATGGCAGTGTGTGTCCTTACTGTTTTGAGCTACACCACCACGACAAGACAAAAGTCTCTTTCCTTGGTCAACCTGCTGCCAATCTCTTGGTCAGTGGGCACTTTCAGGTGACCCATCTTTCAGTGATTAGAAAAACAAGACAAAATATTGCCTTTTGTAAAAATCTATAAAGCAGGTGAGTGTTTTAAAATGAAACCCTTTCTGGTACACAGACACACCAGATACAAAGCCGTGCACTTTGGGAGTAACAGTTTATAGCAGGTTCAATGCCTTGAGATGCAAGGCGGAGCAGTAATGCTCACACCTGGCCCAGGCTTGTCCCCAGAGCAGTACGCTGTCTTACTGCTAACACAAAATACTCATACGAATCCTTAAAAATAAACATCCTCAAAAGGTATAATTTTGACCACTTCAGTATCTTTGTACTGTTATTAAATTTCTGTTCTTGGCTTTATGCTGCTCGGTGGGCTTCTTACATACAATCTATCAAAGCATACAGTACCTTTCAAATATCTCTTTTTCTGTAAAAATATCTAAATGTCCAAAAGGAGAATCCAGGAGATACAAATCAGCATCTTTGTACACCGCTCTGAACAGAGAAAATGGAAATGACATTAACTTTCGCAAGTCTTATACATTTACATAAACATAATTTTAAAATAATGCCTTTACAGTTTTGTCTCAAAAACTTGCAATAAATCGGCTTTTCTACAGCACAAATATGGACCTGGAGTTCAATGTTAAATGTGCTTATAAAACCTTTGAATAAAGCCTTTCCTTGCTCAAGACCGCATTACAAACTAACTCGGTTTTCCATTAATTTCTATGCAATCAAAGGAAGCTGCTTCTTGCACAAGTTACTCTAAAGATCTGTTTATGGCCTGAATCTGACAGTCCCCATTGGTGTACAATGACTATTTAAATGGGAATTTAGTACTTACTGTAACATCTACTGCTGCCTGAGAGAATATTACATATATGTAAATAAGTGTGTGAAAAGCCTTAGGTCTCAGCACGTAGTTTTAGAAGTACTTTGAAATAACTGGTGAGCAAAGACCAGTGTATTAGCAATCCACAAACTTGCAAATATTATCTGAAATGGGACTGTACAATATTTTGAGTTCACGTCATGAAAAACTTCATAGCATTAGGACCTTAAGCTGTGTGTGCCTGGACATGGCTCACTGAGACCTAAACCTGGTAAGAGGGGTTTTTTTTAAATCCATTTCAATTGAAGTTCAAAAAGGCCCCTTGCCTTTCTCTGTGAGTATGCAAATCATGATGTGATATGAATCAGGGTATTATTAGTACAGAAAATTTGGAGAGATGCATTTCAGTACTGTTTAAAGTGCTGTAAACATGAGTTTTAAAGTCATTATGTTAAACAATGGGAAAAGCCCTCAATAATAGTATACTATGTTAATAAACCAAGCAACTTTATTGAAAAATTCTCTGTCATGACGGATTTCAGTGACCATACATTATGATGTAGTGGCTGCACAACAACAAAAAGTTCATAGTGTTCCTGGCTCTTTCATCAGCAAAAGGTTTGTAGGTTTTTTCCTGGAATAATGGTAATTGCTATAATTTGTATGTTGGACTTAGTAGCTGGACGTGATTGGCTTTAGGGTACCAGACCAGTGGGCCAGCTCAAATGCAGGGCTTTTCTCCTTAGTCCTTTCTTTCCCTTTCTTGTGGCTGCAGGCACTGACAGTGCCCTGTAAGAAAGACAGACTCAGGTAACCTCCATCTGCTTTCTCATGACAGCTGGTTGATGGCACTTCCAGCAGGGATTCTCAATTCCCATGACCTTGCACAGAGTACACCAGACACCTGTATGCGGCCAGTTCAAGCAAATGTCATCCAGCTTATAGTCAGAGCAGATGGGCACAACCCAGAGCTGTAATCCTAAATTTTCTCCTCTAGTTTTCTCAGAGCTTCATCTGCAACCCACACCTCAACATCTGCAACCCATACCTCAACCTTGCTTGATGCTGAGCTTAGGCTGGAGCCCAAATAAAATGTAAGGCAGAAACACCCGCTGTCTTTGGAATGTTAAAAATTTAAAAATAATAATTATACAGCTGACAATAAATACATTATATCAGTTCTGTGACCCTCCAGTAAATGAGCTGTGAGCATCTGAAAAGTGACAGATATGATTATTCCAAGGATCTGGCAAATACTTCAAGAAAATATTACATTTCAAATGAAAATTTAAGTGGCTTTTGTTGGTTGGGGTGTTTTTGCTCTGAAAGCTTTGCCTGCTTCTTTCCTCCTCTCTTAACTTACCACATAAAACAGAACCATCCATATGCCTCTGCCTTCTCACAAATCCACTAGAAAAATCCCCACAGAAAGCCTCTCTATTTTAATGAACCCATCTCTTAGCCTCACACAGACACACACATTTTTCATGGGATGCCAGTGTAGATCACCATTACGTGATTTTACTTCTACCCAGCATTTCTGAGCATGGGAACCAGAACAATTTGCACTTGACACAGAAATAAATGGGGCCATTTACACAGCAGAGCTGTCATTACTGGATTTCTGATGATAGCTATGCGATTTCACTGAAACACATATCTGATTTGTAAGACAAAAACACCTATGTTATTGTTCTGTAGACCTTCAAAATTACTTACTAACATTGGAAGGGCAAACATAAAAGGTCAGACCATTACTCATAGTTACTGACTAGCCATTGCTTTCCATGTTTTCTTTTTGCAAAGGAAAAAGACCAAAACTACAAGCAACGCTTTTTGAAAAATGGCATTTTTCTTCATTTTTGTTACCTGCACACAGGGAGTATGTCATTAATCAATATATAAAGTACATTGTAGATATGTCATAGCAGGAAAGATCCTGGAATATTTCTTATTTGCATCTTTGTATGGGCTTCTTCAGTACTAAGAAAGCTGCACTTATAGGTCTGAATCTTTAAAGAGCATCTTGTGTCAGGGAGGGAAAGATTCATCTTCAGCTAAGCCATAGCATGCGTCTGACATCAAATTTTTAAAATACAATAGATAAATATGCAGATGTATCACAAACACAATTGCATAGCAAAACTCAGATTTCTGAGAGCAAAATGAAGTTCCTGATATATCTGGAGGATATTTATTTAGCAGGACTTGATCCACATATATTTAAGTGCTTAGTCATAATACTTTCCTTACACATGAAACAGGACACAACTTAGAGAGCAAAATACGTACCTTGCTAGTGAGATTCGTGCTCGCTGGCCTCCACTCAGAATGATTCCCCCTTCGCCCAGCACTGTATAATCCTTGTCTGGGAACTTGGAAATGTCCTGTTAAAATTTTTTTAAGGATCAGACATGTAATTTCCATACCCAAGAAACTCAAGTTACAGACTGTATGGAAGCACAGTGTACAACAGGTTAAACAGAAGTTGTAAAATATATATATATCCCACAGAGGTTTATTTCTTTCATTTGTTTATGTATTCAGAAATGGTGATAAAAATTTTATCTCAGAGAGCAAGCAGGAGCTGCAAGATCTCAAGAACAAATATTTGTCTGAATTGCTAGATCTCCATAAAAGCAAGGAATGCACTTTGACATAATATCAATCCAAGACATTAATCATTCAAGTTTTCTGTCAAATAGCAATGATAAATACACTTGCCACTGAAGTTACAGAAAGTAAGAAGCAAATTCTGGATCTGAGCTCTTCAAATCTCAGATGAATTTATACTTCACACAGGTTCAATTAAAAAGCCTTTCACAAAATTCCAAGCCAGGAATGCCAGGAATGCTCAAGGTTTCCAAAAGGTTTGGGAGACAAGTTCCACTGCTTGATCTGTAAGTTACTTACAACTCATGACTGTGCAAAAATGAATCTTTAGTCAGCAATAAAAACAGAAAATACCATTTCACTCTTGTGTGAGACAGAGAAAAGAGAAAAGGCCATCCTCCTGCAGTGGCAGAGATGGCCAGAAGTTTTCTTGAGAGGAGTATTTAGCACCAAAACTAAGCATGCAGGTGAACCACAATAATTCATGGAAGTGAAGACATGGAGAATGGCTTGTGTGCCTAAAGGATGTCTAGTTTTTCTACTTTTACAGTTGCCCTAATAAAATTATTAATTCTGCCTTCAAGCCTTAGCTGGCCTATGTCCTTAAGCCAACATAGGGACATCACTACCACTGTGGTGGTGCTGGTAGTTTCACGGGACTTTTCCCAGATGGCTGGATGACCTCCCTGTGCCCCAGGGTTTTCCTGTTTTCCACCAGGTATGACTCCAGGCCAGTTTGCCATGGGCCGAGCTGGAAACCCTGAGTGTCCCAGAATCTCCCTGTGCTTGCACTCCCTGCTCAGCAGCACCAGGCCGTCCTTCTCGCTGCCTCTGCACATCCTCCCGCTCCCAAGGCAGCGATCCCCCACAGCCAAGGAAGCTGACCGAGGTATCTGATACCAAACAAAATTTTCTCCAGTGTTTCCATGCTTTACAAAGATCTTCCTTTTAGTGCAACTTCTGGGGGAAAAAAAAGTGGCATGCAAAATGCCTGAGACAGGGAGATTCTGGGAGCAGGCTCTAGGCAGTGCTCTGGAAGAGGCAGCCTGTTTTGGGGTCTCTCTCCCCCAGACAGCCGAGGGACACACAGACACTCCGCTATCAGCACACACTCTGCAGCACCCACAGAAACCCTGCAGCTTCTGGGAAAATGACTGGAAGACACATGAAGCACTTCCAGAGCAATACGACCTGGGATTCTAAGTTGAGCTGCTCTCTACAAGTTCACATTTCATACCAAGTCTGATATAATCCAATTTTGGTCACCCCTGCTGTGATTTTGATGGTTAATCACTCGCTGTTGGGCAGGCTTTTGGCATTCCAAGCCGCTGAGGTTTTGCAGAATAAATAAATAAATAAATAGAAAACCTTCCAGAGAAATGTTTCCTTCTTCCTCCCCTGTAAATTGCCCTGACCTCAGGAACAGAGTGAACAATGCTGGTCAGCCCTGGATCGGTGACAGATGAAGGGTCCAGCCACTCAAGGACTAGAAACTGGCTGCCTGATCTGTCAGGAAATGAGAGATTCTCCCAACTCTTTAATTTGATAATAGCATTTACTTCCTGACTTAGAGGATTCTGACCTTAAAATCAAGATGCTCTTATGTATGGAAAATCTATTGCAGGTGATTTTGAAATTCTTCTCATGTTAACTAATTATTTCCCTCTTGGAAAAGGAGAGCCACACAAGCAAATCCCTGGTACTAACACAACAGCTCAGGTATTTGCAGAAAGAAGGATGTGAAAAACAGTGCCAGCAATATTTTTCAAGGAAGATTTTCAGAACATCACAAAATTGCCTTCCTATAGGTCATGAAGTATTTAGAGAGAACATGTGAAATTCTGGCATAAAAGCTTTTCTAGCATTTATTTGAGATTACTTGTTCAGATCACTTGTGGTTTCACTATGCATGTGGGAGTCATGTTATTCATATGTAAGTTTGGCATTTACCCAGTATCTTCACAGAAATGTTGGGATTTGCGTGCTTAAGTATCTAGATATCAAAGCAGATTTCAACTGTTTCCCATTTCTAGCAGTACTGCTGCCTGTAATGGTGTCAGTGTCATTGCTGTTTCCTGATTCTGCTACTTCTTCCAAAAAAGCCCAGGTGAAGAACTGTGCCCAGCGTGTCTCACCTTGCAAACAGGGTAAAATCCTAGCCCTACTGAAATTAATTTCAGGGCTCCCATTGTTTTAAATGGTGGTAGGATTTCATCAGATATATTTCTTTGCAGGTGTGTCAACATGGAATTTTAATCAGACTTTTAATGAGTTCCCCTTCTGCTCTCTTCTACCCTTCACCTCAGGATAATACATGGCATGGAACAGACAAAGAACTTTTCAGGCTGTAATTATAATAATTAAAAAATGTTTTGTAATTTCTTTCAAAGGCGTAAACAGAGAGATGGAGTCCAATAGACACACAATGCTATTTTTTGGAACAAGCACTACCTATTGTAAAAAAGTACATAGGGCTGGTCCAAATACATCCTTGCTGTCATTTTATGCAGGAAGTGAAATCAAGCCAGGGACAAACCTAATGTAACGATGCTGAACGGCACAAACCCCAGCATATTAACGAAGTAGCCACTGGATTTTCTTTAGCAGATCTATAAATGCTTAAATCGAGAAACTTATTGGTAACTATTCAGAGAAGAAACCCCCCATAGTTCCCATGGACATTAACTACTTTCATGGATGTTTCTAATATCAGGAACTAAGAAATCTCAAGATGCACATCCGAGGAGAAGGCACCCCTTTTAACATCTGTTTGCATTTTTAACAGTGTAAATGTCACATTCATCTATCTTGGCAGCAAAGAGATGACCCTCATAGCACCTTGGGGCTTAGTATGGAAGAATATAGCCAAGATCGTTTAAGGTAATATCTCTTTTCATGGTGAATGGGAAATATGGTCTCTTTATTAAAAAAAAAAAAAAGGAAACCTCAGAACAGAGTTAATACTCCAAGTCTTTTCTGTAGAGATTGTTTGTTATCAAAATCATTTGATAAACCAATAGCAACAATTGAGATGATAAAGCATGACAGAAAATAGTTTCTAAGAACCAAGCCTTTCAGCAAATAGTTGCTTCATGTATCCAAGGTGACTCAAACTACCCAAGCAGTTCTAATGACAGAACATATGTATTTTACTTATGAGGCCCCTCTTTCATCCTTAAATATGTCCTTAATGATGTGGCTTTCGAACTTCCCTCTTCTGCCTTCCCTCCAAAAAGATAAAATAGCCATGAAACTGATGGAACAGAGCAGTGGTCTTGACTCTCTCCATTTCATCTTCACTAACCCTTTTCTCTTTTCAACTTGTTTTTTCTACAGTCCCAGTTTCTTTATCATCTCTATCCTACTCCTTTTCTTCATTGCCTTTAACATTCAGCATGTTTGTTTTCCCAGTTCCCAGAAAATCTTCCCGTTCACATTGCTACCTCCTTCGCACCTATCAAAGTACTCTCTTTTTCACCTTCTCGCTGTGTTTTAGAGAAGCTGCCTCTGAATACACTTTGCAATTCCCTTTCTGTAGTATGGACTATTTGCAATACATTAGAAGAAAAGTACTGAAGCCTTTATTCTATCAAAATGCCAAGTAAAGCTGAATACAAGATAAGCAGAAGCAGCATCAAGGGTTTCAGCCAGGAGCTACAATACTGTTTCACTCTATTTGATAATTATTTTTTTTTTTTAGTTGTAAGAGAAGAATTTACTGTTACTTGCTTTCTCACTAACATGATTATTTCTGTACTTCCAAGCAATCAGATTAAATTCTAATTTACTAACGAGGTAGAAATGGAACTGAAACAAACCTCCAGATTTTAATGTAGCAATTAGTAAATATCTTTAGTTAATGAATTTGAAATGTCATTTTGCAGAAATAATAATTTTCAATTTGTCCTGATTTTCAGAAAATGAAATATCTTGGAAGTCAGACAGATTTAAACTAAACTGCAAAATTTGAAGTTTTAAAGTTTGGAAATCAAGTCTTGTGTTTCAGACTCATACCTACTAGTGAACAGTTCTGTTAATTTTTTACAGACGAAGAATTTTCAGCAATTTTGTATATCTTGGCTATTGGGTAACCACCTCTTCTGTTAGATTTCAGCTAAACCATTTATGAAGGATGCATGATCCAAAAGCATAAGCTCTGTTTTCGCAAGAGTTTCTGACCTTGAGCAGTGTCAGGCTCACCCAAAACTCACACGAATGCTGGCAAAACTCGCTTTCTCTATGGTGAAACATTCCCATGGAACAGATTCTTGAAACATGAAGTAGTTGGTATGCTGCATGTGGTTAAATGCAGCATAAGGGAAATAAATAGAAGATAAACAGGGAAATAAACAGAAGATAGGACAACATCCAAGGTAATCAGTCCAGAGCCCTGTACCTGAGACAGGGAAAGGGGTGGGGAGAGTTGTCTTGACTGAAACAGGTTTTTAACTAAATGATATCAACACAGAACATTGTGGAGGGGCTCTGTTAAACTTATTTACTTGATCACTGATAAACTTATTGAAGTCAGTGCATTCAGGAGTTTGAGTCTCTTTTCTTCTCTAATCAAGGTGCTCCCCTGCTATGAAGAAACTGTTCTAGTCTATTTACTGCCAGTTCCCCCTGGGAACTCAGTGTCAGCATCTTCACAGCTGACCTGCCCATGATTTTGAGCCATAGACAAGAACTGCAGTTAGAGGAGTCTGCTCATGCCAGTGGATCATACCAGTGCAAGGTGGAAAAAGTATAAGGGTAACCAGCTTTCGAGCCCACGTCTGATATGCAATGGTTGTAGTGGGAGATTTGATATAGTATGTGGACTTTCTGCCTGAAAGAGGCATTTATGCTATTTTAGCTGTTTACAGTAGGATGAGATGAACTTCACCTTGACACGCCTTTTGCTCTCCCCAGCTATGGAGACAGGCTAAGTAACTTGCTCTCACATAGTTTACACTGTAGACTATTAGGTAACCAAGCTACCTCTTAATATCGTCTTGTAGAGAATTACCTAATACAAAGCACTCAGTTCCAGACTTCAGCCCTTATTGTTCCTCTCTCCCACACACTTTGTAATCTCACCATATACCTTGTGAAAAAGGGGCACAAAAATCAGGGCAAAAAGTATTTCACTAACCTATAAGCTCCTACGGATTTAGTTATATGCAAAAAAACCCACCAACCAACCCAACCACCCATCAACAAACAAACCCCAAACTCCTACAGATAAAAGGGGCTGGAGCAGTACAGTGGGATGCAGAAGTATGTCCTTCTGTTTCAAGGCATCCTTGGCACTGCAGTGAACTTCTCACCCAGGGATGGATGCCATCCTTTGCAAGGAGACATCAAACATGCAGGAAGACAAACCAGGGCTTGGCATATTGACTGTCTCTTCCTCTAGTTGTTCTCTCTGCAATCTAAGTTCTTAGATGAAAATAAATCTCCTGCAGTCCCTGTAAAAACAGCTCAAAAACACACAGGATCTGACCACAAATTTCTTTAGTACTATTATATGATTTGAGTTCACATGGAAACACTCCCTCTATTTGCATGTCATGTTAAACATTACATTCATGAGCAGCTGGTGGCTCTCAAATCAGAACATGTGTTTATTTTTAAAGTGGTAATCTCTTAAAGGTAGTTATTATGTGTTTATGGCCTCTTAGTTAACTATTGAAGGATCAAATGAACTAACCAGGTGGAAAAATATCTATCTTACCTTACAAAAAGCTTCAAACGGAAGTGACGGAAATACTGTTTCAAAACTAATGAATTACTGCACCCCTTCAAAAGGGATACGATGCTTGTTTATTTTTTAACAAGAATAACTATAATAAACCTGCTCCTGAAGTCTCGACTGCAGGAACGCATTCCCTTCAGATTATTTTGTTCAATGTTAACAGAATTTAGACACAAAGATTCCTGTTTCAACAGCCCAAAGGTTTCACCTTTTTCAACTCAGCAAGTCCTAAAACCAAGCAAAAATCCCACACCCTGTATATAGTAGGTGATACTGATTTTTCAACCTAAAAATCTGAAAATCAAGCCATGTTCCTTCCCCATTTTTCATTACATCAGTAATAAGGATTTTGAAAACTCAATTGACTACTCCTACAAATTGCTATTTATATCCATGCTATCCTTGCCATGATATTAATACAATCCTTCAATCTCCACAGAAGTTATGCTTGTGGAATTACTTCCAATTTAGTAGCAAGTTTCTGTAGAGATATAAACTCATTCAGTTCACATCTCCCAGTGGCTTTTGCTATTGAGCAATGAGAATAAAAATCAATGAATTATGCAGGATGATTTCTCAGTGTTAAATTTGTTCATACTTTGTCCTTAATTTGAAGTGCCAGGCAAAAGTTCACCTCTGGCTAATTGATTTTTATCATGAATGTGATGAAAAGTACTTGATTAAAAGGGTAAAACACCTTGTTAAACAAAAAAAAAAAAAAAAAAAAAAAAAAAAAAAAAAAAAAAGTAGCATAAGCCAAGGCAGCATCAATTCATCTTGTTTTTCAAGTACCCTGAAGCTTGGTTATAGGGACCATCTGTGGGAAATGAGTTCAGAATTTGTACAAATCACATCTTGGTTTCTCTGTATCATCGCATGCCAATGTAAGATTTCAAAGGTAATAGATCTGTGATAATACCTGCACCCTCAAAATTAAACCCATTAAAACAGTTTATTTTAAAAAATATTCTGAATAAAGGACAAATGGCAAGGAATACTGATCTGTGATGGAATGGTTTGATCTAAAAATTGAAAGCCTTCATTTCCAGATTTGTAGACAGGGACCTTCATTTTAAAAGATGTCTGAAATTAGGTACTCACCCTGCTTGCTTGTTAAAATATTTGTTATTTTGTGAAGAGAGGAAAACAGAGGAAGAAGGCAGTGGAGAAGGAACAAGCAGACCTCCTCCTGTGCCTTTTTGTAAAACTTTTACTGTGATGTTTCACAGAATGTATAATGTAATTCAAATGTATTGACATCCCCTTGAATTCAGCATCACACAAGAATACGGGCAATGTCTACACACTACTTATATCTCACTGCAGCCATGTTTAGTTTGTGCTGGGCTTTCAGAAATTATTTCTGCTGGTAAGGCTGTTTCTGTAGGAAATCAAGAATACCAAGATATCTTTTAATTACAGTCCCTTTTTCTCAACTCCAAAGCAGTCTTTCTTTTGTTCTATCACCTCCCACTGCTCTTCTCTTAACCTCTGCCCATTTCCAAATCCCAGTAATTACAACGATATTGTAAAACATTATTTTACCTCCCCTGATGACCTACTTACACTCAAAGGAAAAATATAATCAAGAAACATAATTATGATAAGTTCTGAATAATTTTACACATATAAGGCAGGCTACACTATCATAAAAATACACATATAAGCTGTACAAAGAGAAATTTTAAAGTGCCTTAGGCATAATTTTACTGACGCACATAGAGATGTATTTGAGAACCCTTCTCATGCTTCTTCAGTATTATACATCTATACAGTGACATCCTGAAATTGTGACAACCAGTGGTACTTAAACACAACAAAGTTCCCTCACTGAGCCTTCAACACACAGCTGTCTTTCATTTTAGAAAAACATTGAAAGTGCTTCTTCTATCCAAGAAAAACCTACCAAAGCCCGACTATTTTTTAGGTAATTAATATAACCAGATTTACCATTCTTTAGGACTTTACAGAATAAAAATCTAACACATAACACATTCCAACCTCTAAATAAAGATCTGATTTCCTATACAGTGAATATTTTATTCTTGGACACCTAAAAATATGGAAAGCTCTGTGAAATATTTACTTGCCCTTTCCATCTTTCATAATTACTTTGAGATAAATTTCCCTCAAGTACGTAGCAACTCTAAAGAGACTGTAAGTGATAACTGCTTAGTAAATCATCCACATACCAATCCAAAAAGTCAGGCAAAAAAATGTAGCACTGATTTTTCTGAAAATTCTCATGCACCTCAAATTATTTAAGTTACACTTGCTTAATATCATTTGCATATCTCCATAGACCTAAAAGAAAGTGCAGAGCAACTTGTATGAAGTCACTAAGCTTCAGTGTCCTCTTCTGCTGACAGACACTTCACTGTGTCTTCACAGACAGGCACTTCACTGTGTGTCAGGAAGCCCCAAATCTATGTAGGTGGTATGACATGACCCACATGGCGTAACCTGTAGTATTTTATTTGCACTAATGAAGACAAAGGGGAAAAGACATCAAATTTAGGAATTGGACTAGATCTTCAGTATGCTTCCTTTATAGGGTGATGGTGGAGATGGCAAAGCGAAGGGGGCATTTTGCAGGTGTGTTACTTTTTGCAGTAGTAACTCATCTACTTGTCCACTGGGTAAAAGAAGATGGCTTTGTATTCCCAAAAAAATTTTTCATGAGCATGGAGCTTGGAAGAAAATCTCACTTTGCCACTGTTAAGAGCTGTATGTTAACTGACTTTCAGCATATGTGCCATAAGGAAATGAGTTCTATCATCAATCTTTGGTTCACCTTAAAGAGACCATCTAAGAACTAGACTCAGCAACAGGCCTACATTTAGGTGGACTATATATAACTACCTAGGGAAGCTGCAGAGAAGGGGGCAAAGTGAACTCCCTCCCGCAAAAAGCCTCTGCCACCTCTCTTTTCTGAAGAATGAGAACACACATAAGCCCAATCCAACAAAGCACTAACTCTTTGCCATAATAAACCCCTAAAAGGTGACAATGGGGAATAAACAGGGAATCAATATTTTAAATCCATCCTTCGGTCTGTCATACTAAGTCCTGTTTGGTAACTGAGATGTGAAAGCTAACAAGATTAGAAAGCATAATAATAGCAGTAAGGTAAGACATTTGGCTTCCTTCCAGACTATTCTGCCTTCTCTTCATGCCAGCCCAATTTATTCAGCTTCAATCCAGAGGAAAATATCCTTATAAGTATCAAAGTTGATCTCAAAGAATGAGCCCTGCTAGGAGGTGAAGCATATCATTCTGCACAGAGCTGCACCAGCACAGATCAAAGCTGGCTTGATTGAGCCTGTTTGGAGAACAAAGGACCTGCAACCTACGAAGACACCAAGCTGTCCTACCAACACTGAAACACCGAGGTGTCCCACTGACCCTGAGCCATCCCACCAACACAGAGACACTGAGCCATCCCAGCAACACTGAGCCACCAAGCTGTCCCACCCACACCAGGACACTGAGCCATCATTAACCACCTTCTGCTCTAGGAAGGGGATGGGCTGGGAAGCCTTTTTGGACCAGCGCAGTTTTGAACTGCTGAAGCCAGTTGTTTCTTGGAGCTCTGGCATTAACCACAACTTTTATGACCGCAAAAAGTCTGACACAGAAGTTGTTAATTCTCCTGTCTTCAGAAGCTTTCAAAGAAGATTTCCAGCAAACCACAATCCAAACACAAGCTGAAATGGCCATAAACACAGACAAAAAGATTACTTTATCACTTAACTGTACCCTGCCCTGAGATAAAGAGCAGTAACCTCATCTTATTTTTAAACAGGCTGGCTATTGTTTTCTTGCTTGACTGGCATTAAAGGAAAATATGCTTCTACTGTGGGGCCTAAAGACAGATCCTATTCTGCACAGTTAAATATTTATTGTTTTCATATACATGCAAAATGCCTGATCCTAAGGCACAGTAATAAGGGTGGAAAGGTCTAAAATGCTGGCTTCTTTTGTATCTGGCAATGTGAAAAGTTATATTTTCTTACACTACCCTCTAGCAACACCAAACACACACAAGGACATTTCTATGACATTGCACTAATTGTAGGCTACTTGTTACATAGATCAATCCTGCAGTAATTTCCAGTATACCAGTTCTCAATGTGCACACAGAAAAACCCAACTTCAGTCAAGATTTTCCTCTAAATTATTCAGGTTTCTGGCACAGAGTTCGAATTATCCCTGGAGACATTTTCAAAGTGCAAAAGAAAGGAGGAAGACAGGTTAATTTTCAGGATTGTAAGGAAAAACTTCTTCATGGGGAAGAAACGTGAAAAAAAAAAACACAAAACATTGTAGGAACTATACTT
Source organism: Streptopelia decaocto (assembly GCF_964273445.1). Classification (NCBI taxonomy): domain Eukaryota; kingdom Metazoa; phylum Chordata; class Aves; order Columbiformes; family Columbidae; genus Streptopelia; species Streptopelia decaocto. The sequence goes on from NC_138663.1 coordinate 26,962,883, forward strand.
TTTACATCATTTCTTTAACATTAATATGTTTACCCAGGTTTTTCACTAGCAAGGAAGACTGAGAAGGCAGATAACTTACAATATGAGCCAGTTCCTGTTGTGTAAACTACCAGATCCAGCACCATCAGTGTATCTCCCAGGGAGCTGGCAACAGGCTGACCTGCATCACCACAAAACTGGGACGCCAGGCTAGGTACCTTAAATCTCAGAAATGTCATGCTTACTTAAAGCTCCACTCCCTGATTTTTTGGGGGAGGGGTGTCACTTGGGTTGGGTCACAGGTCTTAAAGAGTCCTAGATGACTGACCTCTTCTAGTTGGCAGGCTTTGATGACACTCTTGTATCGGTATTCATCATAGGATACACCAAAAATTATGTTCTCTTTTATTGTTCCAGGCATGATCCAGGAGACTTGAGGTGAAAAGGATATCCTTCCACTGTGTTTAATTTTACCTTGTGAAGGCTCCAATTCACCCATTATCAACATCAGAAGAGAAGTCTGAAAAGTCATTAACATTTGGTTAATATATCAGAAATCTGTACAACCACGAGAAATGCTAAACAAAATGAGAATCACTCTGCTAAGTCACTTAAATTGCACACTTGTCTTGTAAAGAGTGTCCCTATAAACTGCAATTCGTGAAGATTTTCATGATAAATATGGTTCGGAAACGCCTCTGTAATAAGAGAAACTTCATCCAATGAACAATAAAAATTGCATAAGATATCTTGTAAAAAAGGCATGCTGCTGCAAAAATATGCATTTTTAATTAAACTTCCACTAATTTTACGAGGTAAAATTATCTGTGAGACATATACAGAATGTTATTAGTTTTTTAACATTATCAGTAACTATTTTGTTTGTTCTTTGTACAACACAATTCATGTTTACAATTTTGCTAGTGTTTATGAGCCTTTTATCCACATTGCCTTGAAAAATGCAATTTCTTTGTGTATGTATATACAATTACTCACAAACTGTGATCTGAACTGTTAACTCATTTACGTGAATACATGACCTAAGTATATTTACTATTTCCCTTCATAAAAGAATTGATTGCAATTTCAGTACTGACATGTTATAATTTCAAAGTTAATCAGTAGCTTGTAGTAACCTTGTCACACATCAGTGGCTACTAGATCAAAGAACAGAATTGAGAAATACAAGGAAAAATATGTTACAGAGCCATTCCAGTGGTGTTCTTATCACTAATAAACAGGCAACAAAGCTGGGATGTAATAGCCAAAGATCTAAAAATTTATCTCAAAGTCACAGTTTCATACTGTCAAGCCCAGAGATCCTCTGACAAGTTATATAATAAGCAGGAGTCTCACGAATATGAATTTTCCAAAATGCTGAGTAAGACATTTCTGATCTTGCACAGGACAACCACTTAATCTGTTTTGCACACCAGATACTAAACTAGTGTATTTTGTGCCATATAACATAAATGGAAAAACAAACAAACAAAACCCAAACACAACCCTATCTAATATTGAGGCAGTATTAAAGAGTTGATGTCAGGCTTCACACTTGCTACAAAGTAAGTGTACGGTCTCTTTCACAGTCCTGACAGTTCCCGGAATATATAGGAATAGCCTCAAACAACATGAAGGAAACCTTAAATTAAAAGACTGAAAGGAAAGGCATAACTTGTTTGTTTGTTTGTTTTGAGGAGGGTGTAAATCTTAGTTTTGGTAAATTTGTCAGATAATAAGTCTTCTATCTTTATTGCCTTGAAAATTGCAAATTTGTTGTATGTGTATACTCACATAAACTGCTCAGTGTGACCTGAATTTTCCTCAATTTCCTAAGTAGTTGAATAAAGGAGATATACATATGTCCTTCAGCACTTTCTAGTTTACATTTTTGCATGACAAGTATCGGCTTTAGCAACAGCCATCTGAGATTATCAGCAACACAGGAAAAGTATTCTGTTAATTCAGAAATATCATGGTAAAAAGCACCTTAACCCATCAACTTGAAAACAACCTCATGTCCTGAGTCCTCTGCTCTTTCCTATTGGTATCATTACTGAAAAATAATATATCACATTGAAATTGATGAGTCCTTTGCCATTGACTCCAACAGACCAAAGATTTTACCCAGTGCAAGTTAAAGAAATCAGAATATATTCACCAATAATGTGTTAAACAGGAAAAGTTGTCAAACACATAATTAATGTTTGACTTTCACATCTCCTCAGAAATCCCAGTCAAGATGAAAGCCTCATCTAATTAGTTGCTGTTCAAAGAGAATATGAGTATCACAGTTCAACTCATTTTATATTAATAAGGTTAACTGGATGCGTTATCTACAAACTAAATGTATTCATAACATTTTAAGGTTCTAAAACAATGATCGGTCTAAACCACACATTTTCACAGAAAAACACCAATTTCAGTAGCACCTTCCCAGGCTTTCACATGGGATTCTGGGAGCTTGTCCACGCGAGGCACTGTTGGAGCTGGAGCACAAGTGACCAGATATACCACATGTCCAGGACACACATCTTGGTTACCTGGCTAATGAGTATCAGGCTTGTCAGGTTACTGACCATCTTGTGTCCAAATTTTTCCTCAAAATGTTAGCAAGGTAGGAAAGTCACTAAAATTGCTATTGCCTTATTAAGTCTGTATCCTTCTGCATTTAAAAAATATCCAGCAAACTCTTTCTCATATTGGCCACAGAGTAAAACTTCTAGTAAATATTGGCCATTTTATTGTAGCTTGCAGTTCATTCATACTTTTTCCTGCAGACATCATTTTTACATCAAACAGAGGATAGCAAGAATACAGTAACAATACATGTAACAATACAGATAACAACACAATAGTATTTCTTAAATTTATCAGGACTTTCATTGAAACAACAGAAATAGAAATACCTTGCCTGCTCCGGTAGATCCAGAAACAGCTAATAACTGTCCCTTCTCAATCTTGAAATTTATATCCTGAAGAACAGGAGAGGCATGAAGGGGAAAATTACTGAAGAAGAGATTGTTGTCAGTGCTAGGAGCTTTGCTGTTGTTGTTTTCCTGGTTTGCTTTTACAAACAGTTCTCCAATTCCCTGCAATGCACACATATGTATATTTGTATGGACATTAAAGAAAAAAACAAAACACATGCATATGCAGACGTATATTGTACCATGGAATTATAAAAACACATGAACTTACTTTTCCAATGTTACTTTTCCTATCTATTAATATAACACATTTATTACATTCTTAAATATATATATATATTTTTAATGGATTTATTGGACTTGCTCCTAAGTTTGTGTACACAAACAAAATTTGCCTATTACAGAACTGCTTTCCAATGTTTATACATGCCACGGCCTGATTCTGTTTTCAGGCTGGCTTAAATAAGAAATAACTACTAATTACAGACCTTAACACTTATTAAAAGGTCTCTTCCAAAGTTTCTCAGTCGTGGATAATTTGATATCATGCATTAACTACTTGCCATACATTCCTCGCTTGCTGTCATCTGAAGGCAGTTGAGATGAAGGAATGTAGGCTCTTCATTTTAGAGAACATCAAGGCAAGTATCAGTAAAAAAGATACACTCTGTGTTTTAATTTAGTTTGGGTAAAAGTACTAACCTCATCCCAAAAAGCTGTTACATTGTCCAGCTCGACCCCAGTGGTTGTTAGATTATACTCCAAGGCTTTATATTCTTTTTTCAGCAAGAAATCCTAGAAACACCAAGAAAGGAGATGAAAGGAAATGGTAAGGGACAACAGCCGTATCACACAAACCAGAACATCCTTGCTAACGCTCAGCCCTAGTTACTATTTCTGATGGTGCTATTGCATTGTAGGGTCTTAGAGGGAGGCATAAATATAGCTTATACAGAGTCTTTTGGATGCAGAAGGAAATATTTTTGAAACTACCAATTCTTTCATTGCTACTGAAAGCATAACCATAAATTTATTTGGTATATCAAAACTTGTTTTTTCCTTTGCTTTCAGGACTTGTATCAGGCAGCATCACCCTCTGACCTTAATATTTTTCAAATAAACTTTGGTTTTGGAGTAGGACTTGGAAGGCTGCACTCTGGTAAATTGAAATAAAGCAGCTACATGCTGCTATCTCCCTATTCCAAAACTGCAAGAGTTTAAAAGCATTAGAATAATGTCTCTACCAACAAAAAAAGAGTCAAATAATGATCCTGGCCAGTGAAGCACTGAAGTAGCGTAATTTCAAATAACACAAGTCAGAAATGCGAGCCTTGTGTTACCTTCTAGGATACTATTAGGGAAAAAGAGTAAACCTGTACTAATGTAGGAAAGATAACTTTTCTGTTCCATGATTTTGTTAAGGTTATGCACTCTGTAGGTAACATCTCCCTTAAATCATCTTTTTAAATTATGTAGAATCAAGTAGGTCTACATGGGCAATACAGTGGACGAACTAAGCAGATGGTAAGGGGGAAAATCAGTTCTCTACAGTAAGCTGGCAAATTACCCAAGTAGTACCAGCAAAAGGGAAAAAGCAGACAATTTAAAGGGTAAAAAGGAACCAAAAAACTGGAAAGCAAAACAGATACAGTTTATGTAGAAGAAGGAAACGATAGCTAGGCTTTCATAACAAAGGCAGTGGGGTCATCCAGTGGAGTTGCTGGAGCAGACACAGAGAAAGAACACTGGTCCTGAAAGACTTCATGGCCTAGAAAACACAGGTCTGGTAGCTACAGGGCAGCTACAATAACCCAGGGGACATCTCTGGCCCATTGAACTCTCTATATTGATGAAGCAGTTAAAGCAGAGAATATTTAAGTAGTTTTTTATTTTTGTTTATGTTTCTTGTGACAAGTAAAGGGCATTGGTGTTCTGGAATCCTGTGCAGCCTGTCTATGGGGTCTACAATGAACCTGCCACAAAGAGATGATTATTTATGGATTCAGGAGCACCCACAGAGCTAAAACCCCAAAGACAAGCATTCAGTAAAGTGATGGCAGTGGCATGACAGCTGGGCTTGTCAGTTCTGTGACAGGGCTTTGGATATGCTCTTCCAGGAAACAGGAGAGACGGGATAACTGCACTAATACCTAGGGAATCTGAGAGCACAAGGGCTGCTTAAATTGAGACCCAACAAGGCAGCCTTCTGAATGTCAAACAGAAAGGTTTACGGCTAGATTTCTCAAGTTTTCTGCCCAGTTGAAAATAATAAAAATCCAATACCTGCTTCCTATTCTATATTAAAGTTCAGATTTCTAATTAAGATCTTTAAGTTCCATATTAGGTATTTTTATCACACTAAAAATAATAAAACATATGTTTTACCAAAAAAAAAAAAAAAAGGTGGTTTGAAAAGTCTAAGATTTCACCCTGAGATAGAATAAGAATTCTTTCCCTAAGGACTGATTTATTTCAAAACAGCAGATATACCAGACAGAGTTAATGAGAATTCACCCTGATTTGACTCTGTAGATAAGCCTCTCATGCTGGTATATGAGCAATTGATCTCAGTAGGTAAGGTAAGTAATAATTATTTGACCAGTACCTTAATTATGTTTGCTACTCATAATGAATGAGATGCACATTTGCATAAGATCCACAATCTCCTGCTGTTCTTGCCACTAATAGCTAGGAAAACAGAAGATCTGTGACTGGAAGCCGTGCTATATAAAACATGTACTAATTTTGTACTTCCTTTTCTGAAGGAAAAACATCTCTTGAGCACCACAACTCATTATATATTTTTATTAAGTTCCGTATTCTGCAAAGAGAAGAAATAACTAAATGCCACTGTTTCAAAAAAAGCAGCATGTGGGTAAGCATGAGGCTCCTGTGGTTTTGCTGCCTGGGGAACCATATAACAAATATCAAGATTTATAATGACATTTCATGGTGTGTGGTCAAAGCAACATATAGTATATTCGGAAAGTCTGTATAAATGCTGTGCACTTTTGTTGATCATCTGACAAGATAACATGCTATAAAGAATTAGCTTACGTACTTGGGAAGATTTTAGTGCATGTACCCTACCTGTATTTTATTTATTGCTCCAATAGAGTCATACCAGGTCTGTACGGACCCGGGAAACTGCCTGGTCACTGCCATTCGAAGAACAATGCAGAAGGAAATGGTGGTAAATATTTTTCGGAGAGTAATTCCTTTCATCACAGCATATGGAAGCACAGCTAAAAACACCACAAAAAAGCCTGAAAAGAAGAAGGCTGAGCTGTTGAAATATCTCACATAAGCAGCTTTTCGGGTTAGCTTCAGTTCAGTTCTGTTAAAAAAAAATGCAAGTAATTAGTATAGAATTCCATAGTTTTCATCTTACAAGTATTTTGGATGGAACTGTTGGTAAAACAATTAATTCAGAGGCACATTCATCCTTGTTATTTTCTAGGACCGAAGTTAAAAAAGCAAGATTCTAAACAATTTTTGGACCTGAAAATTAATTGGAGCCAAATTTGGCACCAGTGTTCAGAGATGTCAGACAAAATAATAATGATCTATGCCATGATTTAGACACCTCATAAGCTACAAGTCTCTATAATTCCTGGCACAACCATTTGTAAGAATCTAATGCTGTGGTATACAATACACTCCCAGAAGCATCATCCCATAATAATCTGGTCATCTAGATGCATAACTCCCCTAGATACTTGGAAATGCCAGATTTGTTATACATTACCATAAAAAAAAACCAAGAACAATCCACAACCCAATTGTAGTGTCATCTCCTTTTGCAGAGCCCCCCACTAACAGCTTCACCGATGAAGTAAGGTATCAGTTAACCTCAGCTTGAAGAGGTGGAAGGTGGGGAGTTTGCTCTCCCCCTTCCTTTCTCCGTAGATGCTCAGTTTACAGGGTAACTTGCTGACTGCTGTGCAGTCAGAAATGCAACTGGTGATCACTCTTAGCTGCTTCCACAGTGTTTATGCATCTTGCAGCAAGCTATCAAATAAAAAGAGAAACAATCCAGGGAGCATAATTCATTTTTTGAGTTGACGGCCCTAACTCAGAATGCTGAAGCTTTCTGTTGACTGCTCTCATTTTGACCCTGTTCACCTCATGCTCCCCAGGTGCCCTGCAGTTTGGCTTTGCCAGAACAGAGGCACCTCTGCTACAGCAAAAGAGCAATTGATCTGCTGCAAGCACAATTAACTGGGGCTACAGATGGAGCTACACTCCAGGTGCCTGTTCAGTGGCTCAGTGCTCAAACCACTGGGATACTGCAAGTTTAAAGTCACATCGGTGATGGTGTTGAAAGGCTGAGCTGGTAATCTTCATGTGTCTTCCAGTATTGAGCCAGTGTCTGCATGACAAGTCCATTCAGGATTTTTGAGCTGTGTGGAACCCCCTTTCAGCTCCACACTATGCACACATGAGACTTCCACATGCATCCAGCATCTTACCAGATTTTGTCAGCCAAAGTGTTCCTAAAAGTCCCTCACAGAAAATCTGAGCTCAGCCAGTTTTGGAGCAGGGGGTCTAGCACCTCTTGTTAGGTATTTCACAAGAGAGGCCTGAAGAAAGAAGTGAGGCATGCAGGTCACCGCCACAGCGGCAGCCACTGCCCTGGAGAAAGGGCCTTGTAAGTCCCTCCAGAGCTTGTATAAGACTGTGGGTGGCAGCACTGAATAGGGATAATAAAGATTTTTGGGCTTGGTGCTCATCCAATCCCACACAAATGCCTGGATAGAAGCTACCAAAATCCCCCCAGTGCTGAAGCACACAGCTGCTACTCCAGAGAGGAAGAATCAAAGCACTAACCCTTTTCAGTATGCTCCGAAGTACCATCCACAAGCTTACTCAGCCACACATAAACATTTTCCAGAGGTGGATCTGTCTACAGGCTTGAGAGCTCTATAAATTAAGCACTCATTTGGGACAGGTCTTGCTGACACAATTTGGGCACTTGGAGGGAGATGTAAGTGATGCTATAAGCCTCATGCACATATAGAATGTAGACCAGTGTATGTCTGGTTTTGAAGTGATGCTGCAAGAATCACTACAAATACACGAGCTTGAGATTCTTTGTTTCATATAAAGATGACAAGGTCAGGTTGGACAGGGCTTTGAGCATCCTGGTCTAGTGGATGGTGTTCCTGCCCATGACGGGAGGTTGGAACTAGATGGTCTTTAAGGTCCCTTCCAACCCAAATCATTCTATGTATCTTCTGCTGACAAAGTACAGACTCTTCCAACCTTGGACTTCACCTTTCCCAGTTGCTATGCTATGGTTCAGGGGAACGGTTTGGCATTGTGGTTTTTCACCTCCCTGAATACATTGCATAACACATAGGAGTGCAGGTATGTTTATTCAGACACTTGTTACAAACAGTTATTATCAGTACAGACTTCAGAGGGCACACAGGAGGCAGCCCATATTCATCCCTATGAAGTGACACAGTTCCCCAGGGGAGTTTCCCTGTGGCAGCCTTACACCTGCAGGATGGCCAGCCCTGGCATCTCATATCTACCAGAGTACAGGCACTGGTCTAGCCAGTTCATTAGCGTTGATTAAATGGGGTCACACCAGAAAACACCAGCATGCAGAAGAGGTTTGGTAACAACTGAGTTATAACACACCGTTGCTAAAACACAGGCACGGCTTCACACACAAGGTCTCATTCCCCACCAGCTTAACAAGCCAACTGATTGGGAGGCCCTGCAGGGCTGGCTCAGCAAGCAAAACTCAACTGAAACACTAACATTCCCAGGTTGATCTGCTCTGGTGATGTCTTCACCAAGTGACCTGCTGGATCACTCAAAATTATACAGTATTTTGGTGCAGAGAAGTAGAAGAGAGGTACTTTGACCTTGTAATATTGCTAGCATTCTTGTCTTTAAAACAACTCATGCCTAACATAATAAAAACTGAATTCCAACATTGCAAAATCCACTATAATTATTGTAGAAAATATAGAACATAAAGTGACAGTCTTTTTTCCAGGTTTCTGTGACCATTTTGTGGACTAAATCTAATTTCATTCATTTCTACAGGATTTGCTCACAACATACAGTCTCAAATTTCCCAAAAGCAACGCATGTGACTAGTGACAGCAGGGGAATCCTAACCTGCTTCCATCCTTGAGCTGGAACTCACAGCTTGGATTCAGACTGAGTTTTCTCTGATTGTTTACAGTAAATCATTACAAATTTTAAGATCTTCCTTATTTTAAAGGTAGAGAACACTTCACTTTCCCTGGATTGTCTTTCAGAAAGCAGCTGAACAAGAAGGTGTTTGTGTAATAATATAATTTCATCTCCTTTATTTACATGATAATATGACACTTCTATTTCTTTTATTTTCCCAATCACACACCTGGCACAGAATTTTAATTCTCTGTAAAGGACTAAACAAACACATGGGACAGCTTTAGTACAGCGTCACCCATCAGTCAATGTCACTTCTCCCTTCCTGCAGGACTCCCTGTTAGTAACAAAGACCTTCTCCTCACAGCTCTTGGCTATGAGGTTAAAGCTAGGTTAGCTCTTTACCTCCTTTCTGCTTCAAGTCTGGTAGTTCCAGTTTCGTCTTGATATTAATTGAAGAGATAAGCATTATACAAGGCCATCTACAGGCAATAAATGTTAATGTAATTGTGCAGGACGAATACATGAAGCTGTACTACTTTAATCTTTTCACAGATTGCATGTAACATTTAAAACCATCTTTATTGCATTTCTCAGGAAATGGCTGCAGAGGACTCATACTCTTTCCTTCACTGCAGAATGGGGAAGTCTGTAAAGCCTTAAGTAACCATGACAAAAGGGCTTTTTATTGTAATATGAGGATAGGGTTGGCCGGAAGCAAACACAGACGCCAGAATTGTTTTACCTGAGCAAACTAACCACTGAAATATCATTATATCAAATGAGGAAGCAAATAAAAAAAAAAAAAAAAAAAATCTCACCTCCATAGTAAACTTGACAAATTGGGAAAAAAAACAAAGCGGCAGTGTGGGAATGCACGGTTAGTTTATGGAGGATTAATATCTGTGTGCTTTACTTCTTAACTAATGAGACCACAGGTGTTGTTCATAGCCACCTGATTTTTTTTTCTGAGCACATAAAAAATTTGACTAATAAATGAGAATACTTACTCACGGATGCTTTCAATCATTTTTTCCATTGCATCTTCCCAACAATAGGCTTTAACTGACTGTATGTTTTCTATTATTTCTGAGGTGATGACAAGTCTCTCATTGATCTTTCCTGCTCTCTTATTCCTAAAAGTAAAAAGGCAATAGGTCAGCCTTAATCTTTTTCATCCTGTATATTTAGTTTGTATTCCATTATATCTTATGAAAACACTTTCCCTATATGCGTATGCTTAAAATATTTATTTTAGCAGAATTATGAAGAATGTGAAATGAATTATTAGAAAGGTAGTAACTGTTTTACTAAGGGGAAAATACAAGCTTTAAAAAGAATAAATCAAGTCACTAACAAGGAGATTTAATTCTACAAAGCATTATCACTGTTTACTGCATGTTACCTTTACTGCATGTTACCTTTCATTTTGTTTAGACAGCTGCTACTACATGAGTAAAGGCTTGTCCGTGACTTTCCCAACATAGTGAACACTCTTTGGACTCCTCTTTTGTAACAAGGGCATAAACAGAGACCCTTAATAAAGTGGTATAAACTTCTTAAACCAACGTGTTTCAAGAAAATATATTGAAAAATTTTAAAACAGTCTTGTCACCTGTATTTCATCATCATTTGTCCCAGCCAGGCTTGGAAAAAGGCCATGACTATAAGAAGAGCAAGTCCAGAAAATGCAGAAGCTTCTAACATATCCCAGAGCAGTCCCATCAGCAATGCCACTTGTAAAGGTGCAATCCATACAAAATGAGCCAGAGCAAGACCCTGTGGAAGCCCACAGCAGAAAATAATAATACAAGTTACAGATGTGCTCTGAAAACTGCATGAAAAGGAAGAAGTCATTAAAGTGACACTTCGAAAAATGTAATGAAGAATGGTACAAATATTTTCAGTAGTAAAACAAGTTTATAAAGGAGGATTTATGATCCTGAGCACATAGCATTCTGGGTGTTAATTATGACAGTGCAGCAATACGTATACATTCCACACCTAAACTTTGATTTTTTAAGGCAAAGTTCAGTCTGAAATTGTCTCTTTGCTATGTATATGCATGAGGAAAAAATCCATCTTTGTAAAAGTAAACAGAATTTGGTATCGATGTTGGTTTTTTCAATGACTGCAAGATGAGAAAAACCACACAGAAGAATCTTCTCAGAATTATTTAATCTGATATAGGAGGCAAATATTATTTTGGTGAAGAGATGACTGTTGTGTGAACAAAAAAATGTTCCTTGACATTGGGGAGATTTTGGACTGAATTCTGTGATTGGGCTGCACCGAGGTCGGTGTTACTGCAGCTACACTGCTGCAACGATAAGGCACTTGTCCTAGCTTGTCCAGCACTAGCTGATATTGCTCTTTACAGTAATTTAGTGCTTAAAATAGACAGACCCTACAGTTCCAGCCATATGTCTGCAGTCTCTTGGATCGTGCTTCTTTCACAGGAAGTAAACCCCATACTACCAATGGGCCCATTAAACATACATGCTGAACAGAAGTTCATAGAGTTTCTGGTCCCCAAAGCCATTAGCAGGGATTTACCTCCGTGTCTTTAATGAAAGAGAAGTTTTAAAGGACACTCCAAAAGTATTGTCTAAAACAGATGTGTTGGGAATGGTTCCTACCAAGGTCTTATATCAACACTTATTCACTTTTAGGAGAGTAGGTAATAGTAGCAACAGGATGTTGAATGTCATCACTTGTTCAATGACAGGAATGGACAGGGTCACCATAGTAAAAAATTACGGTGGTCAGGAAAAGAGTATGGAAGGATTGAACCAGCAAGTTTTGACCTCTGTGAAACCAACTGCGTAACACAAAGGTTTCCTGCAAGGTTCCAACTGGAGCGTAGAACAAGCATGTGTTCATGGTATACCTGGGTTTCCTCTACTAATCAACATAGGAGATAAAGGATGCATAAGTATCAGCATGAGCATTTCCATGACCACTTGCTAACACATTTCCTTAAGGTAGTGATTCATTTCATATCTACAATGGTTGCTCAGTGCAGTCCTTTACGCTGCTTCCTTCCTTAATGTTTGTCATGAACGGTTTGAAGTATTACATTTGTATTTGATGGATCACTAAATAACTGATGACACACCTCATCAAATTTGTTCAGATTGTTGGAAAGAAGACTGACCAGTTGTCCAGTACTTATTTTATCTAGAACTCTGCTTGACAGTTTTAAGATCTGTAAAAGAAAATAAAACCATAGAAAAATGGCCATGTAACTCATTCCCATAAAACAGAATAAATACAGATAAAAATAACAAGCAGTGGTACAGTAGTATAAATAACAATTCACTTATCTGCTTATACAATAAAGGAAGTCTAATTAAACTTGTTATTTATGTCACTTGAATTTAATATAGCCATTAAATTGCTTTACAAATATTGATTTATTGACTTAGCCCTTGTTTTCTGCTGAATATTTTATGTATATAGATATATATTCAAATGTGATTCTTAATTAAGCATGCATGCTGTGTGCTGCTGTGCATCCTCAAAAATCCCCTACTGTGCCTACCCTGACAAATATTTTTGAAAGATGTTTTCACAGTGAGCTTTATATTAGAGTAACTAAGATGTTTGTTTAAATTAGTTGGTTTTGTTATTGGTAAAACCAAATACCTTTTAAAACCTTGGGATTTACAAACATAAGAAGCATCAGTATCTGTTGATTCTCCAAGCTATAGAGATCTCACACAGTATCATTCAAACTCAATCCCCTCTATGTTATATTTCTTGTTTAAATCATCACCTCTAATCCTCATTTGAAAATATTCTTTGGCCACCAGCATATGTTATTCTTCCTTTGTCATACACGTGCATAACAGGAGCACAGTGGTAGAACAATTAAGGCATTTCACTACATATCCAGCAAGTCTGAACTCATACAGAGGCTGACTTCAGTCAAACCAGCTGCAGACAAGTATTTAATTCTTTGGACTTAGGAAATGGAGAGCTGTCAGAAACTGACGTTAGCCACATTATTCTTTTGTGTACTTTGTGTACCTTGACTAACAAAACTATCAATCTTTCAACAAACTGGCCTAAAAGTTGCGTAGGCTCCAGACAGAGGTTTGGCTTTGAGTGTAAATGAAACAATTACCTTCTTATAAATCAAACTAAACATAGCTATCCTCATTTGCATTCCTATATGATGAAGACCAAATATAGCAGGGTGTATGAGTAGTGTTCTCACGAGGAAGAGAAGGCACAAGCCAATGCCCAGGTAGTAGGCTATGGATCTTTCGCTGGAGTTGTCTGGATCATAGGAAGCTATTATTCTTCCCAGCAGAAGGGGTTGCACAGATTTGGTGACCTCCTGCAGACAAAAATAAGATTAAAAAAATAGTAGTCTGTTTACTTTTTTCAAATGAATTAACATTTTAATTTCAAGTCTTACCAACTGAGATTTACAGCTTTGTATCTTAAATGAGGAAGCCAGGTCTTTTTGCTGTGTAAACCACAGAAAGCTGCAGAAATTGCATAGCAGAACAGACAAGTCACTGCTGTCTTAATCTTTGATGCTCCTGCAACTCCACCAAAGTAAATCTAGTTTGTAAACTTTGTTTGATCATTTCCTACCAAAGTGACAGCTGAGATAAGCTTCCAGCTTTTCAGAGTTGTAATGGATTAGCCACATCATATGACTGAACCCAGTTTAACGGGCTGGATCTCTGTCTTGGCCCCTAGAGAACAGTTCTCACTGCACCTTACTGGAATTACAGGACATAGGAAGACTCAGAGCTCCTGAAATGAACACCATCACCATAACAACACAGTGAGCACATACCTAAACCAGAAAGTAAATGGAAATAGCAACAGAATAAAAGTATAAACAAGTTGGATCATCCTACTCAACAGTTCTAGACACTGTATCCAGGGTTCTGACAAGAGCAGGATGAGAGGGTGTGAATGGCAGGGGAGGCAGGTTTAAGTGAAGTCCCAGAGAGCAACCAGTCCATCCAGCATTGGCAATACCAGCACTTGCCATGCTGGAATAAGCGAAATAGTAGAAAACGAGAGCAGGAAAGGAAAAGGAGGGGCTATCAAGTTGCTTAACTGCAAGGCATCCAAATGATCTGCTACAGCCCTGATTTTACCTGTGCCTGCTATTACATTTGTCCTCAGCCTCCTTTTCTGTTGCAATTAAACCCCACTAGCACTACCTCACCTTTGCCTTCCATTTCCTGTCACATCCCCATTATTCTCATACTTTCACTCCCGTAACTTTGTCCTTTTCCATCACTCCCGTAACTTTGTCTCTTGTCCCCTCTTTCCTTCCCCAATCACTGCAAAAATCATCGGTGTGCTGTGTTCTAACAATTTGCTTCATCTTCCGCATGAGCTTCTGAAGGGTATGAAGTCCATACATGCTCCTTTGCTTCATTGTTATATTCAGTGTAAAAATATTTAGTGCTAAGAACTTTTATGCATGTCTCCTTATGCTTCTTTCTGTTGTGACTCAGCAGAAAGCACCTGATAATTCAAAAATAGCAAGAAACTGTTGAAAAATTTTTTGTACAGAAGCATTAAGTTCAGCCAAAAAGTTACTGGTACTGCCTTCCAGCTGAAAACCACAGGGACCACCAAACAGAGACTCAGAGAGAATTAACCAGTGAAGTTCAGCTGTAATTAATGTTTTACCAGGAAAAATATTGGGGAAATCCCATTTAATTTTTTTCCTTCTCCTTTGGGTTCCTTTTGGCCTCTTACACAAGAGAAATCCCAAGTACTGCTACAAACTGTACTTTTGAATATCACAGTTGATGGAGCTGATATTCATCATTCACTTTTTTCCATATAAAAGGTGACATTTTACATCTCAAAGCATACCTGTACTATGCACTACATTTCCCAACTTAGACACCACTCTGCCCCAACACAAATGCTGTGAACCTGGAGACAGTTTTGACAGACTTCAGTGTTATCAGCAGGCAAAGGGAGGAGTGTTTATTAAAACACACATGACCCAAGGCAGCTGTGCTTAGACCATATCCATCCCGAAGCAGCAAACCAAAACTCCCCAAAACTTACAAAATACAAAACAGTCACCTCTCAAGGACAATGCAGTGCTTTCATATGCTCAGAGATTTCAAGATAAGCTTTTATATATTGGCTTAAAATAACAAGATTTTTTTAATTATTATTTATGCTTATTCCAGTGAAAATGCCATGCTCTGGTGCTGTGTTTGTTGTGAGTATAAAGGTATTGCATACCTGCTCAACTTTACTAGAAAAAAAAGGTGATTTTCAGACTAAGGGTAGAATAATGGCTGGCAATGAGCCAAATAATTTGCTCTCTCATGGGGTGTAAAAAAACCACTGGTTTACAGTGGAGACTTATCAGCTTACTTACCAAAGGTATTAACCAGCCTGCATAGAAATCAAAGCAGAACTACCTGTTTTTCATTTTTCCTTTTGTAACCTCAAAATTACCCACTGATATAAACATGGATAAATAAACTGATTAGAATGACCTGCTTAAAAAAGTAATGGGATTTGTGCACCTAACAGAGAATCCAGTTTTCAAGAGTCATGTTTTTTCTTCTCCTGTCCTTGGTCTTCCATCTGCATTCATCATAGGCCATTGAGAAATTCAGAAACACCCCCCTCAGAAATCGCAATGAAAAGAAAAAAGATCTGAAGAGAAACAAGAGTTTGACACGGGATACTGTGCTAATCTGACCTGGTATGGCTATTCTTACACAATGAGAACTCTTGCATTATGTGTATCCGCCATATGCTCAATCATTCTGCATCTGAAGACAATAATGCACATCTCTGTTTTGGCATATGCTCAAGAAGTGCTTCGGGACTTTCATATCCCTCCCTGCCTCCTCACTCACACCCGTGACCTAAATGCGAGAACTTCAGGAAATCCTCATTAGAGTCCTTTGGGATATGATACCATAATCATTTCTAAGTTAATGTCAGCAGCTGCTGTGCCTGAGTGGAAATACACTTTTCATGGGGATGAATATAAGAGAAAAATGTAAGTAGAAGCAAACCGATCCTTTCTGGAAAGTACCAAATTTGTTAGCTGGTATTGTGCTAAAAAGCAAGATTTTTGTTTCACCGCCCTACCACCTTTTCTTTAAATTGCAAGCCACAACTGCTGATGAGGTGAAACATGGAAGCTGTTCCAAACTGCAGGGGAGCAGATACATTAAGTGCAGTGACTCAACGTGCCTAAGAGAACACTATTTCTGAGGGAGAGCTGTAGTACTCCAGGGGTCCAGAGCACAAGTGTCCACCCTGCAATAACATCATTACCTGCAGCGCGTGAAGGGACAGGGAGAGACGGAGAAATGACTAGATCTAATGAGAGCAAAGCTGTGATGCCAGTTGCAACAACAATTACACAAACAGCAGGGATGTCAGCAGAGTTATACCATGCTCCAAGAAAGGTGCCATGGAAACATCTCAGGGAATAGACAAGAGAAGAGCTGAAAGGAAAATGAAGTTCAAAAGAACACACAATTTGGTTGCACCTATGCCAGTACGGCACAACATCCTGTCCCCATACAAATTAATGGCAAAGCTCCCATTAATTTCCGTGAGCAGGGTCTGAAAAGAACACCAGCAGCTTTAGCAGCAAGTTCTTCCTCTTACAGCTTTCAATAAAATGAAGACTAATGAAAAGAACCAAGAATTTAAACTAGGATTTCATCTTTCCATCTTCATTGTGAAAGGTGCAGATTTTGTTCACTGTGTGCTGAATGGCACATCTGCATTTCTTAAAGAAATGAGGGGAAAAAAAAAAAACAAACCACAAAGAATATGACTCAGAAATCCTGCAGTCCTGTTCTGTTCTCATCTGGTCTAAAATAGTACTCAGTTTAAAAAGTCCACATGGAGGCATGTACCCTGCACAGTGCCATACCTACAAATGCTTCACTTGCCTGTACTCTAGGAAAACAAGTTGTCCTCAAAACTTGAGGGCAAAAGCCCTCAAACACTGCTTAACTTTGAACAGGAATGCACTACTGCAATAGTTTTGGCTGGCAGACTCTGCAGGAACACCTATAATAGTGCATGGTAGACTAAATTTGTAAAACTGATGGGGTTTTTAAATACAAATCTGACATGAATAAGAAGTTGCTGTTTTGGTGAGGAAAAAATGTTAAAAAATTAGAGGCAGTAATGAGATGGTAGAAGCAAATACAAGACAGAATTGGGTAGAAGTCCACAAAGAAAGGGTGTCGTCCCAAAGAAGAGTCACCAAACAAGGTGAAAGAGTATAGAGAGAACAGTTAATACACAGCCCCTTAGATAGCAAGGGGCCCTGTCCTAAATGCTTAGCTGCCCTACCTGGACAAAGGCAAACAATCAATTCAGCAAGTTTCATTCCAGCCACATTGCCTCCTACCAGCCCTGCGCAACACTCAAACGGCCAGAGGGCAGCCCAGGGTTTGATGCAGAAAAGCCCCCCAGAGTGAGCACAGCCAGCACTGTAACCATCACCTCCTCTCCTTTCTCCTTCTGCAGCCCTTGTGTACAGAGAAGACGAGCACAGCACATCTCTTCCAACTAGATCTGCAGCAGTGGTGACTTCAGACTGAGGTGAGCGACAGTGAGAGGAAACCCGAGGATCTTCACTCGTGACAAGATTCCAGTAAGTTGGAGAGTCTTAAACTGGGAGAGAATAAAGTTGCCTGGGAGCTAATTTATTGATTCCCCTATTTTTAATTAGAATTTGTGTACATACACATGTGAGTGTATCTTACACGAGAAAGAAGCAAAAAGATAATGTAAAGAATATTTTCACTCTAGATTTTCTTTTTAAAATCAAGCCTTGGTGCTGAGAAATTTTAGAGTTGTTCTTTAAAGGCTACATCTGGGGGACAGTTTAAATGTGACTACAAAAAATCAAGGTCTGTAGAGCTTTTTTCATTTTGAATCCATGAAGCAGCATGACAGACTGAGGTAAGCTCTAAATTTTTGAGAGACTAAAAAGAACGTGATTGCTGCATTTTAAGGGAAGTGATTTCCATTTTCTTTAGAGAATTTCTTCCTTTTTCTCTCAACCATTTTACTTTGTGACTTTTTCATTCTATTGCTGCTAGTCATTTCCCCTAGACACGGTGTTACAAGAGAAAGAAACCATCGATTTTTCCATAATTCTAAGGGGCAAATCTAACCTGAAGTAAAACTGTAGTCCATTATTAACTATCCAAATCAAATCAACAGTGATCTAAACCAGAACATTCACATCATTAGCAGTCCAAATTAATACACTTAGGAATATTTTGCAGGACTTTCATCCCAGGACCCTAAGTAAATTTACCTACTTTGTAATCTGCAAGATCAGCCTGTCTTTCACACAATCATGTAAACAGGAGGGACTTCAGGGATGTTTATTGGGGTGGAACCATTGCAGCATAACACTTGGAGAAGTCAGGCTCCAAATTTGATGCTTAGCCTGTAAAACGCTCTTTGACCTGAAAAGCTGCCTGATGCATTAAAACTTTTCACCCTTTAAAAGTTTCCTTTTAATGCTGAAAAGTCTTCATGTAATTAAGGACTTGTGTTTTAATTTTCAGGTTACTCTTATTTATGTTTCAAGTGTTTTATACAAAATGATTAAAACTTGAGGGTATAGGTGTTGGTGTGCTTTCACTTAGCACACAGCTAAGAAAAAATTGACCAAATCATGTGAAATTGTACTGTCATTTGTTTTAATGTAAGGGTAGAAAATTATTTAGAAACTTCTTAAAACCGCAACATGAGAAAATAAATACTTTAGTTCAGCAGTGATACAAAAATTCTGGTGCCCTCCTTGCACTTGGAGAAGCATATGCCAGTACATAGCACTAAGTACATTTAAAAATTATTATTATGTATGTTTTAAAGATATTAAGATGCGATCAGAGAATACCTTTTATTTTTTAATGAAAGTCCCTGAGTATCTCTCTGTATTTATCATCTTTATAAGCAATACACGGAGCAAAATCAGTAGCTATTCACAGGATTCTATATTAATTTAGCAATCCCTAAGACCTGGATCTATTTATGGAACACTAAAAGTTTACTGAAGAGCAAATCTTACCCCTAAATATAACATTATTCCATAGAACATAAATTTCCAGAAAAAGCATCGTCGAAGAGCATTAATAAGTTTGGGTTTTTTCTTTGAAGTTGCCAGCTCTCTGTCCCATTCTCTGAAAAGAAACCAAAAAAACAACACCATTTACTTGCGTGAGCAAATACGTGGGTCTATGGCCCTGACATACTTCAATCCACTCAAGTATATCCAAGGAGATTTAGCTAAGGTGACTAATGAAAGAAAGCCCTGCAGAGACCCCAAAGACCTGGGCTTCATTTACTTGATAGATCAATAAAAGTTCAAACCTAGTTCAGCCACATATTTGGCAGTTTTAAATACTCAGCCATACATCACCCTGCGGGGAATTAATTCATGAAAAGGTCACATTGTATGTTTTAAAGAAACCTTCTGTACTTAAGACTAAAGCACAAATAATAGGCAAATAAATGTTTTGGAGCTCTTCCAGTCTCAAAAAAAAAATTAAAAAAAAAAAAAAAAAGGAAAAAAGAAAAAATAAAACATCAACAAAGCATCAAAAATGTGCCTTTTCTACTGCATGGCATTATTTTTAACCTGTGTTGCTGGGACAATAATTTTCAGTTCAATAATAAATTGCTGATCAGAAGTAATGCTATATACAGAAAGCACATGTTTTGTCAAAACTCTATGCACAGTTCCTAAGAATTTCCTCAGCTAACCCTTTTTCTTCATTTTTCAATAGAATATTAAATAATCAGAATATTCCATTTATAAACTATCAAAATGCATTAAGCATACCAGTGTTCTCAATACTTTCCATCAGTTTTGAATGCATATGTCACACTGCAATTAAGGTTAATCGGACCGGCACAACACAGCAGATATGAGCTGCCCTGGCACACCAGGGAAAGCTCTACCAGGGGCTGGGGGAGAAGCACTGGATTTAGGCACTTGTATCTGTACAAGTTAGTCCGAGGTGTAGTACAGTTTCTGAAATAGTGTAGAGAAGAGAGGAAACTTAAATGAGGAAAGTCAAGGCATGATTTCTGCAGGAGCAATTAGTGTTTCAACAGTGGTATCAAAGGAAATGAAGAATATTATTTTGTTGAAGAAAAAAATAAAACAAGGTTTTACAAGGTTATTTTGAGAAGCAAGAACAGCAGAATAGGAAACTAAACGTTGAAACTGTGAGTCCAGCCTCACTAGTCAATGGACATATGTCACAGGTACCTGTACATAGGAATTCAGTGCATGTAGGTAATGCAGCTGCACCAGGGATCCAAAGGACAACTGTGTGGTGAATGAGGATGCACTTGAGTCAGCCAATGGATGCCATTGGCTCACACCCAATTCTACTTAAATATTTTATCGAACAGCTTTTTAATGATAAACTGCAGTGTGATTCCTGAAACAAAGTTATGTCATGAATCTTTCATACCTTTCGAGTTTTTCAGAAAGATTATCGGCAGAGTCTGCAGAAGGGATTTGATAAATATCTGACAACTCCAACCGTCGTCTGTAACCCTTTTTCAAAATTGGTTTTGTCCATCTAAGCAGAAAAAGAAAAAAAATCACCAGCTGCTGAGGTTAATTCTGGAGTTGCGGTTGCATTGTCTCAACCTGAATATTTTGTCCACAGCACCCAAGTATGTCTATGTGCACAAACACATACATATATACACACATACAACATGAGATAATATAGTGTAGCTCTGCATTGTATTTACAAAACTATATTGACAAACAGAACATTAAAAGAATAATTGCAAAACTGTTTCATTTTATCAGTTTGGGGCTAGGATCATGCCCCAAACTTCCTATTCAGTCAGGAGAAGACAAATCAACAGGTGATTGAGAATTTTCTGCTGTATTTCCAAATATGTGGTATGTCCATATAAATGAATAATAAATCTGAACTATAGTAAATTGGATGTATAATTTTCATTCCTATGAGACAGAAAATCTTAATATAGCTTGAGTGTTCCTTTGACAGCTTACATTGCACTATGCATTTAACAGCACACGAGATCTTTCGCAGGACTCCTCATAAGATCTTCATTGAGTCCATCATATGTAAACATTTTGCATTTCTTTTTTCAAATGTCATGTTTAAAAATTTAATAGCAATTTAAAGGGCATGATGGATTAAACCAAAGCAAGAAAAAGCTCTACAATCGATAGAGAAAACTGATAGAGAAAATCTTTCTAAGTCATTACTGATTTTATCAATCTGGCTCCTGAAGAGCCTATGTATCCTCAAGTGCCAACTTATACAAAATTTTACAGCAGGTTCTGTTTGGAAATCTTTTTGAAAGCACAGGGCTAAAACAAACCAGAAGCAACCATAGGATCTTACAGTGTATTATTTTGAAACAATTTGATTTTCTGCTTTACTGACATTGTTAAAAAATATTTCCTTAAAAGTTAAATTCCTGAAAAGGAAGTGGTTGACTGCTGTCATGCTTCCATAGGTAAACACAGTTTCTAAACAAAAAAAACAACATACGATTCACAACTATGATAAAAGTTATGATCTGCAATACCTCAATAATTTCTGAATTTTTTGTTTTAAATTCTATTTATAGACAACAGTTAACAAAATTGCAAAAGAAATGCAATACTGTTTCCCATGGTCACTTAGAAAATACAAACAGCTCATTGAAGATGCTTACCCATATGTCTGTAAGAACATGTATCACACACACAAAGTAACTGATATTCCCAATTGCAGCCTCTGAGAGTGCAAAAAGGTTGATATAAAGGTAAAAGAACATCGTTAGACACTACATGAATGCAAGACCTTAGTACAGTAGTCAAAGACTATTTGTGTGCAACTGTGCACACATACACTCTCTAACATCTACTTTAATGAAGTTATGAATCTCATGAGACAACCGTCTATAATCCCCATAATTCAGTAAAGCACAAAGATATTTCCCAAGTGAACATTTATATCATAAACATTGCAAAGAGAATGCACTTTAAGAAATTAGAAGATTATCCTTCATTTCTGCAATTATACTACCATTTCAGATTAATCATGTGAGCTTTAGCTCAGTCTGACACCACTGTGGCTGAGAAATAACACTATTTGTGGTATATTACAGCAAGGCAACTAGGAAAGTTCACTTTGGAAAGTCATTGGTAGAACATCTATAAACTTTACTATGACTAGAAACAGGGCCTATGTTTTCAGGGAGGTACTAAGATGGATTAGAAGTAAAATTTCGAATTTAAATTAATACTGTTACGTAAAAGTATTTGATGGCCACTGGAAATGATAAATCAGGCATTGATTTGTATTTTACCATCTCCTGATGGCAGACAGGACCAGTTGCTATTGGGTTTGCTCATAGCTTGCGCAGAGATGTCTAATCCCTATCCTTTGGGAATGGAAGTTCTTATGGACTGGCTTCACTAAAAGTTCTGTATACGCAGGTATTTTGGTAATGATAAAATGACTACAACTTATAGGATGCTAAACCACCACTGCAGCTAATACAAGTAAGCAACAGTACTTCCTAAGCAACCTCTTTAATTCTCAGTACTGTAACTAAGTAATAACCTTGCTGAGCCCCTTAATAATGCTTGGAGACTGCAATAAGCAATTCCCAACTTGTCTTGACAAAAGAGAAATGCTCTACAGTTTCAGTCCTTGTATATTTTCGGAAAACATTTTTCATTGCACTGTTTCCCTCCAGACATTTTGTTTTATTTATACTTTTGATTAGCACCTACCTTGGCATTTTAACACTGCCTAAAGTAACAAAACATGACTGCATTTAGAAAGCAAGCAGAGAGGCTGTTTTATCATTTGCGGAAGGCAACATGCTTAGCAGATCTCCTGTACCCCTAGGAAGGTCTCTTATTCTAGCTGGCTTTTAACTGGGTCACTTAACAGCAGTCCCTAAACCACCCTCCTCTCCAAAGTCAACAAGTTTGAGACAGACTTCACGCAGTCCTTGTCCTCGTATCTCTGCTCATCAGGGTAGCTGCAACTATGGTAGATTAACTCCCCCAGCCCACTAAAGGAGCGGTGCTGACACCTTCCCCTGGGGAACCTCCTCCTCATCTGCTGCCAGGTTCCTATCGTAAGGTTGCTGGCAGGGCTTGCACAGAGATGTTCATCTCCCAGCTGCCCTGGCCTTGCTTGGAAGTCCCACCCTAACTAGATTTGGCTAATTTGAGAACTGTGCCAAGTGGCTTCTAGGATGGAGAGGTAATCGTGGGAGGAGTTGGCCTGTCACGTGCTGTTTGTCTCAAGGCAGATTTTCAACAGCTGCTTGGGTTTTGCTGTCAGGAACTCAGAGAGACAGTAAATATTTTATGTGAAGGAATATGCTAGACCTAGAATACATAAATATCTCCTAAAACCTTTTGCCAGATTCCAATCGCATCCAGTTTACCATCATTGGATTCTTTGCAATGTTTTAAAATGCAAAATGGCTGTAAATTTATTTCAACTGGCAATATAATCTGTAGCTATCAATGTTTCTTTATCGTCAGGTAATGCAGCTCAGTCAGAGTTTGTCAACGAATATGGCTCTTCCATTTTTTCGCTTAATAGAAATGATTTGCCAACATTAATTCTGATTTTTTTTCTTCTCGTGTTTGCTGAGAATGAGAAATTTCTTTTGAAAGGAAGGGAGCAAGAAGGAAGGGAAACAGATAGGCTTTACAGCATTACTTTAGCAAATACCACCGGATTACTGGCTGGCATTTAATGAACTCTTTCACAGAGAAACCTGTAGTGCTGTCAGAGTTTTGCCACTAACTAGGAATGTTATTATGGGTACACACACAAAACCCAGCAGGAGACAAGTTTCAAGGGTGTACAGTAGGAAAGACGAAAAAAAGGAAAACAAGTTCCACCTCTATTATTAATTGCCTATAGCAAAAAATACCTTATGAGCTTGATATGTAAATATCATATACATAATGTACTGTTTTAACTTCTCTTTTGGTAGATTTCTAATGACCATTTCTTTGTCAATCACTTTAGCAATATATAAGAGATTTCTTACTACAGTAATTTCTTTCTCCAGCATGTTCAGCCTCATCCTACTTCAGTAAATTGTACCGATAGGACAGATGTCTTTGGCTTTGCAAAGAGTATTAACACAGACTGTTAACTTGTCAATAGGATTTGACTCCCCTTTAAGGCTGCTTTGCATGTCACTGAAAACAGAAAGAGCCTCTGTGCTGCTAAGCTAACTGCCCAGATCTTCCTTCTGGGCGCAGGGACTCCCTGGCTCCATCGGACCCTCTTGATCAAGAAGCACAGGGCACTGGGACAGTGACAGAGCAGTGGAGCTGTGCTATCCAAGACCCGCACAGCAGAGCAGCTCTTTTGCAAGGGTCCCTGATCAGGCTGGCACCATTTCAACAGGTGTCCTGTGCACAACACGGCAATATCTACTGAGCAGCGCAAAGGTGGCCATGGCTTCACTGATACCTGTACACAATACCATAGACCTGGTGCGTGCAACTCCTAAGGAACTGGACCTAAACCTTGATGGAGACAGAGCAAGAAAAGTGTCTCTGGCTTTATCTAATCCCTTCTTTTAACAGTTAAGGATGGGGGTGGGGGGGGTATAATCAAGCCATGATTGTGATGCTTTGGAGCCTAAGTTTTACAAAGTGTTCATAGAGCCACAAATTCCTACTGAATGCAGGAAAAGCCTGAGGTACCATGTAGATCTCAGCCATTCCCAAAGGGTCAAACTAGACTGGACTCCGTCAGGGGCTTGGCATTCCCATCCTCTCCCAAAACATATCCATTACTCCTTCGGCAGAACAAATTGTAGATTGTTACTTGTTTCTTACTGGAGGCGGCAGCTCTACTACACTCAAGACTGTTTCTCCAGAAGATCTTCTGCACCAGAAGCCCTCTTCTCCAAGTGTCCTGCAACACAGCCGTACCAGGTGACCCCAGCTCTGCAGGGCCCTTTGTAACAGATGGGATAACTGGGCCTGCCCACCGAGCACAACTGCCAGCACCACGGCCCAATTCCTGCACCTTGGTTACCCTCAACAGAGTTGGGTTGCAGTTATTTTATTCCAAATGGTAACCTGCTGAAATAGCATGTTATATAAACTGAAAAGTATATTAAATCTTTAGCATTTTCCCTTTTAAAAACAAACGCAACACTCTGAGCTTAATATTGACATGTAACTATTGCAGGGTTTCAACAATGTAAGGTTTTCAACAATGCAGACCCTACTAATTTCTGGGTTTTTTTGTTTGTGTTTGGGGTTGTTGTTGTTTGGTTTGGTTTGGGGTTTTTTTTTGGTTGTTTATTATTATCATCATCATTTTTTTCCCCCAGATCACAAAAATTAAGATTTAAATTTCTTCACTAATAAACAATTCTTCCCGGTGAGGTGTTATTTGACATGGAAAATATTTAGCTGCAATGCCATCGACTATGCCACTAGCTGTGAGCAGCACCATTTTAAAAGTAATCAATGTTCTGCTGAAACCCCAGGATTTCAATAGCGAATCTTAATTAGGACTACTCTTCAGAAATTCTTGGGGAAGGCTTGCCTTTTTTTATGCACAGTTTTTGCAAAGTGACACTTATTCAGATTATCTAATCTCTAAATGCTTTTTGAGATTCAGAGTTTTAGCAAAAATTCAATAATTTTTCCTTACAGTTAGTAAGATAGTCAAGGTATTTCAACTTGCAGAAGTTCTGAGAGCTCTTTTTGAGAGAAAACAAAAGCACATTAGGGGTACAAAGATATGTAAGTTATGTAAAATGCAAGGAGGGAATTCATTCAATGTATTAAAATCTGTCAATTGTTTAGATACCAAAGTCAAGTTCAAAATATGCCTCAAATATTTCTTTAACAAAGCTATCAAAATAACATAGTGGTGATGATGTGCTATGAACAGGGTTGGCAAGGCCATTTCAGCATTTAACTACAGTGAGACTGGCTAGGATAGGATATTTCTTCATCTTCATTCTTTTTCTCAGTTATATATCTGATTGCACAAATAAGAGAAAGGGATTTCTTTCTCCTAGTCTTTTGAAAGATCAAGGAACACTGCAGAAAGTTTGCATTAGCAAAACTATCGCAGAGCTGTGCTCATCCTGACTGAATTTTTTAATCTCTGAGATGTGTCACTAATGTGACAGCAAGAAATTTCACCCAATTTAGCACTCCACTGTTTTAGCCATGCACTTATAGATACCTTTCATAACCAATTAGCATACAGTTGCACATCAGGTGCAATGGCCCTTTCCAAATTTCTGATTTGTTCCAACCCCAGTGACCAACATGTGATCAGCTATGAACAAATTCACAAACTGGTGAACACATTTGTGGACGTTCAATAGAGGAAGGAGAGGGTGGCAAGATTTTTAAAAATTTCTTTAAATATCAAGTATCAAACTGTAAATTGCCACTACAGTAATGTGGAATTAATCCTGAATTAGGGGCTGCTTTTCTTAGTACTTGGCCTTTGCCATCTTCTCTGTATCCTGGTGTTTGATGCTGCTACTCCTCAGCCTGATCCCTGAAAGTTAATGAGAAAATGTCCCATATCTTCTGATGTTCCAAAATGATCTTGGATATATATACCAACATTAAAACACGGGAATATACCTGAAACCAAGTACCTTTCCCAGCTGTCTCTTAGGATTTTCTCATTTTGCCCACAGAGTAAAGGTGTTAGTATTGCAGCAGGCCACCCCAAGCACTGCCTTTCAGGAACAACTCCCTCCCCTGCAGGAAGGATGCTTACCCATGTTTGACAGGCAGGAGGGTTCTGGTTTCAAGGGAAAAGCAATACTGTTTCAA
The DNA here is from genome assembly GCF_964273445.1 of Streptopelia decaocto. NCBI lineage: Eukaryota > Metazoa > Chordata > Aves > Columbiformes > Columbidae > Streptopelia > Streptopelia decaocto. The sequence continues at coordinate 26,989,805 of NC_138663.1, forward strand.
AGTATGTCTTAAAAGCCTACTTATTCTCTCTTAACTTGGGGACCTTTGTGACAATGTAGCCTTGGTTTAACTACTTGCTGAGTGTGAAAACTCCTTCTGCTTATGTGAGAGGGAGTGATCTGCAAACATGGCCTGTGAGTTCTTGCTCATCTCGCCCAGCTGTACCTCCTCTTTCATGGGGGGCAGTTGAATTGCATCTGCAAGTTTACATTGCAAAATTTTGCAAAGTGTATCACTAATCTTGTTATATGCTACAGTTTAATTTGACCTTTGACTTATCTATTTTAGAGGACATAAGTGACATGTTATTACCCAGATGTCAGGTTGGGACCATCCTGCCCCCACAACCATTATACCTACATTCATAATGCTGCAAAGTAGTGGGGTTAAGAGAAAAACAAAACAAAACGAAAAACATACAAGGTAATGGCAACCTGTAGAGCTCTCCTGCAATAAGTCACACTATTGTCACCACTTTGAAAATTAGCATATTAAAAAAAATTAGATATTCAGAGACTGAGACTTTTTTGCATTAAAGAGGTGATAACTGTTAGCTGTAGAAATATTCTGAAGTAACTCTGTCACACCAGAAATACCCTAGTACAATTAAAGCCCTGGACAAGAGCTCTCATCACATCTTCCCAGGACAAATCACAATCCTTGTATACCCTGCTTTCTTCTCTACAGAACTAATAGGGAAACTTAGACCATCCTTTGTGCTATCTACTTAGACTTTAAGATCTTCAAAATATACTTCCTTATCAAATATTTTCCAGTGCCTAATACAATAGACTTCAAATTTCTGTTAGGGCATTTAGAAGCCTCTATAATACAGATAATAAAACTACTTTCCATGTCATTGCCTACAGTATTAAAAAAATAATTCAAGGATTTGGATGGATGATTTCCTACCCCACAAAAATCAAACAAGCATGGAGGAGAATAAAAAGGTACAGACAGGTCTGCAAATCTTTCAAATGCTTGATCATTTCATTTTGAATATCAAGATGGTAAGTCTTCTGCCTGCAGGAGGAAAAGAAGCTGTACATATGTTTCAGAAACTCAGATGCAACTTGAAACAGGCAACTCTGCTTTAGAGATATAACGCAGCCGGAGAAGGGCACTGTGCAAGGACACTTCAAGTTACCTATTTTACCTTGGAAATATCAACAGTAGTCAAATTTTCAAAACAAGTAAAAAACGTGTGTGCACATCTTTGAACAATCTGGGGGCTGACTTTCAGAAGTACCAAAAGGTTGTGGTTTCAAACAGGTCTGAAGGGCTGGCAGATCAGCAGGTCTCCAGGGAACACTTGTGGGCAACAGACAAATGACCAGGCAGCCTCAAGGGGCCGGAATTTATGCTGTAGCTGCATCTGTGCTTGATTATCACTAACAGCCAGGATTTATGATTACCTGGGATCAGTCAAAGGCAGGTCCTCAGGACTAGACCCATAAAGGGCTTTAAGAACACACTATCAGGAATTTGCCTTGTACAAGTGTCTAAGCCAGCTGTCCCAACAACTGAGCCATCACACTGTGCAATTCAATCCATTTGCTCATAGCTGCCAATGTACACAGAGGCTCCCGACTCAGAGAGGAAATATGAGCAAAATGCTACAGGTAGATATTGATAGGAGATGCTCCAAATGTATGTTGTATATGACAATTTCCAGTCACCTGCTCTCTGGAGTGAAACATATAGGCATTAATTAGGTCTTTAAGCTTTCTATACAATACCCAGGATTTTTAGGAACTCAAGACAGTTTCGGGAGACATTTTGAGGACAAATATACACATTAAATCCCAAACTTTTCCAGGAAAATAGGCACATAAATCCTTCTGTATTCAGGAATCAAAATCCTAAGTAGCCTCTTGGTATTAAATCCTAAGATACACAGTCTGAGGATAGAGCAGGCACTGCCTAGGGCAGCTGTGGTTTTAGTTCTTTTCTCTGAAAGGATTCAAAATAATTTTCACAAGAATGCCTTTACGAACCAGAAACTATTTTGATCAAGGCACCCTCAAACTTGCAATTAATCATAGAGTGTCCTGAGCTGGAAGGGACCCACAAGGATCATCGAGTGCAACTCCCCGTCCCTGCATAGGACAACCCCAAAATTCACACGGTGTGTCTGAGGGTGTTGTCCAATTGCTCCTTGAACACTGTCAGGCTTGGGGCTGTGACAACTCCCTGGAGAGCCTGTTCCAGTGCTCTACCACCCTCTGCGTGAAGAACCATTTCCTCATATCCAACCTAAACCTCCCCTGGCACATCTTCCTGACATTCCAATTAAGACTAGATTAAGCTAGAAAGAAAGAATAACCATGACTGTAGCTCATGGGCTAGGTACTTTCAAAACTTAAGTCCTGGATTCTGCTGTCTACCCTAAAGGCTTCACAAAAAGTGCCCTCAGAACAGAAATCAGGACTCGCAAACAAGTTTCTTACCCAGTAGACTGCAGAGTCTCTCTTGCTCTTATGCTTTAAGAGATTAGCTGAGCCAGAGAAAGAGAACTAAACCACACTAAACCACCTTCACTGCAATACACTGGTAACACTTCTACTTCCTAGAAGAGGTGAGGTGTAGAACTGAATTCCTTTTCCTACCACTCCTAGCACACACATAGCAGAAGGAATTCAACATTTACCCCCTACATGCTAAAGTTTTCTTGGAACCACTCGACAGCTGTATAAAAAGGCAGCAGGCTACTTTTCTCTGGTTTGGAAAGAAGAAACTAGAGCAGGTTTGATGGACTGAGCCCACCAGAAGATGTAACACAAAAGCTGGCTTAGCTTGTATTTCTCATCTGAATCAGGCACTGAACTACTTGGTCCTGCCAACACAGTTGTCATATTTGGTACTTGATTGGACAGGAGCACAAGGATTGACTTTTGTGAACTTGTGTTTAAATATCTAAATTTGCATGTAAGAAAAAAAAAAAAATCAGAATTGTCCCAAAGTTGCAGCCACTTCTGAAACTCCAGCAGTAACTTTGTGTTCCAGTGCCCAGTTCAAAAATAATTAATTTATTAACTTGCCTTAATAAAACCATAACAATACTTCCTGATCTCAGTTAATCTGCAATAAAAAGCGGGTGATTGCCAAGTACTCTGATGTTGTTTTCTACGAAAGGTATGGCCATGACTCTGCAAAACTCCAAGAACATAAGCAACTGTTAGAAAGACAAAAGTGAAGCTTCACAATGAATATGAAGTTAAGTATATCACCATCTGACTGCTGCTGCATACAACTCTATTACCTTTAAACAAGACAAAAAGTTGCCAGTGCATAGATAAATGTCTTGCATGTGGTTGGGAACAAAAGGGATCAACTCTGAAAATGTAATAAGGAAAATAAAACACAAAAGAAAGCCTGAAACCGCAAATGCTAGATATTTAGTGTTTTATAAGTGTCATCCCAGTGGAAGATCTCAAACCACTTGTCTTCACACCTCATTCCTTAACCACCAAAACTCAGTGTCTAAACAACAATTGTTTAAATTCTAGGATGAAAGTTGATTTTTAATGTTCTTTCATGACAGTCCCTACCAATTCTCTTTTTTTGCCCCACCAGTGTCATTAATGCTTGAAATCTAACACAAATATAACATTTTTCCTAAGATACTACTCCTTGTTTACACATGACAGTTTCTAATTTTTTTTGACATAAAGAATTAAGAAAAAATGTACAAACAACACTGAAACATGTCTAAATGATTCACTCATAAGCAAAGAGAGCCATTCTGACTCCAACACATTTAAGCCTATCCCTCCAGCCCAAACAGGACACATTATGAAGCAATAAAACCAACGGGTTTATAGACCTCAGTATCAAAACGCTGATAACAACTCATGCAATATTAAATAATGAAATTACATTTATCAGCAATATTTCCTGAATAATAACAACTAATACTTCACTGTCACTTCTCCTAATGTGACCTTCAACTTATTGCACTATGTTCAGATTGGTACTTCACACATAATTGCACAGAAGCCTCCTATAAAAGTTACTTCACTGAAGCATTCTGCAATGTTGTACTTGAAAACAACTACTTCATCATCATAGGAAAAAAGTAGTTTTTTTCCATACACACCTTTTCAGTCTGTATTTTTTTACAAAGAAAGAATTGACTACTTATTTCAGATATAAAGCTTTCGAGCTCTGTCTCTCATGTTTTCACAGACGTAAAGCATGCATTAAAATGTAGGCATATCCTGGAGTGTTTTACTAAATACAATCAGTATCAGAAACAATTGATGTGTGTAAATTCAGTTAAAACACTAACAGAATACTTGGACATCTTAGAAAACCTTGTTCCAATCTCACTCATTAATCACTACATTGTGGATGTTTCCAGTTGAGTGGACTGGTCTCGTTACTGATATGTAGTAAATGCTTCTGACTTTGTAAAGCTCATCACAAATATTATGCCTTGAAGTGTTGTGAAATTCTTGATGAATCTTTGCTCTGTGATAACTTATTTTTTAATAATCTTTAGCATTGATCCTGATCAACTTTTGATGAGACAGAAACTGATGAAGTCCTTGAAGACCAAAGGGATACATTTTAAAACAAGCTAACATGTTTCATTACTAAATAACGTATGTGTTTTAAATCCTATTTATTTGTTTTTAAGAGAAAGACATCCTTGCTGCCAATTTGGATGTAATACATTTTCTTATCTTGTAAATTTCACTTTGTGACTTTTTCAAATATTTCATTTAATGTTTGTGAAGAAACAAAGACATTCACAGTGTATGTGGTAAAATGCAACTAAGCAGAGATGCTGTCATTCACAGAAACAACACTTCCAAGGTATCAGAACCATATTAGGCACCTTAGAGCTGTACACATAGAATTTTGGCTGTTCTTGCCCAGTGAACTGAATGTTTACATTAATAGCCTGATTTTTCTATGAAACAATGCTACTATAAAGTTTTGTAAATAAATTACTCTAGTCAATATTAATCATAAACACCTCTTGAACTTTATATACTTATTATCAATTCAGTTACAGTCAAACAGATGGTACAATATAATGTATCATGTATGATAAGCATGATTCAAATGTCATTTAAATGACTCAAAAGTCTTTGATTTTAAGAGAGTCTTTGATTTTAAAAGACCAGGTCAAGACCAAGGATGGTTAATTACGCACTTAACGAGCATGAATCAGAAGTATATTTCCTTTATCTTACTTTTTTTTTCTTGACACCTTCAGGATCACAGGCTCTAGGAGAGCACTACTCTGACAGAAGCTTTACAAATAAATAAAATAAAAAAGAACACGTGGTTCCTCAAGCAATGAAGTTAACATGAAGACTTATTTACTACAGATGTGTATTCTATACTTGACAGGAACACTGACTGAAGCTGCTTCTGTGTAGAACTTGTGAAGACTTACACTCCCATCACCCACACACCCTGGCTCTAACAGCATTTGAGAGCAGGTACAGCTTCCTTCCCACCGCAGCACCACTGGAGGACACCTCTAGGATCCCCACCTTTACCTGTAAAACTTTAGGAACTGGTTGCATTTAGCACCCTTGCCCACTATCACATCCGGCTAAAATGAGCCAAAGTCAGGGAGGTAGGCAGGCACAGTAATTCATGCAGACCCACTCCCTTAAGAAGCTTTAAAGAAAGGTCCAAGCCAACCTACTGAAAAGGAAAGCTATCCCAAAAGGATTAAAAAGTGAGTTAAGAGCCCTCAGTTGCTCAGGCAGAGACCTCATGCCAATGTTATGGTTTTACATCACCTGTTCCCCTTTCAGTCATCATGTTCGTGTCTTACACAAGATTTCCTCCCTCCCCTCCCTGCCATGTGAAAGACCCTCAAGTAACAAGAGGAGGAACCAGAACCCTGGCAAAAGTGGTGGCATGAAGGCCCAAGCCAGGAAGATTGTTTGCTCTTTCCAGTTGGCAGTGTCATTTCTAGCAATGTCATGTAAAACATGTTCAGTCTTCTATATTGTCTTATAAAGTATGTTGTGCCCAGGCGTTGGTATTGGCTCCTTCTCTTTTTATTTGAAGATGTAAAAAAGAAGAGGTGCCAAGGACTTGGCTTGTAAAAGAACACTTTAAAGGCTTACAGGGAACTGCTTTCACTACAATCTTGTGTTACACTCACACACTGAACAAATGCTAACACCTGAAAAGCCAAACAGAAGGAATCTTTGCTCTGAGAGCATTTCCCTTCCGCTCTCCCCACCTCACCACATTCTCACAGTTTACAGTGAAATAACAGATCAACTAGTTGAGCAATTTACCAAAGGTTGCTCAAATTATGCCATAAATTCATGTGTCTAGGTCCAGCGAGGGTTTATGACACCTGACAGACAAAGCCCATTCCTGGTGCTAACACCCCAGCAACAACAACAAAAAAAAAGAGAGATCCCGTCATTCGCAACAAGTGAGACCGCTCTCCCCCCAGACCCTTTCAGAGCTAACTAGGGAACAGGGGGAGAGAGGAGCCCCACCCTCAGGCCCCGCACCGCCGCTGCCCGCCCCTGCCCGTTGTCTCGGGCCGCACGTGTCCCGCCGTGCTAGGGCTCCTACCTGAAGAAAAGTTTGGAGAAGATGTTCGCCTTCTCCAGGGGGGATCTCTGCATGGTGCCCGGAGCTGAGGTGTGGTACGATGTGGTGTGGTGCGGTGCAGTGCAGTGCGCAGGGGACCGGCGGCAGCCACGAATCGCTGTCGCCTCACTCGCCCGCTCCGCTCCTGCGGCTCTCCCACCTTATCCGCTGGGCCGGCTCTGATGTCACCGCTTGCCTCTTGCCCCTGCCCCTCTCCCCGCCTCTGCTTTGCCCAGGTTCAAAAGCGAGGGGGGCTGGGGCCCCGGCCCGCGCGCTGCCTGCTCCGCCGCCTCCCCGCCGCACCCGGCACCGCGCACCGGGCGCGCCCTGCGGCGCCCCCCCCCGCCGCGGCCGTCCGCGCCCTCTCCTCCCCGGCCGGCCTCTTCCCCCGGCTCCCCGCCGGCTCGCGGCTAGCCCGTTGCGTTCTGCTGCTGACTCCGCTTCGCGAGTCACCCAGCCCCGGGTCCCCAACCTCCCCCCAGCACTAAGCCCCTCGTCCTGCCGGAGGCCGTGGGGGAGAAACCATCTCTCCAAACGTGCCCTCTGCCCTCGCCCGGAGACAGCACTGCAAGGAGAGCTCCCCTCAGGGCACGGACACCGCCTCGCTCCCCCGAGTACGCAGCTCCCCTGCCACAGCCCACCGGCTGCCAGCTTGCAATGCCCCTGAAACCCGCGGGAGCCGAAGCCAGGTTTAAGGGGGTTTGGCTTGGGTGGGCACCCGCGGCCGGAACCAGAAGCCCCCGTGCTCCCCCCGGCTGCCCCTACACCCGTGCGCGGCCCCGCGGGAGAGCGCAGGGGGCTTGAGGCAGAGCGTGGACGGTCAGCCGAGGGGAGGAAAAAAAAAAAGGAACGGCAAGAGCAATCACACCCACTTTAAAATACACTTGCTTCAGTTTTTCAAGTTTTCTGGCAGGCACAACTACCTGAACCGAGAGGAATGGGAACTGAAGGTATATCCTTCAGAAGTTCAACCCAAACACTCAGATTTAACGCTAAAGCTGTTTCTGAATCGTTGTACACATGCCGTTAAAACAAAATCAAAACTTTCAGAGTGCAGAGTAGAAAGCATGTTTAAAAGAAAACAAAGATGACAAGAAGCACAATGAGAACTTGTCATTTAATTATGTATAAGACTTAATTTTACTTAATACTTTAATGTGATATTTACACACTCCAGTTTCCTTCCAATTCTGTAACTTAGAAAAATACGGATGGAAAAGGTCACGCTCTCCTAAGCATGCAGCTGCTGCCGTCTAAACTGACTCTGTAAAGAGGCAAACGTGCTCCTCTATGGACTTACAAATTGCGCTACAATTTGATCAGGTGCTACACTCTGCAAACTTTGCAGACACTTTTTTATTTCACTGCTTTTCGCTACACCCCACTGTGTTTTCATAAGGAATTTCTCTTTGCCTTGGCAATTCTCCCTCGCAGACTGTGGATAGCTAAGAGGTGCCCTCTTACCCTGTCACCGCACCGGGCTCCTTTGTGTCTCAGACCTCCCTCGGATCCTTCCCGATTCTGCTTTATTAATGACAAAACCAGTAAGAAACACGGGGCAGGCAGGACTCCAGGAAACTGTCCGCACTTTATCATGTCCGCAGACAATGCGTAGAGGCAGGGCTAAACCCGCGCTGCTCCAGGACACCAGCGCCGAGCCCTTCGGCATCCTGCCACCTAGTGGAGCCGCACCCGGGGCGCCAGCCCGCACCCAGCACCCCGCACCGCAGCCGTGGGGAGGAGGAGGGACCGGCCTCTCAGAACTTCTGGTGCCGGGCGCCACGCAAGCACCTCCCGCCGCTCCCTGGCGCGGCGGTGACAGCCGGTCACCCTTGCAGCCCCCCCGAGCTCAGGGATGAGGATGCTCAAGTAAGAACTAAGCTCAGGGTTCTAATTGCTCCTCTGCCGGGCCTGGGGCACGGCTTTGATTGCACACGCTCCATCCACCACTGAAGGAAGTCCTCTGGGTAGGCCCTGGCATGCAGATCACTTAAGTCTCCAAAATTCTTTGACTTCATTAGAAAATAGTGAGATACTAATTTAAAGACAGACTGGAAACTGAGTCTTCTGAGCAATATACACCACCCTGCTACAGGTTCTTTCCCTTTCTAGCATGTAGATCTCTGCTGCAGGTGAATGAGGCAGAAACTGAGCACATGATTGGATTAGATTTTTTTTTTTTTTCAATTCACATTAGAAAGTGAGGTATGTTAGTAATTTAAAACCTCTTGTGGATCGGATCCAAACTGCTTAAAATGTCAATGGCTAAGGGAATATTTTTCATAACAGTATCTCCCTCTTGCTCCCTCTGACTATGAGTATTTGTAGTGAATTTGGGACTAACAAAGGCATCCTATCAATCATTGCTGATTATATAATTTTTTACATGAAAAATTACACCATCCTGTATTTGTCAAGCTCTCTAGATGCCTAATTCTCTAAACTTAGAATATTTCATCACCTCTTTCCTTAAGTACCGGCTTTGGCTACATCCAGCGCCACCAGAACCCACAAAGTGATTACTTCCCTGCTCTGTGATCCCATAGTTTTGCAAATAACTCAGCTACTTTCACACACACACCCCACAGTCACAAAATCTTAATTAATTGCATTTTTAGTATTATTTCTTGATATTTTTCTCTTCAGTGTTTCCACTGATACATTTCTTAGCCTTTTTTATTCTCCTTTTCCCATGGAACACTTTGTAGTTTCAATGCAACTGTTATTCCTAATCTTCTCAGGGATCTTCAACATACTCAGCTGACTTGTCATTAGCATTGCTGTGAGTAGGAATAAACCAAAATATTGATGTTCTTTTAAGGACTGAAACACCTCCAATTTTAGTATCATCTATGAATTTCATTTACATGATCTTCTCTTACTTCTTCAGACAAACAACCTGAGATGACAACAGCTGCTTTATCCTTAAACCACAGCCACCATCTATCTGACTTTATTCTTTATCTCTGAAGAAAATGCAGTGAGGCTGAATTACAGAGCTAGGCGGCAGGTGAAGAGGAGGAGGAGGAAAGCCTGGTTTCCCGTGCCATCACTGCAGGAACTCTGGCTACTGCACTTGTGCAGTGGTACCTCAACCAGGCAAGAACCCATATGCCAGTGAAGACCAGCTGTTTAGATACTTTCATGTTCACAGCAACTTAAAGTGATTTATACCTTGGGGGCAGTAACCCTGGCCTCTTTCCCGCCCTTGGGTACGTGTTCCCACCAGACTGTGTGTAAAGATGCTGAGGCTCCTGGTCTAGCTGAAAACCCCACCAAAGTGGTGCATTTTCAGCAGAATCTGAACTTAGGAGGAAGAAAACACCATGCTGGTGCCAGTGTTAAGCAACGGTACAAACCCTATGGAAAAAGGCAAGGCAGGAGAAAGGCAGTGCAGGGTGAAGATTGCTTTAGCTGCCACAGAGGCACCAACAGAGTTTTGCATCCCTTTCCTTAGGTACAGTAATCCATTAGGGGTCTAAAGCTTTTTTTGTTTCTATCTAGCTGCTGATTTTCAAGAAGGGGAGAAGAAACTAATTATATTTGAACCTTTGATTAGCCAATGTCAATGGACAAAGGAGTAGAAATTATTAGTAGAAAGCATGATCATATTAAATACCACCTCCTCAGAAAACAAAGCTAAAAAGCTGTCAAAAGTAACACTTTTAATCACTGATATTTTGCTGTTGCTAAAAATGAAAGAGTGTTTTGTTCAGTCTCGTAATTCCAGTCTTCAGAAAACTTGATTCTTTAACACAGCCCTGACAAAAATGGTCCTTTGCTGCAGGGAGAGGGAGAGAGAGAAAACAGGTATCAAGGTGAAGTTTATTTTCTTTGTTCAGTGGTTGAAGAAAAAAAAAAAACAAAACAAAACAAAAAACAAACAAACAAACAAAAACAAAAAAAAAAAAAAAACAAAAACAACAAACCCACCCAAAATAAACTCTAACCCTCAAATTTTTCCAAAGCTTTTAATTAACTGGAAACTATTTTGGTCACAATGTTTCATTCAACCCAAAAGTAGTCTGGTCTATTCTGCAGATTTTTTTTTTTTTTTCATTTATAAAAGCAGAGAACTTGATCCACAAATGTGACAATGGTCTTTCCCTTAAGTTCCCCTGTGCCCAGCCGGACTCTGGCACACCTGGGTTCACTTCCTCATTCCAAGTAATTTAAAGAATAGTGGGAGGCCTTGCCTCACATCCTCTTAGATGAATGCCCTTAAGCTATGAGATGGCTTAACTTCATCTATCTTCCAACCATTCTTGGGAGCAGGGAAAGCAGCCTGGCCACCTTTCCATAGGGTGGAGCTTTACCTTTTTCATTTACAGAAAAAAAATGATTACTGTCTCAGAGCTGCTCACACACCAAGATATAGACAACTTTAAAAAAAGGTTTCAAAAGAGTAAAGCAGTAACAATGAAAGAACTTTGTCAAGTAGAATTGTATGTATAATTTAATATTGAACAAAAGCATTCTACCTGATGGCTTACAAATATCTGGTTTTAGTTGTTGAAGTCTCCACAGTACTCTCTAGTTGTGGATAAATTAGTAACGTCTTGCTTTTCATATTGCTTGCCAGTTTTGGCTTATACTACAATGAATTCCGAAGAGCTTCTCTGTTCCCAGGAAACATAATGAAAATGGAATCATAACTAAGATAATAGCTACAGCAGCATTTGTTTTAAAAGGGTAAACTACTCACAGGTATTTACCAGGCAAATATATTTTGAGTTTGCATTTGTAATACTTTTAGAATACAGACGGACAGAATATTTTATTTTTACATGCAGAAGATGCCAGCCTGACAGTTGCTGAATCCATTTACATGAGCAAAAACTGCATCCCCATGCATTGTCTTACTATTGCTAAAATTGCTTCAATGGATGCTTCCAGTATTTGCAGATTAACAGTCTTTATCTGTGTGCACCAGATACTTTTTGCAAGTAATCATGTATGTTTTCCCACACTGCACCATCAGTATCTGACTGTGTCAGTTCAATGCATGGTCTCAATAAATCCTGGAAACAGCTTAATATTGCAGGGAAACTAAACAGATATTCTACCAGGCATGTATTTCTGTGATACAAGGTATGGAGCTGGGAAGTGAAGTACTGTGAAAGCACCAGACCCTTCATTCTAGACAGACAAAATGGGCAAAAGACCACATTTTAATAAGCTCTTACTTGGAAATCATGAAAGAGAAAACGGTGATGAAGATATCACAGGCCTCCTGATGTAAGAACAGAAGAATAGCTGTGTGTTGGCATTTAGTGCAATTCATGCTGAATTTGCAGACACTCCAGATCAACTTCTTCAAAGCACTTCAAATTGCATATAATTGTCAACAAAAACTATCACATCACACTAGTAGGAACCATCAGACTAAAGTCAGACATGTTCGTATGCTGTCATTTGGTCTATGAAATTAATAACTGCAAGGATACCTTTTTAAACTGGAAGGTATTTTTAAGCCTTCTGAAATTGTTCATACACATTACGGGAATTGAATATGTATTATTTCATTCAGAAGCACAGGATTCTGTGACAACCCATTCCTATGTGTACTGATGGATGTACCCCCATGCATCAAAACAAGTAAAACCTTTTAGATCTGATGAAGTGTCATCTTGATCTGCCTTGCTACATGACCTATCAAAAGTACTCACTGAGGTCTTGCTGACTAAGCTTCTGTCAAATGAAGTTCTAAAGAAACTGGAATCTGAGAAGTTTAGACTGTGGCCTTAATTATGTGAGAAAGTCATGCTTAAAAATTAGTAGTATGAATTCTAAAAGTTTTGTTAAAATGGTGAAAGTCCTGGTGGTAGTAACACTCAATACCAAGATTTGTGGTGGGTTTCATCAGTTTGGACCCAGCTTAATCAGAAATGAGAACTGCCCTGGTAGATAGGGCACCAACACAGGGGCACACTCTTGCACTTTACAGTTGGTAAAACATATTTGTTTCTTTGGAAGCTGCAGCAGAAAATGAACTGAAGAAGGCTTTCTGAGGACTTCAGGTTTTGTTTGCTTTTAGTCTAGAATAAACGTGAGGAGTTAAGAACCTGAGAATCCAAGGCTGACAAGTTTGCAAGGTTTGTGTTTCCAAAGATAGCTTTAGCTTCCTCTTCATGATGTCATGTAATAATCATAGAACAATGATATTATTGAGGTTGAAAGGGCAAAAATCCAAGGCTTATACCTTCTGTGACTCAATAAAAGCACATGCTGGCAACCTTAAACAGTTCGGCAACAAAGATTACTGAACCACCTACAGCATAAGAAAAAGTGCGTAATTATTTACAGCTGTTTAAAAGAGAAAGAGCTTGAGCTCCTGACAGAGCACTGACACTGGCATCTTTACTGGAATCTCACTGCAAAGATCATGCAGTATAAACTGTGCCATGTAAATCCACGCAGTCTGATGAATCCTTAACCCACTGCTTTTTGAAAGTGTGCTTAATTTGGTGTATGCTATTCTTGCCTAAAATAATTCCATATGAGTCCAAATATTTTTCTGATCTTAATGGAATAAGTCTAAAGCAAACACCACTGTTACTTAAGTTACAAAAAAAATGTAAGACTTGGGGTTTTTTTCTAGTCTGGAAACAGCCTAAATCTTCCTTTGCAATCAATTGCCTCTTCAGGAAGGAAGTTGCCTTCATCTTCAGATTTTTTTTTTTTTTTTCTTAAAAGAAGGGATAACCACCTCCCCTAGAGATACCCAAAGACTTCAAGCTCACTGTAAGGGTAAGGGGGCAGACAGTGCCCCACATGAAGATAAAGGGCCAGGTGGCATACTATCCCCCATTCTACATGCAGTTTTCTCAGCATTTGCAGCCCACGTCCATCCCATTTCCAGAGGACATGCTGAGATTCAGGTCAGTAGGTTAAAGGCACATGTTTCGTCAGGCTTCAGAAAATCTATAATGTTTTCAAGTACACAAGAAAAAGGATTGGGCTCACTGACTGACATTTCCACAAAGGATTTTCTCCCAGCCAAAAGGAGAAGTGATGTTTGGTTTTTTTGTTTGTTTGTTTGTTTGTTTTGTGTTTTTTTTTTTTTTTTACAATGGCAGCTAACAGCAGAATATTATGAGTTACTGAGTTTAATTAAAAACCTTCCACAGTGGACACAAAGGAAAATTTATATGAGGTGAAAAGTGCTTCTCGTCATGGGATCTTGCAGCTACTTGTGCTAAGCCAATCAGCTGCAGGTGTATGTTAAATAGTTCAGATTTTCGAGGACAAAAGCAAGACCTTGCAATTTGTGTAAACTTATGTAAAGCTGTGATTTACAAAAGTGACAGTAAAAGAAACCCACCATTACATAGCTATGGAAGATAACTGCCTTTTTGTTGTTGTTGTTTATAAAATACTTTACAACTTTTCTGCAAGAAAAAAAGCTTACATTACAGGAAGATAAGAATCATGTTAGACAATCACAGCACAGTGATATCAGTGACAAAGCAGATATTGGCCTTCAGGAAGTTGTCTACAGAACTGGTTGGAAAAAAGCATTCTTCCACTTAAGAAGGAATCCTTGAGATTTAAGAATTCCAGTGACACCTTTTAATAAATATTGCTATACCACCAGAACATAGAATTTGATCATCAATCCCAGCCTGCCGCTGTTGCAAGTAAACCTGCAGAGCAATTCAATGCTGCATACCTCCAGATGCTGCAGGCCAAAAAATATTTCCCAGTGTTCTAGGAAAATTAAGGCTTATTGTAAAATACTGGCTACCACGGCTGACACTGCAAAAATAAGGGAGCAAGGGACATTAAGGGCATATAAGGCAACTCAGGCCTCTGACTTGTCACTTAATTATTTACTCAAGAAACAGTCTTGACATACTGAGGATATAATGGCTGATATGTAAAGGAATAAAAAGCTGGTCAACCAAAGATTAGGAGCTTTGCACAGACCTTCAAAACTGGTGATGAAATTCATACTCCACTAAGTTCTGACCATGAACTTGAACCCTGACCTCCCACACTGTAAGAGACCTACCTGAGTGACCATTCTGAGATGAGTCTTCTGAGTTTCCTCTGTTCCACCTGAAGACAGCCGAGCACACACAGACATGAGCTGCTTAGTGGAACCCAAGTTCCAACTCTTCATTTGAACTCTGTTTTTCAAATGAGGAATGGTGGATTATTTTTTTTTTTCTGAAAGGAAAGGTACTCTGTGATAGAAGTGGAAGGGAAAATAACACACTTCAAAACCTCTAAACTTGTCAGGTGTCTCAGTTTCTTCCCACAGTAGGAGAATGGATAATCTCTCAGTTTTCTTTAGTATGAGACTGGAGAGAGCTGATAACAATGTGTTTCGATAGAAAATTTTTAAAAAGATAAATTTAACAGCATTGAGCATTGAAATGACATATTCAAACAGTTCTAAAGAGTTTATGTGAGAAAGCATTTTCAGACTAGATTCTAGACTCTACAAAGGCTCTTTTAAAAGTTCATTTTTATTTCCTACTCAGGGGTTTCTACAATTATCTGGTTGCAATAAGGACTATTAAATTGCTTAGCATCAGATTTAAGTGGACAACTATTACCCAAATATGCTCATAATTACCTCACAAAACAGCCAATCTTCATGATAATTTTAGAGTTTGAAAAAGCCAGGTATACATGAAAATAATTATAACTCACACTTTGGTTTTATTACTTAAGAAATTAAAGGTATTTGTAGATATAACAGTTTTATTTCTAACTGCATTTATTGCAAAAACTAAATATAGAAATTTAACACTGTACCCTTGGATCGACTTCTCCCTTGCTGGCATACAAAAAACTTAAATTACACTTCTCTGTGCCAGTATGAAAGGAACAATATGACCTATTCATGCATTCTAATGGTTTATAAATTAGTATAACCATTGAGGGAAAGAACCAGCTGTGTGTCTAATTGTAGACAACACAACGAAACAGGGGTGGACAACACAAGGTGTAACTCTAAGTTATGAGATAGAAACCAATAATTAAAATATTTCATTATATTATAGAGAAATGTAACAATTTCTCATCAAATACTTCTTTCAGTCTCATTCACCTTTTCTCAGAAACAATGCAATAGAGTAGCATTTAGAGAATAACTTTAAAATTATATATTCAGAACACTGTATGGGAAAACCAAAGAATATCAAGCACTTCTGTTTACACTTTTGCATAATATGTATGTAAGAGGAAATGCTTTTGTTATTCAACACATAATTAAGCTTTGAAAGTCAATGACCCACAACTTTGTAAAGCTTATGAGGACTCAGGGCACAAACAGATATTTACATAGGAAGGGAAATATTTAATGCATTTACACCGGCTATTTATCAAAATCTGAAATGGCTTTATCTTAAGACAATCTCTATCCAAATGAATTTAGAAGGCAACGTGTTATATGCAGTCTATCACAAAATATTCTCTTACAGTAGTGTTATTCTTTTCACTAGGGCATCCTGTATGGGATCCTGGCTGGGGTTGGCAATCACATTAGATAGGTCTGTCATATGCATTTGGCTGCAGGAAACTGAAGATATATTTAATTACAAAAATTAGGACAATCTTATACTGACAGAAATACAGTACTGCTTTAAACTCTCCTTTTAGAGCTAGAAAATAAGGAACAACAACTGAGTACTAGAAGACAGCTAAAGAATAGGAACACTTACGCATCCATTGGCTGCACAATAATTTCATTTTTGAAATCGGAAATAAGACAGATTTTCAGTTTATTTACTCTATTACCTTATAAGTTTTTTTTCCCTTAGCATTGTGGTACTATCTATAGTCAGCTAACTCAGGATTCTACTACACACAAACAGAAAATCATATCCTCTTTCCTCAAACTACTTCCAGTTTGAAGGTAAGATACGACAAATGAATGAGACAAGCTTTCAGACTGTGAAAAAACCTGTAGCGAGAAGAGGCAGCAGCATGCATATTAGAGGTCTCTCTTTCAGCTTACCCTTTTCCCAACCTCAGACAGCTTCCTGCTTCTCTGAGTAAAGCAGATCAAACATGCTTTTGAAGGAGCAGGCCCACCCACTTAGGGCACACCTGGGATGGTAGGAGGATGCCTGGGATGCATAAAAAGACAGAAGTCAGAAAGAGAAGTAGACATTTGTGACTTTTCGAAAGTAGTTAAAATGGAGGTGTGGTGTGATTTCTTACATCCTTACGGGATAAGATAATTAAGAACACAGTAAAAAAAACCACAAAGCTAGAAAAAACAGCTGAAGGTTATGTTCCTGAATTCCATCTAGATGCTGAAGGAAGAGTAGAAACACTGAAGGGTAGAAGAAAGGGAGTAACAGAAATAATTAATTTTTATTCTTCAAAGATTAAGCCAGAAAAGGATATGAAAAGATAATTTTTAAATTGATACCATGCTGAAAGATAGAGCTAAAACTCTACTAGTATAGCAAACACACTTCATTTCAGGTATGTATATTGAGGGAAAAAAATACTATAAAAAAAAGTAAACACAGAAACAACCACCAAAAAAAACCCACCACACACAGAAGCCAATACTGAAGCAAATATATCTGTCTCGAGAAATGTAATAGAAATTCTGAATATCGAACATATTAAGAGGAGGCATTCCTAAGTCACGGGACACTTCTTTACCATTCAAGCACCTTCTTGTCTAATTACAAATGTCTGCATTCTACTACAAATGCCTAGGGGAAAACTCACTCTCCTGTTAATGTCAGAACAAAAAATTCATCTAAAAACATGGAAGAAAGAATATTTTCCACATAACAGAGCTCATGAGGAGGCAATGATGAAGCTTTCTCTGTAGGTATGTCAGTTGTAAATGCATAGAGACCAAGTGACTCCCATTTACAATATCGCCCAGGAATATATCCATGAGAAATTAAATTGAAACAGGTGTTGATCAGTGCTGCCCAAAGAGATGAGCAACTATTAAGTGAGCTTTCCCTACCTGATCCATGATTTTCAGGCAGTGAGTTTCTATTAAAAAAAAAGAAAAAAAAGAAAAAAAAAAGAAAATCCTTTTTTTCCTTGTAGGAGATAGACACTTTTTCTGAATCCTTCAGCCTAACTGGAGCCAGTATCCACACCCATTAGAGGCTTGCAAAACCCAGAAGGCTTCAGATATCATTAATCTAAAAAAGGACCATTAGATCCTACTTCCTGCAATCTTATATATTTTTTTAGTACTGAAAGAATGAAGGGATAGAAAGGTAAACAATAGCCTATGTAACCAAATCAAAGGGGATATTTCTTAAGTTTCCACTGCAACTCAGTAACAGATAAAGGACATGATGCAAACCCCATCCTAATCAATAGAAAATATCTTCTTTTTTTTCCCTTTAATAATCTCTGGATCACTTAAATCTGTTACTCCCACATACCATGCCTTTGATTAAATTTATTTTCAAACAGCAGTTTCAATGCTGTTAACGGAACACTATGTTAACAAATGGAAAACACTTTCGTTATAGTTAATCCACTGTTCTCATTATACTTTTGTCATTGCTGTTTTGATCGTTAACTGTATCACTAGAAGTGGCTTAATAATTACTCATTGCTTCCAGAAGCCTTAGTATAAAATTCTTCCTTATTTCTCAGGTTATATGAAAAAAAAAAGTATTAATATTTTTTGTACCATCACCTGTTGAAAACTTTTAACACTATTTCAACTGATAGTTGCAGTTTTAATAGAGTGTCCCAAAAGTATTGCAACGAGTACAGCAGTGAGATTAACAATTCAACAGAGCACTCAGAAGTTTAGGTGGCTTGATCACAGCACGAGAACCCATCTGTAATGAAAAGTAGTCTCTTCCCAGACATCCTCTCCAATTACAGTGCAACAAGACATACACTATTCTTTTGCAGAAAAAAAAAAACAACTCCCCAAACCAAGATCTGTATTTATCCACTCATGCTCAAATTTAACATAGTTCCCCACTGCACCTGCTGGTAATTTATTAGACATTAAATACTTCAGGTGATTAACATCATGCATTCATCTGAAAATATTAATTCTGTCCCTCTATAAAAAGTTTAAAAATGCCAATCAGACATTTTGAAGCTTTTTATACTTACAGGAAGTCAGGTATTTCAAAGTCTGGTTTAGTGTTGTAGTCAAAACAGGGGTTTTTTGCATTTCTACAGTTATATTTTGTAAAATAATTGTAATAAATTGAGAAGCTGCATCTGTTTATTAAAGAACAAATTAAGGTGTAATTGATGGTTGTGAGCTACATGCTTCCTTCACTTTTACAAAACAATCATCACTGTAGCAAACTTTGAATGCGTAACAGTTACCTATCACTTGAGCAGTCTCTATTTTGTGTATATGTGCTGCATGCAGCCACAGGCATCTTGTGGACATAGAATCATAGAACACTTTGGGTTGGAAGGGACCATCAAATGACACTAGTACAACTCCACTGCCATGAGCAGGGACATCTTCACCCAGATCCAGTTGCTCAGAGCCTTGTTGAGCCTACCCTGAATGTCTCCAGGGATGGGGCATCTACCATCTCTCTGGGCAACCTGGGCCAGGGTCTCACCACTGTCAGTGTAAAAAAATTTCTTTCTCATATCTAGCCTGAGTCTCCCCTCCTTTAGTTTAAAATCAATACCTCTTGTCCTATATACCAGAGTCAGCTGCTTTGTTCAGGTAGACTTGGTTCTACATGGTCATAGTTCAAGAAGTCTCTCTTCATTCCCTGGCCTAGCTTCAGAAGGTAAAAGAAAAATTGGTAGATGAGTAACTACTCAACTCCTCAGAAATTCTTCAGTTTCTCTATGTTCCCAAGTTGTGAACATTTTCCTCAATAGCTCTAAGTTTCAGAGACTTCTAGATAAAAATAATTTGTACAGGAATTTAAACTAGGTGCCTCTGCATAAAAAAAGTCCGCTCACACTTGAGCAAGACAAGGCAGAAGACTCATTATACTTTCCATTGACAGAATTTAAATAAACTAAACTATGTTAGCAAAAACAACAAACAATAAATTTTTCCTTCATACAGCAGGATTGTTTATTGCTTTTTCTCAAATAAAAATGAAGAGCCTGAGAGTAGACAGTATGGTTACTAGAAACAGACACTCCCACTAAAAACCATCTAGGAACAATGATTTCACAGGGATGCTGCCCTTCAAGCACACCTTGCACTCTCAACAGGAAATTCTCTCTTCTTACCCTGACACTGTATTCACTACGCCACCTTTTGTCTCACAGACTTGGAGAACAGTTAGAAGCAAAATACCTTAGTACCAATCCAATAAAGATGAAAGTGACCCTGAGAGGTCTAAACAGGCATGCAAAGAGTGGAATTGTAATGGCATATTCTGTGTATATATACATACAAAATAACTACTCTCATGCATTATGCTCCCTGTGTTATTTGGTGCTCTGCCATTCTAAAATTGTCAGTTTATAGCCAGGACATGAAATGCCTCTTTGTGTGGAAAAGACTGTATCACAGTCAACAGCAGTTACTTGCAGCTTTGTAACCTCAAAGCTACAACATCAGCAAGTGTTACAAAATGTTCAGATGTAAAGGGCAAGTAAAACAAAAATATATTTTGTTAATGCATACAAATAAAGAGGCCTGAATAACAAGGAGATGTTGAACAGAAGTCATATTTACATACCAAAATAAGAAACAATGCAAGCAGGAAAAAATATAAATTAATTCTAAATCATTTGAAAGCACAAACATCTTTAACACTGATTCCAGATTTAACAGAGAAATCTAATTTCTTTTTATTATGCTTAAAAGGTCATGTTAATTCCTTTAAAAATTAGCTTATTTCAGCAAATACTGCTGTCTGCTCATTTATTTGTAAATACTCAGGCTATGCTGTTTAAGTAATGTAGATAAGGCTTAGGCAAGGTTTGAATGTCATATTTATAACTTTTTAGAAAATGTGTTTTTTCCAGCATGTATTCTTGGTATGGGACATCAAACACACACAGAAAACAACAAACCCTAACTTAAACTGATGAGGATCAAAAAGAATTTGAGTATATTTAATAGTCATGAACGGAGTGAGGCTTATAGAAGAATAAAACTTTACTGTATTCGCCGCCTAAACCTACACAGCATGTAATTTCAAGAGTTAGTTTTAGCACTAGCCAATTTTCCTACAAAGAAACTACTAGGCTGAAAACATATGAAGTCCAATGATGTATTTTATTTTCTGCTATATCTTCCCCTATCTCAGAAACAGTAAAGTGATTGTTTTAGATCATTGTACAAAAGAACACAGGTTTGGGAACATGTAACAGACTACCATCCTCCACTGTTTTTTTTTAAACAAACATCTGGCAGGGCAAAAAAAGCAGCAGAAACTTCATGAGCTGCTCTAGATGAATGAGTGTGATATATTATAGTGTCACCTTGTGACTGAAGATGAGAAAATGGCACAATCATATTAGAAGTACAGAAATAAAATTTTGTTATCTCTTGGAATTTGAGTTCTTACTACAACTGTGCCAACTACTGCTGTCTCCATGGCTGACAACCAAATTTCTACTGAATTCAGACAGTGGCATTTTTTGTTCTAGGGGCTAAAGAACTAGTGTATTTCGTTAGACTGTTGTACTACAACACAAAACTACATCACACAACTTATATGCTTCATGCACCAAGACTAATAATAATGATTTTCCTGCAAGCAGGCCTAGGACCAAATTATTCTATTGAGAAGTAAGCAACAAAACTTCAAATTAGATACCCTTTATCAAAGCCAATTTTTAAAGCAGTACAAGTGAGTTTTACCATAACAGGAGTGGGTCCAGTATGAACGAGACCCATTAAATATCACTGTATTGGTAAATGTTATAGAAAATAACAAAAATTACTAAAGCATTTTTAAAAAATGTTACCAGAAGAGAATGTGTCAACATTTATTAGCTTGGTACGATATGCTTCAGGAGAAATCTATGTGACTTACTAAGAGATTCTTATCTACTACTTGTTAACAAAACTCAGTATGTTTAATTTAGCATCTCAGATTATATAATAGTTTTAATTTTAAGATCTCAAGATGTTTCCCAAAAGTTAACAGATGAGGTAAAGTACACACAAGTAGTATGCTGCACATCACTAATAAAAAAAAAAAAAAATCACTTGAATATATAGTATTAAATGTTCTTTCTGATGTGCAAGCATCCACTACTCCTGTGGAAATCAACAGAAACCTAAATATCTCCACACTTCAAACTCAAGACTAAATATTTCTAGGTGGGTACAGAAATCCTAATGTAAAAGATCAGTAGCTACTCATCAGTGTTTACATACAGCACAGTGACCACCTTAGGCAGCAATAACTGACACTCAATGTTTTTGAGTCATCCCGGACTAGAACGCTGATGTTTCTGGCATTCAGCACAAACTGGGCAGCCTGCAAGCACTACCTAGGAGGTATAGGCTAGGCCCCAATTCGGTACTTAAAAGGAGCCTATAAGGAAGATGGGGCCAGACCTTTTAGAAGGGTGTGTTACGACAGGACAAGGGGTAATGGTTTTAAACTAGAAGAGGGGAGATTCAGGTTAGAGATGAGGAAAAAACTTTTTACAATGAGGATGGTAAAATACTGGAACAGGTTGCCCAGAGAGGGGGTAGATGCCCCATCCCTGGAGACATTCAAGGCCAGGCTGGATGGGGCTCTGAACAACCTGATCTAGTTGAAGACGTCCCTGCTCATTGCAGGGGGGTTGGACTAAATGACCTTTCAAGGTCCCTTCCAACCCAAACTATTCTGTGATTCTATGAATAACATTCACAAAATTTCGGACAACAGTGGATTACAAGGGTAGAAAAAAGACTACTATAGAGTGCTACTCCAGCTGAGCAACAGATTGAAAAACTATGACTGTGAAGTTATCACAGAGTTATCCCACTGACAGGACCAAATGGTACACAGCAACAACATCAGAGAAATAGGTCCCCATCACAGAATATCACCATACCCCTCTCTTCCACAAGTTATGACACATCACTTGTACACTTGTGATGTACGCATCCATATTGTAGTCTCACAATCCTCACACTATTCCCATGACATTAATCAGTACATCTCAATGTCTCTTTTGATATAATGCCAAGTGGTAACCAAAATAAGGCTACTTAACATACACTTTTAAGTAGAGATACTAGCAAATGATGAAACAGCTCAGTGGGGAGACACGGGTCTTGACTACTAGACTATCTACCGGAAAGTGGCTCAACTCACCAAGGGACATACGCCTACTATAAAAACCCGTCTACTTGAAATGACCACTCTGAGCTCACTGCCAAAAGGGACTGCGGAGATTTTGCAGAAAGTGAGCCAAGGGGTTAATCAGAGGTTTGTTATGATTGGCTGATGTGGCCAAGGAAATCTGTGATCACAGATCATTAATGCAAGCCACATAGCCCCATTATGCCCCCATATACATCTGGATTTCAGATTCACTCGATAGTTTGGATGATCTGGAAAAATAAACAGATATTTCAAGGAAGAACACAGGAAAGAACTATACAGCAGATCTGTTTATTTCAGAACCTTACAGTCAGGCAATTGGGATTCCATAAGTTTAGTGCAAGATAAGTTTCATAGGAAAGCCCTGTGAAAAAGGAATCTAAAGCAAACAGCTGGTTTGGAAGTGTATACATCTGCATTAACAGATAAGAAACCATATGTTAGTTAATCATCCTGTATACTGGAACTATACAGGTTAAGATTCAGGGCATTTTTACAGCATCAAAGCAGATAGGAACTGCTGAGGATTTTGCTGCACAAATTAGACAGGAGGTACGGTTTTTAATACACTGGTGCCTGTTCATAATTTTGAGATTTCACGCACTGAAACTAATGGGACTAATAGAAGGTTTTTATAACAAGAGAACCATTATATCTATGGCAACAGCAACCTGAATGAAGAATTTATATCAGTCGTTAGAGACTTGGAGAGAAAAAGAAGCAGATACACATACAGGATCTTATGCAACAATGTGATTAAATATGAGCACATAGGAGGCTGGACTATGGTCATTTAAATATTAGGGACTTACTAGGGAAGGAACCTTCTTCTTCAGTCTCAGTAGTCATTGCTTTAGACAGATAAACAGTCAGGGCAATCCCAGTGCGTAACTGCTCCCACCTGGCCAATAGGAAGCCTCATGGATTCCTGCTATTGGGCCAGCTGGGATGGAGTACCCAGAAATGATCATAAAGTCTCTTCCACAGGTAGACGCTTCTGGACAAAAGTTCGGAGAGTAGCATAAGAATGAAAGTGTTAGACAGCTGGAAGACAATGCAACATCTTTGGACAGTTTTCCCACAGAGCACATTCTCATGTTCCAAATGCTGGCATTTTGTGATAATTTTAGTTCACACCACTGAGAAAGTGAATTGCACCACAATTACCCTCAAAGAGAAGCACTTAAAGCAGATGTAAAGGCGATGCTGACTTACATGGCAGAGATGAATGAGAGAAAAAGAATTGGTAGCGAAGTCCAGTTAGCACATCCTAGGAATTCAGTGAGGGGCTGAACAGTTTCTCTAAGAAGAGAAGCTGGGAAGCTTTAGGAGCTCTGAATTCATAGTATCACTTTGGAGAGCCAGCATCACAGACTATAATGTAAAACACCATCCTGACTTAATAAACTCAAGAAAAACAAGTCCAAGAAGATAGTGTATGTGTAGGAGTTGTCACAACGCCCAGAGAGTACCAATAAGCAGCCCTAGCAGCCACAAGGATAAGATAACGATAATCAGAGATCTAATATGTTGTGGTAAACCTGTGAGAGCAAGGTGGTTCAGTATGCAAAAATGAAAAGTAGATTGCACATTTTGCTAGCAAGAAAAAAAAAAAAAGGATGAAACATGATAAAGCAAAAAGAGTTTTTGATTCAGTCCCTTTTCTAAGAACCCATATTACTTTTGAATCGGTCAGAGCGAAATAAGAATGCGGCGACTAACAAGATTATTATATATGTGAATATACTGAAATATCTGGATAACCAATCTTGATAAAAGTGATAAAGTGATATATCAGAATAAAAGGTAAACAGGCTAGAAAGTTCCTAGAATCTCTTAATCATATAAATTCATATAAACAGAGTTTCTAAGAGACGGGCAAGTGAACAGGCTGAAACAGGAAAGTACTCAGCATTCAGCAACATGATAACGAAGTGGGAGTACTGAGAGTCAAGATTACTGAGACAAAATAGTGTAGAACCAAGTAGAGATAGTGTAGGAATGAGGAATTTTTGAGAGTGGATGCATCTAGTAATAGCAGGAATCATTCTGACATGGCCTTGCTACGCAGACCAAAGATTCTAGATTATATAGAAAGAAGCTAAAACATGCTTGACACTTAAAAAAATTATCTTCAACATCCTAATTCCTGTTCTAGGCTTTTTATACATTACTATGACAATAAGAGATATTTTCATGACACTGGCACCTAGGAGGTCCTGAAAAGGCTTCAGTTTTACACCACGCCCATGAATTCCCCACTGATTAGTTTATGTGGTCTCATTTTGACAGTGATTTAAGGCTTCTACTAGAAAACGAATTTTATGACGGGGAAAACAGTTGGTATGCAACTTATACTCAAGCTTTTGGCAGCAGATTGAAAGTTTTACATCAGGTACTATCCAGGGAGATTTGGCAAAGTGGACAGGATGAACACAGCTGCAAAAATGAATTACGAGAAGCAAAACAGCTGAAATTAAATGCTTTTCATTTATTGTAGAGTCCATTAGAACAATGACTGAAATAACCATGAATAACTCAATTTGCTATAGTGCAGCAGTTCATAACAAAATTTCAGGATGACAAAACTAAAACTGGTTTAATGCAAAGGGTGATTTCACAGATCACAGACAGGATACAGATCAGTGCTTTTTACAGAAAAGCAGTTTGTAATATTAGCCCTTCTTTAGACTTGAGATACCTTAAAAATAAGTGATAATACAAGTATATACAAGCCAGCTGAAAATTTATCCAGGACAATCTAAAATACTACGAAATACTCTGCTTCCCATTTATTTCACAAATGTGACCTGTGAAATTGCAATCACCTGTGTTACTTTATGGAACTTTTTGCAAATTATGCAAATTCCTGCACAGTGCCCTGCCCTTAACCATGGAACTGGCACAGCTGGTATTTCTGCTGAAAATGTACTGGTAATTTGTCAGTTCAGTAAAACCAGAGCTACTAAACCTCTCAGGGAATGAGAATCTCTTACAACTACTAAGTCATTTCTTTCTGGAGTGCCTATTGTTTGCACAAGGACTTATTTCCTCCTCTGCATTAATAAATTAGAAGAACATGAAATAAATGGGTTCAAGACCTTTTAACAGTTGTCCCACAGTTCAGTTAAGTTTTGTCAAAGTAATATCTAGCTAACATTGAGATAAAAAAAAAATCACTGAGTTTATACCCTAAGTAATGTTATCACAGACGAAAATTACGTAAGAAAGGGTGTAGACTGTTATTCAGACTAATAGCTGTGATAGAGAACTATGTAAAATTCCACTAAAATGTTAGTGCAGTTAAATCCCTACAGTATTAGCTGCTGTGTTGTGGGTAGAATGTTATTGCAATAGTTAAGGTTTTACAGAGTCATTCTCTTTTAACATTTACCAATTCTGATTCTTTTCTCAAGAACCTTACTTTTCCACCATCAAAACCCTTAAATAATTTCTGATTCAGCATTTTGGTATGAAACAGAGAAAACTGAAACAGTTAAAATATTCTGAAGTATTCTGGCAACCATGTTTGAATAAAAATTTTTAGCTATACGTACACCCATCGCACACAAGACAAAACATGAGGTTTAGGTAAAAACACAGAAGAAATTCAGTCAACTAACGAAATCTATTGAATACCAAGAATAATGAGAGAAGATTAAAAGTCAGCTGAAGAATAAAAACCAGCTGAAGCTTAAATGCAACTATGGCCAGCAAGAAGGGTGGCTGAAGAGAGATAAAGTGTATTAAGGAAGTTTTATTATTCAGAGCAAAAATAGGTTCCTACAAGAATACTGTTATTTACTGCATCCAGCAACTGCTATCCTCACTGCACTTTTTAACAGGTATGTTTAGTATAGCCTGACATTCAAGTACATGGAGCTAGGCTACACACAGATAAAGCATTTATTTTAGAGTTCGCTTCTAGTGCTTATTCTGATACCCCTTGTGATAAAGGAAATTATTCTGAGATGTTTTCCCAGCTTGAGCCATTCCATAATTGCCTTCTGCATGTAAAATGATTACTGCATAGCAATGAGGAAAAAGATGTTGGGAACTGCTCTACCAGAGTAAGTAAGAACATACTCATATTTGGCAAATATGGATAACAGACAGGAGTTACCATACTGTCAACCAAAATGAAGAGTCTGCTTAGCTGAAAAATTAAGTTAGGTGACTTAAGTGACTTCATTAAAAATTAAGTGACTTCAAGGTCACCAAGGAACGGGAACAAGAAGACTGCAAAAAATATGTGGGAAAGTCCACATCAACAATAACATCTGACTTACAGTTTCAAGCTAACACACAAGGAGAGGTCATCTGCTATCAACTTCTGCACAATTAGTATGTTCACGTTTGAAGCAGCTATCAGGTACAATCACTGCAAGGCTCTTCTGCAGTGTGAACTTTTGAAAGGGTTTTTTGTAGTATTAGGGACTATCAGGCCTGTCACTGAAGGTAATGTATGTAAAGAGAGGTGGCCTTTGAGCAAAGCAGCAGCATCCAGGTTGTATTTGAAGTGTCTGTTGTGACATTTTAAATTGTATATGAGATAGTTCAGAAAAAAACAAAACAAAACAAAACACACCACAATTCAAACTTTGAAACCTGAACAAGGGGAAATAAATCACAATTGTCAAAAACTAAATAAATTGTAGTGTATTAAAAGTAAGGAATCTATAGATAGTACCATCACCAGTTAGAAATAACTCTCTTGCACTGCATCGGGTGAATTGTAAAAAGTCACACTCAGTTGTCTTTAGAGTTCAGCAGCTGCGGATATAAATTCTACTGGCAAACTCATGTTCTCTAACACAGCTCAGCCAAAACAAAAATATTATGGAAGCTTGGTCCTGGATATGATGCTGAGGTCTGGTAGACTTACAAAGAAGCTAGAAAGACAATGCCAGAAATTCTGCTTTTACTCTGCAGGCAGAAAGTGGAACAACAAACCTTCAGGCCAGTGATCAGAAAACTGAAAACTCTGAGAATATAAGTTAAAATCAGAATACAAGTTACAAACTGACATGGCTACAAAAATATTTAATTACTACATCCAGTGAATGCTATATCTTCATTACCAAAGTAATTTAAACAGATGTTTAGTTTATGTAGGTAAATAAAAAATAATCACATAAAGATAAGCCTCTATGTAGAGGTATGTATTACAGTTTATTCAATTTTAGCATCTTTTGTTCTAGGGAGGCTATGTGAAAGGTTTTTGCATTGCTATCAAGTTTCCAGAACTGGAAGTTTCTTTCATAGGAGTTCATTTAGCTCTATATGAGACTGCCTCATTGTTAACAACCTGACTTTCATAGTAGTTTTAGGCAAACAGGTTGTCATCTTTTACAGACAAGCAACTGAAACCCAGATAAAGCAGCTGTTAAGAACGTCAGGAGTGCACAACTGAAACATACAAACTGTTTTTTTGTTTTAATAAGTGCAATTTTTATAGCACTTAGTATGTTCTAAGCACAGCTCTAGCTAACCTGCAAATTCACAATATGGTTAAAGTTGCCTCACACATTCCATTTCACCCCCCCCCCCCAAAAAAAAAAAAGGGGGGGGTGGGAGACTAAAAATAAAAAAAAAAAAGGGAAGAAATGCTTTACAGTCACCTTTCTGATTGAGCGAAATTTTTCTTAAAATGAACTTCCCAAATATTACACTTTTAGACTGCCATGGCTGCCAGGACCACACTCACCATTCTGCAGTAGCACCTGCCTCTTTTCCAAGATCAGACTTTCACCCTTCTCTTCTCTTTTGTTCAGTAGAAGATCAAATTCATTTCAGACTGGGGCAAGGTCTGTGCTGAGTTCAAAGAGCAGGTTTTTTTCCTGTGGATGAAATACAACATGTTGTTCCTCATCTGTTCTTCAAAGAGTTTCACGTGAACCTCCTGACAGATAAGAAGTTATCATCTGTCATTAGAAAGAAATCTAACCACAACTCTGAAATTGAAAGTAATGCCTAATATCCCCAGATGGGAAGGAGCAGGGTGAAAGTTTAGCTCATTATGCATGGCTGCTGTTGAACTTTCCCCACATTAACTGTCACCACCACAGGTTTTGGCTACATAACAGTGCGTGCAACAACACATAAGTAACATAACTGACTGCTCTCAGTTTAGGTGTATTAATGACAACAGAAATTAAAGAGATAAAAATCTTACTTTTTTCCTTGGACTTAAACACATTTCCCAGTCATGGATCTGCAGAGATAACTTCACACATAGCCCTGCTGTGCTACTCAACACCCCTACAAAACAGCTGAGCCACTAATAAGCCACATTACACTCCCACATACTTAAGTCTCATCTGCTTCTTTTACCTGACACTGTAACATCACTACCAGCGCAGATCCTGCTGCCCCCTTCACAGAATCACAGAATGTTAGGGATTGGAAGGGACCTCAAGAGATCATCTAGTCCAATCCCCCTGCCGGAGCAGGAACACCTAGATGAGGCTACACAGGCATGTGTCCAAGTGGGTTTGAATGTCTCCAGAGAAGGAAACTCCACAACCCCCCTGGGCAGCCTGTTCCAGTGTTCTGTCACCCTCACTGAGAAGAAGTTTCTTCTCATATTTAAGTGGAACCTCTTGCGTTCCAGTTTGTGTCCATTTCCCCTTGTCCTGTCATTGGTTGTCACTGAGAAAAGCCTGGCTCCATCCTCATGACACTTGCCCTTTACATATTTATAAACATTAATGAGGTCACCCCTCAGTCTCCTCCAAGCTAAAGAGACCCAGCTCCCTCAGCCTTTCCTCATAAGGGAGATGCTCCACTCCCTTAATCATCTTTGTTGCCCTGCACTGGACTCTCTCCAGCAGTTCCCTGTCCTTCTTGAACTGAGGGGCCCAGAACTGGGCACAATATTCCAGGTGTGGTCTCACCAGGGCGGAGTAGAGGGGCAAGAGAACCTCTCTGGACCTGCTAACCACCTCCGTTCTAATACACCCCAGGATGCCGCTGGCATCACCTCACAAACTGCAGCTGCCTGCAGCTGCCCGGAGCTGCGCTGCGCTGAGGGACGGACATACCGCCCCAACCGCCACCACCTGCGGATCTCAACGCACCCGGCGCGCGAGCGCCTGTTACAGCCGCGCGCGAAGCACCGCCCCCGCCGCTTGTGCGCGGGAAAGCGGCTCGGGCCACGTGACCGGGAGCGTGGGCGCGGGGCGCCATGGCGGCCGGGACGTGGGCGGGTCGCGTCGTGGCGGGGGGCGACGAGGACGACGACAGCGAGGAGGACGGCTGGGATATCGGCGTCGTGCCGCATGAGCCGCAGGTGGGGCCGAGTCTGTTGGCGCCCTCGAGCTGGGGCCTGGGAGCGGGCAGTGTCGGAGGTGGTGCGGGCAGTGTCGGAGGTGGTGCGGGCAGTGTCGGAGGTGGTGCGGGCAGTGTCGGAGGTGGTGCGGGCCTGAGGCCGCAGTGAGGGGCGCGGGGCTCCCTGGGGCTAAGTGAGAAGCGGCCTCGGGAGGGGCTGCGGCTGACGCCTCTCTGACATTATGGCCTAGCAGGGTAGTGGTGGTGTGCCCTCAATCCAGATTAAGTAAAACCTAAGTTTGGGGGGTTGTTTTCTTACATAAAACTTTAATGTTTATTTAAAACACTTTTATCCTCCCTAGTTACAGACCCTAGACCCTATTTCAATATGAGAAAAAAATTGAAAGTGAGTGAAGGCCTATAAAACTGTTTTATATCTCAGATCTCTGAGGCTGTTTCTTGCTAACATGAAGTTTTAAGTTATTTTATTGCATCGAATAGGTGTGGGGCATCTGACAGTGTGGGATAGAGATTCTGCAAGGCTTTTTAGCTATTGTTTTGTCTCATGGCTGGAACTGGAAAATGGAAGTAATTGAATACTTGCAATACTCTTGTTAAAGGTTATAGTCAGATTTTCAGGGACCTCAATCTTTAAATTGAGGTTCTATACAAAGATATGCATTATTTGGAAATTGTTGGCTGAGTAGAACAAAAATAGGGCTAGAACATTATGTTGGCTGTTTCTTGCTTTTGGTTTTCTGGACACTAAGCACTTATTAAAATCTTTATGGAAGTGCTTGGAAAGAGAGGCTACAATGTGCTGGGGAAAATTGTATAATTCTGCTTTTTCATGTTATGACTTCAAAACTCATCGTGAAATGTGACTTGTCTTTCCATACCTGCTTGTGTCTGTAAGGAAACTAGTGAATAGTTCTGATCAGTGTATGCATTTTGTATAATCTAGATATTGCAAGCAGCGATCTTCAGCTGCATCTGCAGCTTTAATAGAGAACAAATCTGTAATGCTTTTGAATCAGGCAACTCAGTCTGATGCATAAACTGTTTTTTTGGTCAGGGCATTTTTCAGCCAAATCATTTATGATGCAGCAGCACAAACATCTCTGCTACCACAGGATTAGGAGGAACAGTTACCCTTTGCAGGAGTGGTTTCATACTGTATTAAGCCAGAGTCATTGAGCTATGTTGCCCCAAGCTCTGGCTACTATCTCTGATAGATAAATTTTTTTATTGCCATGCTTTGCAACATGTGAAATGTACAAAAAAAGGTACAGAAATGTTTTGCAATGTTTTTCCAGAGCCCAAAAATGAAAAAGAATCTTAATTGAAATCAGATGCCATTAAAAAAACCCTGAGAACGGTGTAGGAGGATTACAGGTCTGTTGAAAAAGAAGATATTTACGTTTTCAGATAATTGAACCTTTTTGAGAAGTTAATTTTAAATCTTATGTTTTACAGTAGACTCTAAGCAGGTGTATGTAGGTAGAAGAAGAGAAGTCTTACCTTGCCCCTTCTCGTTGTCCTTACAGAGATCATTAGTGCTTTTATACTGAAATCAGGCTGTAGTTTTACCTTTAAACAGTTATTAGGTTTTGACTTCTCTTTGCTTATCTAGCAGTTGGATCAAATGTTGCAGGCGGACAAGAAGGAAGCTTTAAAGAAGGCTCTGTTTCGTGGTGATGTGTCATCAATTGAAGAACTCTTAAATTCTGGTGAGTAAAAGTTATAAAGTTGAATATTTTCAATAGAATTTGGCAAGAATGCTGTAATCTTTGAAGTCTGTCATTTCATAGTAATGTGTCTAGTAGGAATAAATAAATGTTTCCAATACAGGATATAAACTTTTATTTTAAAGATAAAATTACTTTTTCAGTGACTCAGCATGCAGTATTCCAACAAAACCCTTCTAATTTATATTGGTTTTGTCAGTCTGTAGAACCGTAAAAATTGAGAAATCTGTAACATGGGAACTATGAAATAAGGTGTTTCTTTGTTTTCAAATGCATCTTTAACCTGAAAATATTGGTTACAAACGCTGAAGTTGAGGTGGTTTAAATTGAGAATGAGAATTCAGTGGGTGATCTTACTTTGGTGTTGAAGGTTGCTGCAGAGGTCAGGAAGGAAAGTCTGGCTTCTTTATTTTAATGCTCCCCCAGTTTGGAAATCCCTTTTGTTTTTTTTTTTTTCCTCCCACTCACAGCACTGTTAAGTTTCTGGTATGTGCCCTGTGTAATACTGCTGTCCTGGCAACTTCAGCTGGACAAAGATTGTGTGATTCTGAAAGGCCTAATAGGGTTTGTGTGGCATTTGTCACTAAAAAGTAGTTTGTTTTAACACTGAAAGCCTTTCTTCCTGTTCTCTTACTCAGTATTTGTCTGTAATGTGTTTCTGTTATTCAGTGTTGGAAGGATTGGATCACTTATTGAAGCATCCAGGGCAATCAAGAAACTGCATAGCTGAGTTGACCTGCCTAGTGATAATTGTCAAGAAGTTCTGCTTCGGCAAGCAAGCAGAATATAGTAAAGAGTTTGTTTTCTGAGGAAAATCTGTCTTATGAGTTTCCTAGTTAGCAATGTGTTTTTCTGAATTTTAAAACAATGACAATAGTTACCCCTTTAGAAGGCAACTGTTTCTCACCACGGTGAGGGAATGGTTTGCTTTTTAAATTTAGTAAAAACTATTGCACAGGCTGAAACACAGAAGTGTAATTATGAGTGAAATACATCTGCTGTCTTGCTTTGACAAAGTATGTTCTTATAGGCAGTGTTTTTAGTGATGTCTGTGCATCATATTGCTGAATTGTCTTGTTACAGCCATCCATTTTTAATGGCTTGTATTTCAGTCAAACAGCAATAGTTCACTTTTCGTGCTGATGCCTGCTGCATACTGGGCAGTTCTATGCTGTTGTGAGATGACAGTAAGTATCTGTAAGAGGGTAAGGTCAGGCTGAAGATTCCTGCAGTCTAGTGTCCTGTCCACTGAGATGCACAAGGCAGTATCAAGAGAATCTACCATTTCCTGGAAGTATGATTAACAGTATATTTTGACCCCTCTGTCCTGCAGGGCAGTGGAAAACAATGCCTCTCTAACGGGGAGGTGTTTCTGGAGAAAGGTTACATTGTCCTTCAGAGGACTGGTGCTCAGTCAGATTAAATCTTGGCCTCCAAAGTTGCTTTTAGTGTATGTTCAGTAGAGCTTGTAGGAGCCTCGCTACCAGCATTCTACCAAACTCAGGGTTTGTGTTGGAAGTGGATTTCCTAGCAACAGTTGGTTGGGGCCATTCTTTCAGGCAGAGCAAGAACAGATTGTCTTCTGGTTTGCTTAGCCGTTGCTTTAGGAATCTTTGGTGCTGAGGCAGTTTTACAGAGCTCCTTTAGGAGGTGGATGAGGACAGTGTCTTCTCTTACCCGTCCTATAAAATGGCAGCATACTGAGAAAAAGTTTCTGAAGTATGTGTTACAAAAAGTAATGCAAGTATAGGCTGATAAAAGATGTAGCTACGATCAAATCCTCTTTCCTGTTCTCATTCAGCAGTCTGTTCACTGCTGTCTTTTTGTGAGTACTGGAGGTCATCTGATCTTTTGTGAGCCACTTTATGGAATTAAAGCAGTAGTAAACTGAAGGGGGATGTGTGAATAATGTTTTGGCCAGTTTGGGACCTTGAACTCTGAGTCACATGAGAACCTTAGCTGACCCAGCAGTGGTAGACATCAGCAGCTCTGATTTAACTCAGCTGGAAGATATTGTGGAACCACAGGACTAAATGCTGACCGACTTAAAAGAAATCAATGCTTCTATTAGAAAGAAATCTTCTAGAATCAAGCATTTTAGAACTTTTTCCTCAGATAAATTCAATCTGAATGTAAATGTATTCTAGTACTAAGCTGTTCTTAAATTAAAGCCTTTTAAGATCTCAGGTATTTTTATGTGTCCAACATGGAATTATTTAGCATTAAAAGCAGTATGTAGAGGTTGATCATAGTTCTTCAGGCATTACATTTTTGAATTCGAGGTTATATTTTTTTATTTAAAAACAGCCTTTTTACTGTAACTGGTAGCCACAGTCAACAAAATACCTGAAAGAGGTACCAGAGAAACTGCAGTAAACCCAGAAGGAACATATTTATTCTTTTGCTGTTATTTTGCTTCACCATTATTCACATGCTTCATATAGTTTCTTCTGTAGAGCACATCTGGGGCCAGAATATATTTCTCCCCATTTCTGGTTAACCAGGATCATAGTTGTGTGTAACCTGGATTGTAAGAATGTTTTATGTTTTGACATAATTCATGAGGTTATGTAACTGAAAAGTTTCTCTGCTCATGCCCATGAAAGAACACAGAGAGGCAATGGCAGGTGGGGGAGCCTGTTGTGGAAGCCATCAGCACATCACAGGCACGTTTGTACAAGCTGAGGGGAGCAGAGGGGCAAGGGTGAGCAGGAACCCAGATTATGAACTTAGAGGAAGGTACTCCCAGGGCTGTCATAGGGCCCTTGTGCCTGGGTAGCAGTGACTGTTGAGGCAGGAGCAAGTGAAAGGATGTGCACAGGAGCGGGACCAGAGGGCAGAGACCACCGTGTCCATGATGCTGGCAGCTGGAGGGGATACATCTGTCCCAGAGGGGAGCAGGATGAGACCCTTCATGCTGTCTGTGTTCACATGAGCACTCCATCTGTGTTGACTGGTGTGCCTGGTGCTATGTGTGTGTGCCTGCTGGGAATACACGCTCAGCATCAATGCTGTGTGGACCTGAGAGTGTGGAGCTGCAGCAGCCGTGCCACTCTTTGGCTGTTGAATCTGGCCTGATTTTTCACTGTGGGGTGTTGTGTTTTGTTTTTTTTTTTTCTGGGCTTCAACAGTGCATTCTTAAGGGCCATTTAAAATGCTAGACTAACCTGCTTAGTTCAAGAACAGCTCATGTAATGAGGGAGACTGAGTACTAACCAAAGGGAGACACTTCTAGTTCAGTCAAGAACTCCTATAACCATGCAGCCAAGAAGCAGTATTACAGTTTCAATTCTCTTTTCTCTGTCTTCTTCGCAGACTGTAGCTGTTTTGCATTGTGACTTTCACACTGTGTGGTGTTTCAAGGCAGGCACTACAAAGATGGTAAGAGACGGTGCAGGGCAAACAAGCTGTAACACAGCTTTGACATCCCCTTGCCAAAAAGACAATTCTACTTCTAGAACTTAGAAAAAGCACCAGCATGGTGGCAGATAGTGTTTGCTATATGTGTAAAGAAAGCAGTGAGGAAAACACCTTCTGAAGAGTTTTAGGAAGTCACAGAATGTTAGGGAGTGGAAGGGACCTCGAAAGATCATCTAGTCCAATCCCCCTGCCAGAGCAGGAACACCTAGATGAGGTTACACAGGAAGGCATCCAGGCGGTTTTTGAATGTCTCCAGAGTAGGAGACTCCACAACTCCCCTGTGCAGCCTATTCCAGTGCTCTGTTACCCTCACTGAGAAGAAGTTCCTTCTCAAATTTAAGTGGAACCTCTTATGTTCCAGTTTGAACCCATTACCCCTTGTCCTATCATTGGTTGTCACCGAGAAGAGCCTGGATCCATCCTCATGACACTCACCCTTTATATATTTATAAACATTAATGAGGTCACCCCTCAGTCTCCTCCAAGCTAAAGAGACCCAGCTCCCTCAGCCTTTTCTCATAAGGGAGATGCTCCACTCCCTTAATCATCTTTGTTGCCCTGAGTCTCTGTATGCCTGCCAAGTAGATCTTTTGTAACTGTTGTTCAGATATGTGTTAAAATAAAAAGCTCTAGATGGGAGCTCTGGTTACGTGGACTGCTTTTCTTCTTAAGAGGAAAAGGGACTTCTTTAAGGCTGACAGAGTGCCAGCTTTCTGGTATTCCTTTCCTACTACTGTTACTTCAGTGGGCTGCTGGATATCAGACTTTCTAAATTCTTGAAGTGACTCGTCTACAGGGAAGTTCAGATATGTCTTTGAAGGGACACTTGTGGGATCCCTTTGTAGAACCTGGCCATGGGCTTCAATGAAATGTTTTGTGTACTGCAAACAGACTGGTGTGCTGTGACATTAAGGACTGAAGACAGTGTGTATGGATCACTAAAAAGATTTGATCACAAATTCTGTGGCTTGCAGATATTAGAGTGCTTCAACACCTGACTTGCATTGAATGTTACTTCTTTACTGATCGCTTCTGCAACTCCAGTCATCTTTGCCAGTTGAAGAATCAATCCAAGAGCAGGGAAGATAAATACACATATTTGCATGAAAAGGAATGCATGTAGCTCAACTGTCACAGATTTCACAGATTTCTTAGGACAGTTTTGTCTTTTTTTCAGAGCTGTCTCCTGTAAAGAAGTATTTTTGATTATGCGTAATCACTGCTGTACTAATATGGAACCAGCTGATGGAAACTTTTATAGAAGAAGTAATATTGAAGGAAGGATGATTCCTCTTGTTGCAAAAACGCATAGAGATTTTATTTGAAAGTTGTTAGATGAGTATCTCAGTCTGATGCTTGGTTCTTGGTGAATTTGGAAGTACTGTCTGGCAAGCTTACTTCTAACCACAAAGGAAGATGTGGCTATTATAAAGAATAACAAACAGATCTGGTGATTGTGACTGAATCTTGCATAATCTTCCTTCTATTGAGATAATATTTTGTGAGTACGGAATGCAAAACTTATAGCTGCTAGTTAATTGCCTTGCAAGATGGAGAATAAAAGGAGCTGTGAAGCTGGTAAACCCTAGTTAATATGATCTAAAAGCCTTGTCAGCAAGTAGCTTCTGCAGCAGTCCACTTGACTTGGCAAGGATCAAAATTTTTCATTCTGATTGAGGAAAGGTACTGCACATAAGTGGAGAAAACAGAGATTCTGTGCACTTTTCTTAAATTATTTGTTTTAGCTAAATTTATTACTTTTTTCTAAAATATAGTCTTTCTGTGGTATTGGATTGAGTACTGAGCTTCTTTAGTGTCTGTTCTAAAAGTTGTTTTCTGGTATTCTAGATAAAGGTGTATTAAAAAAATGAAAATGGTTTAAGAGACTTCTCTCCCTAGGACTAAATGCAAACAGTGTGTAAGCTTTGTAAGATACATACTGAGAATAATGTTTATAAAATGTGTGTTTGTTGTGGTTCAGTTTTATGATTTTAGTATCTTAAATTTTGACAGGTATAAGCATAGAGTGTAGCTTTCAGTTTGGATGGACTCCCCTGATGTGTGCTGCCAGTGTGGCTGATTTTGCAGTAGTGCATCTTCTTCTGGACAGAGGTGCTAATGCATGTTTTGAAATAGGTAAGATGTGAATGAAACATGCTGGCCGGTAACACTCAGTACCAGACATTGTCCTATACTTATTCTGTTTTTACATACATAGGGAAAAAAATCAAAGTACATCTGGGGCCTATGCTGGGGCCTATGCTACATTTCACACTTGAAATAGAAGTAGTAGTTTTAAAGTAAAA
This sequence comes from Streptopelia decaocto, assembly GCF_964273445.1. Lineage (NCBI taxonomy): Eukaryota > Metazoa > Chordata > Aves > Columbiformes > Columbidae > Streptopelia > Streptopelia decaocto. The sequence continues at coordinate 27,027,362 of NC_138663.1, forward strand.
AATGTGTTCTTGGAACTGATCTGCATTCAGTTGATGGGTTTTCTTGTGTTTTTTTCACTCTCACTCTGTCTTTCCCAATCCCACATCCCAATCCCCAAGTACTTTTTTAAAAAGGGTGTTTGGAAATACATGGTCAAGAATTCTGGGGTAAAGTTGTAGAGTTACTTTGTTTGATCCTGTTAAAATCCAGCTAGAATACCAAACAACAAGAACAACTTTCCAGTTAATTGAAACTAATGTGGGTATCTCTAAAATTATAATTTTTTTTTTAATAAGTGAAGACTGTTCTCTAGTATGTTGGTAGATGACCTTCTTCTGCAAGATTTTAGTGGAGCTTCTAAGTAATGTCAGCTCCTCCGTCAATTTTTATGACTTAATAATAACTTTTTCCCACTTAAACTGTGGTTATTCTTCTCTTTCATTGTGTTGGAAGATTTATCCAAGTTCAAGAAAACTGATGCAACACACAATACCACTAAGTACATGAAAGCATTGATCCTATTTTCCAGTAACTTGCCAATATTTGTAATAGTAGTAGACTGAAATGCAGATGGTACAAATCGGGCTCTAGATATTTTCTTGAACTTCTTAGCGTCTGATCAGAGTATGAGATTAGAGTTCACTGCCTGCACCAAAAGCAATCATGTTTTCCAATTACTGTCCTTGTAGCCAACTTTAGAGAATTTCCATGTGGCTGCCTACAACTATGGCTGCATACAGCTCATGCCTTTTCCTTGTTTGTGGCTGTAGAGTGCTATAAATGGGGTGAAAACTGCTATGGGCAGCAGTTTCGGCTGACCAGTTAGCCAAACGTGTGGTGTTTTTTCAGTGTGTGACCAGCTGTGCTTGCCTGACTTGTTTCCGTGTTTGTGTAGGAGACAGTAGCTAGGGCATATGCACAGCAGAGCACTGGCCAGCCAGGAACAGGCTTGCAGGTGATTGATTCAGGTCAGGCCACATGTGTTCAGGAAAGCTATGCCATGCTAAAGTGGTACTAAATGTCAGCAGTCCTGCTGCGTTTTTTACATCAGCAGGCAATCACATAAGTGATCCTATACTAATTGTCCTCTAATGCTTATAATCCTAACAACAGCTATGCTATTAATCAGCTTTTGTCACGTTTCAGTCATTCTTTTTAAGTAGTTAGTTAATTTTATCCTTTTTGATAATTGTGAAGAACAAGAAACTAATGTAGCCGTTCACTATGGGATGGGGTCAGAATGGAGCATCTTTGAGGAGTAAATTCACTGACTCTTCTGGGTTTTTCAGCTAGACCGAATATAAACTAATTTTCTGTGCAATCTCTAACATTTTTTCTCAAATTCTAAGGTATTTCTTCCCCTTCTTCTCTTGCTCACGTGTATGAACTATAGGTGGGCCAACAGAAACTAATTTCCCCGCTCTCTTGTCACTACCTGAAATACTGAAAACAAATACAACTGCAGGTTCCTCGTAAATATTTTTCCCAGCTTAACATTGCTTATCACTGCCTTTGTTCAAAGTCTTACCATCTTTCTCTTCATGTTGTTATTGATAGCCAGGTTAAACATTTTGAGCAACAATCTGTCAGCGTATCAAGTATATTAATGAAGTGTTAATTGCCTATTTTTCAGAAGTTTGAGTGACTCTCTGAAACTTAGTTTTTCATTTACCATACTGATTTATGTGCATTAAAACTTCTACATGAGGTGGTTGAAAATTAAAATATGGGATATAACAAAAACATATTAATTTTAATGCAAAACTAAGGTCTTTGGAGCGGAGGGGGACAAGAAGTGATGAGAAACAAAGTAAGTAGAGCAGATGGGGCTAAAGTACATAACAAATTTCTCATGTTTAAATACAGTAAATTCTGACCTCAGTTGAAGAATAAAGGTGTTCATATGTACACAGTCTTAAATTTCTACAAGAAAGTTAGAAAATATTCTGTAACACTTCGTGGTATGGACTCAAGTAGGTACGGCTGAAATTATATTTGTTAAAACAAATTGTTAAAGGCATGTTTGAACCTGTGAACAAGTTTGTGCAATAAGCAAAGTGGGCAGTTACTCAAATGGCTTTCTCATAGTTGACTCTAGGGCCAATTAACTCACTAAGGTCCTTGAGTCATGATGCTTCCCATATCTCTGTAGAACTTAGGGAAGATCTCCCCTGTTCTGTGGGCAAACGGCAGTGGTGTACAGTTCTGATTTGTGAGCAAAGGTGGCATGTGACACCCAGCTGGCTTCAGAGCTGGAGCAAAAACGCTGGTTCCTCCTGATGAATCTTTATGGACTGTATAGATGTTCTTTAAATCCACATCTGAAAACACTTTTAACCCTCAGCCTCCCACTACTGTGCCATAATAGTCTAGTTCAGTAACATCCTTCTCCTTAAGCCCTATAATAGAGCCTTGTTACTTCAACTGTCCATTGTATGGGCCTCTGTTCTCCTCAAAATTGATGTTGCTATGTGTTTGTAATACATTTCATGCATTTTTTTTTTATCCATTGCAGTTAAATTTCTGTAAGCTGTTTCTTCCCTTGACTGTATTTTGGGGAGAGGTGAGGAGGAACGGGGAGTGAATCTGCTGCTGTGGAACGAGATTTGAGAAACAAGCATCTATAGTTAAGCTCCTACTGTTTTTTTGGGGTACCTAAAAAGTATCCTAAACTTTGGTAGGAATAGATGCTTCACTACTGCCATTCACTCTCATGTTTCTGTGTATCTTCTCAGATGCCTTTATCTTACCTGATAATTCTAGTGACTTTCACTGTAAGGAAAACAAGTTTCTTGCCCTTTTCTAAATATCTTAAGAGTATCAACCCAGTTAATAACTCTAGCAAAAGAAAAGGCTTTTAAAGGAACTTCTGGATTAATATGGTATTTACCTTTACATACGTAATTCTCTAACTGTAAGTTTCAAAACAGATAAGTACACTGTGCTGATGGCAGCATGTACTGCTCAAGCTTCAGAGGAAGACATCTTGAAGACTGTAGAACTTCTTCTATCAAGGAATGCTGACCCTAACATTACTTGCAGGTATAAAAAAACCCATGTCTGTGAAAACATTGTAAAATTCAATATTAATATACAGAGACATCTTCATAGACGTTGGTGAAGATGACATGTGCTTCATTAGCTTTCTGCAACTTCACTGCTGTCTGTGTAAGGAAAGATTAGTGTCCAGATATTTATTTCTCCTAGTACAGTCGTTCATCTGAGTAAATAAAACTATGATCAGTTTTATCAAATCAAGCATGTTCCTCAGCTGAACAAGATATAAATTTAAGGTAACAACTAATCTTAATACTTAAGTAGACTGCAGTATAAGGACAAGAAATACATCCTTTGCCTTTCCCAAATCATTTTGCCTCTTCTGTATAAGGACGCAAGTTAAGTCACTGAATTTGTTATTTAAATTCATGTCTTTTGAACTTTTTGTGGGTATCCAGCTATGTTCCTTTCACAGACAGCCTCCTATGGAAAAAGAAAACTGTAAAGTGCAATCTGGAATAAACTAGATTAAAAGGAGATTTAATCTTTCAAGAAGCAAGATGGTACTTGTTTTTAAATTACCACTTTATATCTCAGCAGTCTTCAGCAGTGCATTGCGAGATGTCTGGTTGCATAGTCTGATCCAATGTTTCGTTTTGCATCAAAAAGAAGGAAATTCTGGGCTGGATAAATTGTCCTCCCTCTGCTGGGGAAAAAAGGTATTGATTGGGTCATATTGAAACTGCTTGTTTTTCAACTAACTCAAATTCATATTTTTTATGCTGCAGCTGTTTCACCACATGACCTGAGATACGTGGTGTGGACTGTAGCCCTCTAAAAAGAGCAGAATTAGAGGCCTGTTGGTTCACATTGGTAGAGTTAAGTTACTCTGGACCCTGAACCTCACTGTGAGCATAGTACTGATAGACAAGGAGGAAACATAGTTGTGCTGAAGTGCCACTAATGTTTGGTGCCAAATCTGAATGCCATTCATTTATTCTTCTCAGAGAGGCTAAAAATTATTCATGAAAGAAGAGAAAGCTACAGATTCTGAAATAATTACATATTATTGCCATCAGGTAGCTGGTTGTTAGGTTAAACATTCTGCTTTTAAAAATGGGGGAAGTCTCTGTATTATTAAACTTTGTCCTGGGCGTTTGAAAATGTAAGTAAGCCAGAGTGCAAAGCTGTAGATTTATGTTTAGAAAGGTCTTTGGCTAAACTTTGGGGAGAAAAAAAAAGTTTTCATTCTGACACAAGAGATGGGAATTTTAAGGGCAAAACTTTATTTTTACACTTAGACTATGTTACACAAGTTGTTCTTTATATACAACTATTTTTTGCTATCTTTTGCTATATATGAGTTATGCTTGCACCCATCACATACAATGTCCAGTTGTGGTTTTTTTTTCACTTTTGCAATAGTAATCTTTCTCAAATTAAAAGATAAATGAGAATCAGAAATGTCATATTTGTTACACACAAAAGTAGAAGTTAGATGACAAGGTCTGGATTTTTCAAAAATCTTCATGCTGCCTTTTTTGCTTTCCAGTATTTGACATCAGTGCATGCCACTCTATCACTAGAACTGCTCGGGCAGCAGCTGCTACTTCTCGTGGGCTTCTTCCACTGTGTTCTGAAATGGGGCTGAAGGACATCAGACCACGTTCTGTGGATATAAGGGATCAAAACAGACCCTCTGTGTGGCACGGCAGTCCCACTTCACCAGTTTCATTAGAGCGAGCAGGATGTTTCGTGGGGGGGCATCAGAACTGTCAGTGAGTTGAGATTATTTTAAGAGTACTTCCTGTGTGTTCAGTTTACCACAGGTGTTAAGAAGTAAGCTTCACATTATTTGGCTGTCTCAGCACTTCCCTTTTGTCTGCCAACAATTGGCATGTGTGTGAATGCAAAGTAGAATTCTTAACTTTGATATAAGGTCAAGTTTGGTATTTACCTTTCTCTGTTGGGCTGTCAGAACAGCCAGTGGGCTTTTTTATTTCATGTCATCTGGAGGTGATACACAGAAACTTGCAAATTACTTATTTATGTGTTTTAGTTGAAGTTTTTATTTATTTAGTATGAAGTGTGCATGGAGCAAGGAAGGACTAAGGAAAAATAAACTGATTTTTGAAATGCAGTCTAAGAAAGAAGATGGGTTTAGGAGTCTGTAGGTTGGTTTCTTTGCAATAGGATAGAGTACTGAGGATAGAGTATTCAGTAGAGTAACTTCTGATATTTTTGCTAAAACAAAATTGGGAACTGAATACTGATGGCTGTAAAAACAGTTTTGTTAACGCAAATGTAGTGTGTCAAAGCTAACTGAAGAGTTTTGAAAGATGAACAAGAAGTAAGGCAATGGCTGGGTGAAACAAGAAGGCATTTTAAGACCTGCTCTGGATAGTCTTTGTAGAGCTACTATAGCCTGAGTGTTTCATTTAAGTGAATGCTACCTTGAGAAAATTTGTTCTGCTTATCTTGCATCGTTCACTTCTCTTTTGCTTGAAAATGTACATTACATACTTTATCCTTTTATAAGGCCTGGAAATATTTAAGCAGTCTTTTTTAAAAAAAACTCTTTTAACTTGCAGTGCTTTCTTAAAGGTTTTGTTAATGTTAAGCTGTGATTTCATTATAGACAGAAGGAAAAGGCATAATGAACCAAAAACTACCACTGCTAGGATTACATGTCTTATAGGTTGTTTAGTAAATATGGATTTTAGTGATGACAACCTGCAAGTTCTTGTTTAGGCAGAGTAAAAGAAACGTAATGGCTTTGCCAGTAAGGAGAATGTGTTTAGTTGCTGTTTCATGCCAATAACTCTTTGTTAGAAGGTGGTACAGGCAGGTGAATATCTGAAACCTCCTTTATTTTAACATAAGCTCTTTGTCTCTTGTTCTGTATGGAATATGTGCAGGTTTGATTTTGTTTGTGTGGCTTTTTTTACCTCTTAAAATTTCTAGCACAATTTAGTCCCGGTCAATGACTGAGCCTTCAGTGTTTCCACTCTAAAATGGTTATGAATTTTGTGTATGTTTAAAAAAAAGTCTTTAGAAAGCCTTCAATATTTTTTTTCTTAGGGTGAGTATTACAAGAACTAGACCTTTGTCTGTCTTTTGTCATTATACATATTAAAAGGTGAGAATGAAGCACACTGTCATGTACATGAACGCATATGCAAGAAAATAAAATCACTGTTCAGGTCTGGTATTAAGTTGCCTATGTATGTTAACTTAGGATGACATTTGGAGAGTCTCAAAATTTTGAAGAGTATCAAAAATGGTTTCATCATGAAAGTTTAGTCTATTTTGCCCTCTTGAGAAGATGATAATGGAGGGGGGAATTTTTATCACAGTATTGCCCAATTCATGAGGTAGCTCTGTCTTCAGGTTACGTAGTCAGAATAAATCAATTGTGTAATGCGTCAATTTTAGCAAGATATGCATTGCCACCGATAAGATAGTAAGTCAGCACTGCCACATAATAATTTCAAAGACCTTGGCATTATCATTGTGTGATAGTTAACCATGCCAAATGACAAAGAGTACCTATCAGGTAAACAGGTAAAAAGGCAAATAGCCCACAGAAGGTGAATGCATTACAATGCATTTTATGGCCAGGGCAAGAAAATCAATGAATTTAATACTGGTTGAGTCAAGATTTTTGATCCACTTCAGAGCAAAAAATACCTAGTGATGTTACGCCATATTAAACTTCAGGCTTTTCAGAGCACTGTGAACTCAGGACAGAAAGACGACTTATGTTGAAAAACATCAGGACAGCAGGACTAAATGCACAAAATCAGATGTGAAATTACATTTACCGAAGTACCGTTTTCATCTGGGATATATCCATATATCTCTTCCCTCCTCTTATCCAAGTTAGGGGGAAGTCAAAAGCATGGTAAATGTGTGAATTTGGTGAGTTTGGAAGAGTGGCTTTTAAATGTAAGTGTTGAGGCTCATTCATTTGATCTTCTGGTAGTGGGAAGGAGTTTAGACACTGAAATAGATGATTGTACTTTTTCACAGCTACTATTCACTGTACAGTGGTACCAACAGGCTTTCAGCTGTTGATCACTCTTTCTAGGCACAAGTGAGAAACACTCACAGGCAGCAGCAACATCAGGTGTATTTTTAACGCAGGCATTCTGACTATGTACAGTAGTGTATTGGAATGTCACCTGAGCAGGCTTTGTGTAAAACAGAAACAAAACCTGCACTGAAATCCATTAGCATTATATTAGCAACATTGCATCATGTATTAAACTTCCTGTCATTGCCACTAGCTTACCCTGTTCATGGGTTATTTGCATAGAATTGGATTGATTTTTTTACATGACAGAGAATTGCTCTTTCATTAGAAAGATGGAGTATGTGCTAAATTTCTTGACTGGAGACTTTACCCTCACTTTGAAAGTAAAGTTGAAAAAGGTCTGAGAAGTTTCTGATTCTGTGGATAACTCATTTCTTTTTCTGCGTTATGTCAGAGTGTCCATGTCTTCAGCTGAACCAGCTTGCCTGTAAAAATTTGATGGAGTGAGGATGTGGGAAGACAGGGGAGGATAATTGGGAATGTCATAGCAGAGTTCTGCCATCCCTGTTGGTAACTTTTACACTAATTCGTTTTATAATCACATCCTTTGCATTTTTCCGGTCATGTGAAGATAACTTTGTAGCTGTCTACCTTCCCACCTTTGTGTGCTATAGAACTTAAACAGATGCCCTTTTTAATTTTAAAACAAACATGTATACAGAATTCAGAAGCAGAAAGGTGCAAGAACTGGCAATCTGAAATGAAGCTTAAAACTAGGGCTCCTGAAACTAAGCTGTCACCTTTTCCAGCCCAGCCTTCTTACTAGAGTTGTATGTTCTGTTCTCCTAACCTGTTCTGCTTCAATAATGTCGAGTACTCTCCTACCTTGCTCAAGCAGACAGTGCCTGGAAAAAGAATCTTGCAGCTCACAGTGCTCTAAAGTATGTTCTTTCAATACTATTTATTGTATAAGATTTCCCACCTCATAGCTTAAAGCTTCAATAAACCAGAAAACGGGCAAGTAGCTATCCTTCTGTTGCTGTGGACACGCTGTTAACTGCTTCATTTCTCAGTTCCAAGCTTAATGTACAGCACTGCTATAGTGAATCTGGCTCCAAAAGCTTCTGAAGATGCCTCCTGGTTATCTGAAGCTGTGTTCAGTCTGCGGATCGATAGACTAAAATATTAGTGTCTTGTAGCATCATTCCCTTTGGGATCTCAATAAGAAAAGATTGTGACTAAAGTAATAAGGTTAAATTGTTTTCTACCTGCTGTATTTTTTTCTAATGTTAGTGATACACTGGTCTACTTAATAAACATATATCCAGTTATGAGACTTTACGTACACCTTATACTTCTCAAAATCACCAGCCTGAAATACATATATATATATATATATATATAAAATTCAGTATGTATGTATAAGTGTGTATATATATGTGTGTGTGTATATATGTGTGTGTATATATATAATCCCTTGATGGCAGGAAACCTATGTTTAGATGGGAGGCATCTTCTCTTCCTCTTCTCCCCCTTCTGAAATTTTCCAGGAAGATGAACTTTGTTTTGCTTGAGTGTGCTCCCAGACATAAGAACGTGTGTTTGTTAGATGTGGTGAGTTCTGCACCACAGGTTCAGGTGAGTAGTAACAGACAGTACTCAGGACACTGTTCAGTGAGATAGGTAGCTACCACTGCATCACCTGGTTTTATCACGGCACAGGGTTACCAGGCTAGGAGGCTCCAAGTGGTTGCTTATAGGGCTGTTCTGTTCAGCTTGCTATTGTGATTATCTTTTCCCCCATTTTTTTTTGACAGAATGAAGGTGAAGTGAGCCTGTAAGAACCTCTGGTTGTGTCTTTGTGTAGGTGCCTCAAAATTTTGGATGGCCCTGAAAACTGAAAGACCTTTTGGTTTTGTCTTTTTCTCCAACTTTAACATAAAAGCAGAGAGACCTAAAAATAAAAACAAAGCAAAAAAAACCCTTCCATTTGCATTAATCCAGGGAAGAATTCCTTGCTTTTTATTTAGGTGCTGCATAGCTGGAAGCAAACATAGTTGGAACAGACATCATGCTTAATCAATGACTTGCTTATATGCCTTTTAAGATTTTTGTTTATTTATTATCACTGGAAGTATTGTGTTCAATATAGGCACAGGTCGTGTGGCAGGTTGTGCTGTACAAAAGGACTTTGCAGGTGTTTGGACAAGAACGTCACCTGCAAGCCAGATTGCTGAAGTGCAGATGTCTTCACAGTTCCTCGATGTCGAAACAATTCTTCAGATCTTTTATCTGGATGGTTATCGCTGCGCCTTCTATGTACATTTTTAGATCCCAGTAAGATGTACCAATACATTTAATTTCTTTCCAACTTTAGCAAGAAACCGTGGAATTGGCACCTTGTAGCTTGTTGTTGTATTTATGGGGGTTCTTTGCAGGGTTAGAAAAATGAGATTTGTTTTCCCTAATGCTCTGACCTCCCTCTTGTGGACATACATGTAAATGGACCTTGCATTCTGAGGTGGTGCCTGTGCAGCTTGTGTCCAAGACATTAAACAGTACCTCCTCATATATAGTGGTGCGTAAACACAGTTTCAAATTTATGCAGCACTATATATGTTTCTATCCTGAAACAGCTTGTAGCCTTTGAAATTAAACTCGAACATTAAAATGGAATACTAGAAGTACTAATTGCATATTCATGTTAGTGGACCTTCTTAATTTTAACATCATGTTTATTGGGCTTTACTTAAAAATGGAGAAACTTTTTCAGGGGCTTTAATGCCAGTGAGTTGTTGCCCTGATTTCATATGCTTTTTGGGGTCCCTCTAGTGGTCGGTATTGAACTTACTAAGAAACACAATACTGCAAAGAATGATCCTCCCCTCACATCCTGAGGAGATAAAATAATCTTTTGAGAGCAGATTTTTGACACAGAGCTGTACATAAAAAGCAATACATGGTAGGTTTTTCAGGAAAAAAATGTTTCATTTTAAGATAGAGTAAATTATAATTGAACATTCCTAGTAAAATATTTTAGCTTTAGTCTGGTTTCTTCATAGCAACCAGGAACTCCACATCTTTGTCTTCCAATACTGCATTTTTTTTTAATTCTGCAATCCTATTTCACTGAAGAATAAGTGTTGGCATCTGGAAACATGCTTTTCTGACAGAAACTTTTGAGCAGTATTTTTTTTATTCTTTCAAAACCTTCAGAGCAATTCACAATGGCTTCATCTTATAAGCATCTCAATAGAAGCATAATATCAATAGACTGTTGTCATCATGGTTTTGGCATATTAAAATAAAGGAAACATAATGGGAAAGGTGGTGTCTATAAGCATTTGCTTCTTCAGCAACTGTAAGAAACAGTCTTACACATAGGAGAGAAAGCATCAACACATACACTTCTAGGAAGAGAAAGCAATAACGGGATAAAGGGCGGAAATATTTTGATATGTATTTAGTTTTAGTATTTTAAAAGTTAAGATTTTAAGTATGGTATTTGTATGTAATTCTCTGAAGATTGCTCTCAGGCATACTGGGCGGGGGGGTTGGATATTGTAAATCTGTGTGCACCCTGTGCTGTTGCATTGCACCTGTGCATCCGGCAAGGCTTATGTGACCTGTCATTCTTTTACTTACATTGTTTTTACCAGAGAGGGTTTTGCAAGCGTGTACGTAGTTGTTGTTCTTAATATTAGCCCTCTTAAATACTTGGTTGTGATTTACAACTTGCCCGCCACAAAACTGCATATTTCTTTTCATAACTTGGGATTTAAATTAAACTGCGTATAGGATATGTCACTTAAGCTGTGTCTTTTAAAAATAGTTTTTGAAATAAAAAATGAAAGTCCCTGACAATTTTTTTTTTTTTCTAAGGGGAAAAATTGGTGATATGCTGGTATTCTCTGCTTTTAGTAGGACAAAAACTACAATCTGCAGTTATGCCCATTCCCTTCTCATTAAGCTGGTCCATGTGCTAAATGATGGGCTTGCTGCTGGGTCTGTGGTAGCAACAGGAGGGGTGGCCTTTAAAAAAATGGTTTTGTGTAGTTCAGAACCAAAACAGAAGTGGTTTATTCACCAAGCCACCATGTTTGATAGCTGGGACATGTTAAGGTTATTTTTTTAATGCTCTACTTGAATTTGGAAGTGACAAAGGATTGTGGGCTTATTTGTTTGCTGTTGTTATTGTTTGGGTTTTCTCTGAAGTATTGTCAGTCTATATTCTAAACTCCTGGAAGAGACTGGTTTAGTTTCCTCCAAGTTTCTTTCTTGTGAAGGACAACAATTGACTTCTTGACTTCATTTAAATCAGGAAATGAATGCCAGCTCTTAAAATATTTAAAAATTGCTAACTGGATGTAAATGAGTTACGGAATCGGTATGTTCTGTTACGTTGACCCTGTGCTGAAGTGTGAATATGGTGTCTTGGGGTTTCATCCTCTGCTCAGTTCTTCTATGGAACAGAGAATCTTTACAGAATTGAGGTGCTCTACTTGATAATGCCATTGGGTTTTGATATCTTGAAATATTTTTTTCACTCATCCACTTTTCTTTCAGGAAACAAATGACTCCACTGATGTACGCAGCTAGGAAAGGATACCCTCAGGTTGTTGCTTTTCTTGTTGCTCATGGATCACACATAAATGCCCAAGATGAAAATGGGTATTCAGTAAGTGATTTACTTCTGTGTGTTGTAATTGGTGATACAAATTTTCAAAAGCAAGAACACACAAACTTGTTTCGAAGTAGAGCTTCCTCAGAAATACTCATTGGTATATTCTGTTTTAACACCGCTTTGCGATTATTTTGCCTTACATGTCTTTGTCTCCAGATTCTGCCATATAAGAACATGTGCATCTTCCATTATTGATTGAACCTCTCTTCTTTTTTGCTCCGTATCTAGACTTGGTAAAGTGAAGTTGTTCTTTGCAGGCATTAATATGGGCAGCACAGTGTGGACATAAAAGCGTCATTTTTAAGTTGCTCGAGCTGGGAGCTGACAAAAATCTGCAGACTAAGGATGAGAAAACAGCAGCAGAGCTAGCAAAAATCAATAAACATTCAGAGGTATTTCTTTTCTCTTGGAAATGTAAATTCTGTGGTTTTCTTCAAAAATTTGTTCACTAATTATATAACTTTCTGTAGAAATGTTACTTTAATAACTAAATTATAGCAGCTACTTGAATACTTGTGCTATTACATCTATATAGACTATTTTCTGTTACATCCCAACTTTCCACAGGGTTCTAAGTACTATAAAGTTTTTGAGAATGTTGATTTTTTTTTTTCTTAAGAATCCTTGACTTCAGACTTAGAACACAGAACAAGGGATAGTTTATGTTACTAATGTTGATATGAGAAGCAGAAAAATTATGTGTTGGTTTTTACCTGTCTGACAAAGTGTGTGAGAGAATGTGGGTATCAAACTAATTTGCAGTGTATAGTTTCTGATTGAATTTGGAAGTGAAAAGGCTAAAGCTAAAATGAGGGGGGAGTTGGTACCAACCATCTTGAAAATCCATTGTTGGGAGGGAAGAAGGTGTAAAATAGTGTGAACTGGACATCAGATCATTGGAAGAGCAGCCACTAATTGTCAATGTAAGGAGAGAACTGCTGAAGTCAACATATATACTCCTAAATCTGTTTACCACTGGTTACCACATGATGCATGCTAGATCGATCAGACCAGATTTCTGTGTATTTTGCTTTCAGTTGCTCCTATCAACAATGTGGCTTTTTGCAGTGGCTCTTCAAAAATGTATGTGAATTGTAGTTCACTTTAGAGCTTCTTTTTCTTTCTTTCTTTTTTTTTTCCCTGCCAGACTCCAGGGCTAGGCAGGAGCAAAAATGATAACTATGCACAAAGCTGTCAGTGTGGGCTGGCAAGATCAGTGTCTGAGGCTCAGTGATCTGTTAGCTCAGGTTACTGAAAGGAGCTACAAATGCTTTTTGCCTTTGATAAATGACTTATTCAACCATATAATCTTATAACACAACTTTGTCTGACATGGAGGGAATACAGGTTCCCCACACTTGAGAGGGTGGGTCTTGCCTCTTGGCCTGTGAAGCGGTAACTTTCACACAGTTATTTCAAAGTCTTGCAGATGATATCGAGATATTTAATGATCATGAGCTTTCTCCAGCTTGGGGGTCTGCTCTTCAGGCTCTTGACAGTCTTGGTGGTCTGCTCTTCAGTCTGTATGACAAGTTGTATAGACTACGTCTGCAGAAACTGTATCTGGAAAGGGAGATATTTTTCTTACATGTTGTACTGGGTTTGGCTGGGATGGAGTTATTTTTGTTCCAAACAGCCCTTACGGTGCTGTGTTTCAGATTTGGGACCAAAACAGTGCTGACAACATGGCAGTACTTTAGCTGTTGCTGAGCAGTGCTTGTGCAGTGGCATGGCCTTCTCTGTTTCCTACTCTGCCCCTCACCTCTGGCGAGTGGGCTGGGGGTGAGCAAAGGGCTGGGAGGGGGCACAGCCAGGACGGCTGACCCCAGCTGACCCAAGGGATATTCCATACTGTAAAACATCATGCTCAGCAATGAAATCATCGAGGGAGTTTTTCCGAAGTAGCTGTTGCTTGCAGACTGGCTGGGCATTGGTCTGCTGGTGGGAGGCGGTGAGCCATTGCCTCTTTTGCATCACTTAAGGTTTTGGGGTTTTTTTCCCCTTCATTTATTGAACTGTATGTATCTTAATCCGTGATTTTACCCTTCTGGTTCTCCCCCAACCTGCTGGGGTAGAGTGAGTGAGTAACTGGGTGGGGTCTTATTTGCCAGCCAGGACCAACCCACCACACATGCATGTATGTATATGTGTATATAAAACCAGCTAGTCACTTCAATTTCAGGAAAGTGGTTTCACCATTCCTTTAGGTTTACTGAGGTTCTACTTGTTTTGCTGGATTTTCTAGTAACTATCTCAAAACTCAGGGGCAATTCAGTTTCTGGAATCCATCACTGATGCATAGTGATGTCTGGCAGAAATCTTACTTCTTTAATCAGTTGTAAGAATCCCTGTCTGACTGATATAGTTAACTTAGATTGTCAGTTGTAAATTGCTGAATGTTGGATCCATATATGCACTGGAAATGGAGATATTAAAATAGTCATACACCTTGTGCTCTTTAGACAACTTATTCCCTTGTGTATGTAGAACTGTTGTCTATGAACCACAAAATTGAGTATGTTGGTGTATTCCTGTTTCTGTAATGACAAATGCTAGGCTACATTATATGTACTGTTTTGCTCTGCATCAGTTCATTGTTGTGCTGGAATTCAGTTAATTCAGAAATACTCGTAATAAACTCTGTGGGCTTAGTCTTAACTCCCCATCATAGTTGCATGCTTTAGAGAAGAAGTGACAGATGTTTCATGTTCCCTGTAAGTAGTCATTTATGATAGAACTCTTTGTAGTCTGACTCCTGTGTCTTTCTTTATGCATTTTGATTTTGAACAATAATGAATTCATTTTTGCTCTTCCAGATTTATAGTTTACTCTCTTTGGCTGCAAATCACTTGCAAGGGGGATGCCATGAAACGATTAAGCAAGAGGCTATCTACAAATTTCTGACAGCTGCCTCTGACCACGGAGATGGGTAAATGCAGTCATACTGTAATTTTAGCTTATAAACATTCCTAAGAGATTGTATTTATTAATATCAATGATTAAGTTGCACTGATAGATATCGTGTATTGTTTGGAGTGCTGCCAAGAGTCTACAGTAAGTATATTAATGAACTATTAATTTCTCAAGATTTCCGAGTTCCTTTGCATTATAAACAAAGAGCATGCCCTAGATCTTTCCTTCCTATAACTTGGTGTAAAGTACAGTGTCACTTCAGTACATTTCAGCTCTGTTAGGTTTGTATGCTCCCTTCTTGGATACTCCTTGTTGTGTGGTTGTCTTCATCTGATGTTAAATGTTTTATGTTTTCAGTGAATGCCTGTTTTCAGCTTCACGACACAAAGAAGGGCTATGTCACTTTCTTTTTTTCTGCGTATCTGAGAGTCAACATTAAGTATGAACACTAGTTAAGCTGTAGAAGCTTTTGCATAGTGTGCCCCTGACCCTCAATCTTGCAGGTGTCCTATGACTGAAATCAGCCCCTGATTCAGCAACTTCAAAGATCTCTGATATGGCTTTGTCCCAGAAGGACAAATCTGGGACAAATCCCTCAAGGATTTTTATGTTAACGATAGCTAGTTCTGATGTTTCATAACTTTGAGCATCTATGGTAATTAGTAGAACTCTTTGTTTCAGGAAACAGTCCCCTGGAGTGTATCAGATGTCTGGCTGTTAAACGCCTGCTCTTGCAAATATGTCTTATCTGTTTCCACATACACACATAACCACCCCGTAGTGAGTTGTGGGTTTTTTTCCATCTAGTGATAGTCGAGATGTACAGTGATACCTGTGTTTACTCCATCACAGTTCCTTGAGCTGGATATCTCCTTCCCACCATTTGCCTGCACAGTGTTCATCACAGGCATTGCCAGTTGTCCTCTTAAGTCGCTGTTCTCTCATTTGCTCCTAATGCATCATCAGTTGTGCCCATCAGTTGTGCCCCACCATGCAGGGTCAATCAGTATAACTTGTCATCCTTGCTGTTGTCATCTTTTGTCATCCTTAGGTAGTGAGTGTAGCTTCAGTCCTTCCTGTCTGCCATCCTAATTAGACAATTGTCCTGGCTCCAGAGCCCTGGGCTAGAGAAGGAGATGCACATACCTGTCAGGAATATGCCTTCTTCAGCTCCTGGATTAGGTCCTTCTCTGGTTCAGGAGCTTTCAAGTTATTGTCTAGATCAGGGGTGTCAAACTCACTTTCACCGGGGCCCACATGAGCCTTGCAGTTGCCTTCAAAAGGCCAAATGTAATTTTAAGCCTGTATAAATGTAACTGCTCCTACATTTAGGAGTTTGACACCCCTGGTCTAGATGCTGAATGGCCCTTTCTTTGATCTGGGAAAATAAGTCCTTTCCTTGCACTATTAGCAGAAACAAAAGTCATGAGTTACCCAAGGGCTCCTAAAACCTTTGCAAACTAGTCAGTTTGAATGCCACTTGAAGGGCCTTGGTTGTACCTTCAGAAATCTTGAAATGCAAGATTCTCAATGTGCAAACTGGGAATATTTTCTTATGTATTCAGAATAATTTTCAGAGAGGTTTCTTTGGGGTTTGGTTTTGTTTGCGGGAGGGGGCTGTGCTTGCTGCTTTTCCCCTCCTTCTCCTTTTTTCCCCTCCTTCTCCTTTTTTCCCCTCCTTCTCCTTTTTTCCCCTCCTTCTCCTTTTTTCCCCTCCTTCTCCTTTTTTCCCCTCCTTCTCCTTTTTTCCCCTCCTTCTCCTTTTTTCCCCTCCTTCTCCTTTTTTCCCCTCCTTCTCCTTTTTTCCCCTCCTTCTCCTTTTTTCCCCTCCTTCTCCTTTTTTCCCCTCCTTCTCCTTTTTTCCCCTCCTTCTCCTTTTTTCCCCTCCTTCTCCTTTTTTCCCCTCCTTCTCTCTTTTTCCCCTCCTTCTCTCTTTTTCCCCTCCTTCTCTCTTTTTCCCCTCCTTCTCTCTTTTTCCCCTCCTTCTCTCTTTTTCCCCTCCTTCTCTCTTTTTCCCCTCCTTCTCTCTTTTTCCCCTCCTTCTCTCTTTTTCCCCTCCTTCTCTCTTTTTCCCCTCCTTCTCTCTTTTTCCCCTCCTTCTCTCTTTTTCCCCTCCTTCTCTCTTTTTCCCCTCCTTCTCTCTTTTTCCCCTCCTTCTCTCTTTTTCCCCTCCTTCTCTCTTTTTCCCCTCCTTCTCTCTTTTTCCCCTCCTTCTCTCTTTTTCCCCTCCTTCTCTCTTTTTCCCCTCCTTCTCTCTTTTTCCCCTCCTTCTCTCTTTTTCCCCTCCTTCTCTCTTTTTCCCCTCCTTCTCTCTTTTTCCCCTCCTTCTCTCTTTTTCCCCTCCTTCTCTCTTTTTCCCCTCCTTCTCTCTTTTTCCCCTCCTTCTCTCTTTTTCCCCTCCTTCTCTCTTTTTCCCCTCCTTCTCTCTTTTTCCCCTCCTTCTCTCTTTTTCCCCTCCTTCTCTCTTTTTCCCCTCCTTCTCTCTTTTTCCCCTCCTTCTCTTTTTTTTTTTTTCTCCCTTTTCTCTTAATTTTAATAGGAGCTCTTTAAGTCTTTCATGTGAAAAGGGGGCAAAGCTTCATTTCAGGGCCTACAATAAGACAGAGCAAACTATCTCAACTCAAGGCTTTGGTGAAATGTTCACTGTAGCAAGTGCAATAGTCCTGTCTGCATTTCATATGATTTACTTTTTGGTTTAATTCTGTTAATTACAGTTGTTCATCTGACTGTTGAAAGCTGTTTAGATTTTTTTTTCCCTTGTATTTTTATATCTTTCGGAGAATCAAAATTAATATTTTATCTTTGTTTGCAAATGTTAAACTCTAAACCTACGGTGGGTTATACTATTTGTTCAGTCTACCTTCTGAACAGAAGTCTTCTGACAACAAAGTTCTTCCCAGGCTAATTTCCACCATCTTTAATTATAGACATTCCTGTTTTCTTGGTAACCTTTTTTTGATATAAACAGAACAGGAAGATTAACAGTTGTGGGCTGAATGCAGTTTAAATTAGTGTTATCTGATAAGAATACATAGTTGTCTTCCTTAACCCCACTTCCAAATTTTTCAAACTTCTGTGATTCAACTTTAAGGTTCAGTTGGAACATTTTACTGCTTATAACAGCATTTATTTATGAAAATAATTCCCTTTAGGCTCAATTCAACTCATTAAACTGAAAAGTCATTTATAAAATTTTGATAGATTAAATTGTACCCCATAATGCTTGATGCTCATGATATACTACTGTCATCAGTAGGTGTGTACAACTTTAGGTGGCTCCTCAGTGGTTTGTCTGGAGAGCTTTTCTATAGTATTTTTTCCTGGATGTCTCTTTTAAATTTCCAATGTATTCATCTCAAATCTCATTAATTATATTTACAGTTCCTATTCACCTTTAGATGACATAGACGTGTTTTTACATGGTCTTGGTCTAGAACACATAATAAGATTATTGAAGGTAAGTTTGTGATGTATCTGCTATCTGTAAAGTAATTTATGAAATCAAAATGCACCTACAGCATAATAAGTTCTATGTCTATTAGTATTTAAATTCACATAAATGTTTTAAATTAAGTCAAATAAATTTATTAAACAGAAGTTTGTATGTAAAGTGTTATGTTAAACTGCAATGGACTGGATTGGATTACTTAATTTTGATTATGTGCATTAGTTACAACATAGAATGTTTCTAAACTGGAGAAATCTTTCATTGCTTCGATAATGGTGGCATTTAGTGGATTTTGTTTCTGAAAACTGAAGTAAAACATAAGTGAAAAAAAAATCAGTGAAAAGTGTCTTCTGGAGTTCTTCTTGATGGCAGAAAATCCTTTGTTTTATACAGGAAAGAGCTATAACCTTAAGACAACTTCTGAACATGCAAAAAGATGAGTTAACAGAGGTCAGTTTACTACTTTGCAACTTAATTTAGTTTTCTCATCTTTCTTAAATGTTTTTAATGTCTTGTCTTTAAATGTCTAACCTTGTAAGAACTTCTTTTTAAGATCTGTTTTCAGAATCTTCTGCAACTTCTTGAATTTTAATGTGAATATAGACAGACCTTTTCTAAAGTATGTAATCCCACAGATCAGCCTTGAATTCTGAGTTGAATTCTTACATCTTCTCTGCCTAGATCTGACTATGAAGTGGAAATCCCCAGTATTTCTTTGCTGCAATGATGTAGGAGTTGGGGTGAGCAAGAAATAGTTCCATTTAAAATTTTAGTTGTTACCATTTTTAGTATTTAATTATGTTTTCCCTGAAGGGAAATCAGTGCTAGGATTAGCAGTAGATAATCCTAAACAACTACTTTAAATGTGGTCCTCCTTTGTGAGGTTGTAATTTCTGTGGGGAAAAACGAGCTCTTTTGCATTGTGGAATCTCATATCCCACACAGGTTTGTAAAACCGTACCAGGAAAAATATATATATATATATTTGGTTTCTTACAGTTTATTGCAGCTGGAAAGGTTGGTATTTTGCTGTTATCTAGAACTAAGTGATGCATTATTAAAAGATTTTCGTTTCCAGTGAGATAGGGTGGTTGCTTTTCCTTTGTCTTCGCTGGAATAATTCCTGTGGGAAAGGAAAGACTTGCTGTGCTTACAGAAGGGTGTCATAATAAAATCCAGTCATAGGAGTCTCCTTGGAACAGCATAAGTACTTCAGGCCGCAGTATTCTTCTGAGCGCTCTGTACCTGCTCTGGGATACCAAAGATGCCTCATTAAAATAGCTGCTTCAGGGCTGCTCCCTGCTTCTGATGCTGGCTATGTCCTCAGTGTCAGCTTTTGTCCTGCTGTTTTGGTACCAAGGAGGCACGTGTTCAACAACTGGAACTAACGTTTGCATACAGATGTTAATATTTCTTCAGAGTTGTGGTCACCAGGATGTTTCGTATGAAGTTTTGTCTTGTAACTGAGTAGACTTTCAGTGTTTGGGCAGAGCTCAGAAGTAATTCTGTATTCTCAGAGGGTGCGTGTATAGGGAGCTGCTTTCATGAAAGGATCTTTAAGTGTTCACTCAGACCTAACTATTACAAGGCATGTCAGCATGTTCTGATGTTACTGCTTTTCTGAAACCCCAGGATCATGCCCATTGGTCAGCATCCCATTGTGGGCTTCATATGAATCCTAAAGCCCCCATTGACAGGAATTTCGCTCTTTAAAGGAGATTTCTGTGGCTTTCTTCTCATTGCTCTGTGAGCTGCTGTCTTGGTTGTGATTGCATTAAACTGCAAATCTGACTATGTGTTCACATTGATCACCTGGTTTGTTGTAATAGTTATTTGATTTTGTCCAGGGGAGACTGGGAGAAGGTGAGAGAATTGTGGACTTTAGAGAAAGGCTAAGCCTTACAGTTCCTTCCCAGAGAGACATAACTTCACACAAATTGGTAACTTCTCAGTGTCTGAACATGTTTGAGGCTCCCTATTTTAAAGAGGGATTCTTTGGACCAGCTGAAATAAATACCTGGATCAGCTGCTCTTGCACAGGAAGATAATATCTATAGTAACAAAGTTGTTTTGCCTCTTGTCTCTGCAACAGCAGGAAACAGTTCCTGGAAAATAAGTTGCACTTTGTGCTTGGACATAAATTAATTATTCTTCAACTGAGAGTTTAAAAAATTATATAACACTCCTGGTTTATTTGCATTTCATAAGTTATCCCAGATTCTTGATGCAGTCTAGTTTTAGAGCTCTACTAACAGTTTCTCCCCACACTGCTGATAGAACAAATCTAATCTATTTTCTAGTAATTCCAGAGTTGAATGTTTTTAGCGTGATGGCAGATCTTCAGCTAACAGCCAGCTATTTTAAAGAGCCTGGATCTTATTACCACAAAGATTAATGATGACCTCTGATGGATGCCTCTGAACCAAGCTGCTTTGTATCCAGAGAACTGGGGAGAAATCCTGTCACTAACATGATATGCTTTCTTCCATCAAACAATATCAAAAAGATATTTTCTCTGTAAATATCTTTATCTGTATTCTACAACAGAGCCTAAACAATGACTCTTTCGAGCTGAAATCTCCACATTCCTCAAGCTTATAAACTGTTCCATGCTGAGACAAGTCTGTTCAATATACTGGGACAAGTCTATTCAACATTTGGAGGTTTATTTCTGATTCTGTGCTACTTATAACTCTCTAATCTTTTTTTTAGTTTTATTTGAGCATCTGTCTCACAAGTTAGCAGCAGAAGTAATTTCACTTCTCAATGCTTTTAGGACTAAGAAGGTTTGTTTCTCACATGGTTATTAGTTTAGAATAAGAGAAAATGGCATTCTGTTCTGAATTTGAAAATGCATAATGAAAATTTGACACATCAAAATTGAAAATATAACCCAGAAGTTTAACTTCATCATTAGAGAATTATCTGGTCTGTGTACTTCCATATCACAGTTCCAGGGCTCTCCTTCCTCTGTTCCCCCACCCCTCAAAAAAAGCATTTAATATTTGGCATAAAATTGTCAGGTTATTAAAAATAGAGGCTACTTGGGCAAGATAGCAAGGATGTAAGGGTTCATGCATAACTTCACTGGTTTTACCTGAGAAGTATGTCATTTTTAATGTGTTGAGGCAATCTGTTATTTGCCACTTCTTTCATTGCCATTTAAAGGATGACAGAAAAGTCATTTTGATGCTGGAGCATGAGTTTGGGGCATGGATTTTCAGGAGTCTGATGTGGTGGTGCTCAGTCAGCGATCCATCTGCAGAAGGATGAAAGTGCATTTTATTTATAAGGAAGGGAAGTACAACATCTTCCTGATACACTGGTCAGAAAACTGTATTCTGATTTGCTTGTTCCAAGAATGAGAAGGTGGAGTCAAAAGCAAACCAGATCTTCACAATAGTTCTTGCTTTAAGCAAGATAGTTTTAATATTCAATAATAACTGCCATTGTGTCCTTGGAAGAGTTCATTTATTTTGTTAATTATAATTAAAAGTAAATTTGCTGCTCTTATCAGCTTACTTCTGCATCATGAAACAACTGCTGTAGTGCTTTGTAAGCATTAAGAAAACATTAGTTCTTACCAGATAGGGCTTCACAAGGCAAACCTGAGAACTAATAAATGGAGCGAATTTACAGTTCAACATAAGTAAAGCAAATTATTTCTAGGAAACCTGGATCTTTCTCTCTTCAGACCGCTGGTGATATTTACTGAAGAGAATTGAGTACAATTGGTTCAGGTACCCATGGCAACCTATTGGAAACTCAGAAGTTCATGACACCTGTAGTTAAACCCCCAGTTAATCTTGTTGGGATTTTACAGGACTGAAGAACTTACTTGTCTATGAACTTATAACTTGATTTTGAAATGTTTAAAGACACGCTCATGAGCCCATGGCTACAAGTTACTTGTGATTCCTGAGCACCTGGTGGAGAACCTAGAGGACTGTTTTATGAGCCACAATGAACACTGGGCATCAGAGACAACAGCCTCACACAACACAAGCATTTCTCTAAGCACTTTCTCTTCCCTAGAAGTGCTGCTTGGCATCACCTGAGGAGTCGAGGCTGCCTGGCATTGTGATCTGATGTGTGTTGTCAGCTGTTCATTCAAAATTCTTCCTGCAATAATTACAGAAATCTGGGAGACTGCAGACACTAAAATCTTAAGATTTCTGAGGCTGCAGGAGGGAACTTGAGGTCCTCAGAACATCAGTGAGAGGCCCGCATGTTGTGCCTCTGAAGACTGTGGGATCCTTACAGTCTCAAATTCCAGAGTGGTCCACTCCTGCTGAGTCCAGGTGCTCAGCTGGAGAGTTAGGAACATAGTCAGACTTGCAGCTGGCATTACAAGTTTTTCCCTTTGTGTGGAGAAGCATCCTCTTAGGGCTGCTAACAGCAGAAGTCCTGTGTTGCACTGCAGCCTGCCAGATGAGCAAGGAAAAGTACTGAATGTGCCACAGAAGTACTTCCCTTTTAACAAATGGATTTTTTTTTTCTTCATGTAAGTGTTCTGCAAGAAAACTCTCAGTCTAAGATTTAAATGCAAGTCACATTTTAATCTGAGATAGTTGATGTGTAACACAGCTGACAATGTTTTCTGTCCCAGGCATCACTTGGAGAATGTCAGTTACATAGTGTATATCTTCTGAAGAAAATCATGTTTTTCTTTGGCTAAAAATGACAAAAAAGCCTTGAACACTTCAGAACCTTTCTGTTGTTGTTTGCAGCATTAGTCAAGTGTGTAGAAGATGAATGGATCTGAGCTTAGGGACTCTATAAGCTGATGATAAATAGTATTTAGGCTTGATCTTAATTTGAGGTGAAAAATCTGTTCTGAGTTTAGAAGTATTGTAAGTGTGCTGTCCTTCAGATATATAGAAAGGTTGCTTTTACAGCCTATTTAATGGTAGAAACATCTCATTGAATGTCCTTTTAACAGATCATATTCTCTCTCTCTACTAGTTTCTGATAATTTGAATTTTTGGAGATAGTGTGAACCAACTAGATTTCTTTGTAGACGTAACTTTTTTTTTTTTTTTAATTAGATTCTATAATAAAATAAGATTTTTAAAGAGGTATCTTATGAGACCCGTTTCTCTAACTGTAAAAAAATACACGCCCAAAAGCTTGTAAAAGCACTTCTTAAAACCTGGCCTCTTTCTGTAAAATTCTCTGTTTGATGCCGATTTGACAGTTTCCGTTCTTTCTCAGTTAATGCTGCGTCACCATCATGATGATTGGTTCTTTTGCAATAAGAGATTACTGAGATGACTCTGAAACAGATGAGAATAACATCCTAACAACACTGGGATACTTATAAAAACTGCTTTTTTCTTTTTAATAAACCTTAAGCAGATTTTCTGAGTATCCTGTGCAATTTCATTTTGGTTCTTCCTCAGTTCTTTGTAATTTTGTTTTGCATTATTGAATAATTTTTGTGGTTTTATTTTTTCCATTGGCAGTTACATACATTGTAGTTGGTTGCAATAACTTAAGAGCAACTTATTTTGAGTTTTAATAGTTAGAAGCTCACACAATAAATGGTACTATACTGTTACATCTAATATGCATTAAAAGTAAATCAAATTTGGGATTACTCTTTCAATTTAGATCGGCATTACAAATCCTCGAGATCAACAGACACTCCTAGATGCTATTAAAGAACTACAAGTGGAAGAATTAAGAATTGAAGACCTCCCTGAAGTGGTAAAGGTGGAATTGAGGTATTAACTGTATATCTAAGGAAATGGAAGTGAAATACGGATTATTTATGGTGACTGTGTTGTTTTCTATAGCTCAAAGGTAAAATTCTCTTACACCTTATCCCATGCATAACATTCATGAGAGTACATCAGTTAGTGGAGTATGAGGGCTGGTTTAGGTGTGTTTTGTACAAAGGAAGTTGGAAGCATAGATTTCTGTTGTAGGTATCTGTTTATGGGTTATATTGCCATTATATGCCATTGCTTTGGCTGTCTTTTTGAGTGGTGGATTCTTTCTTTGTACCTCAACAGGGTTTTATGACCTTGCTTTGCAGGGTTTTTACTATTATACCTTGAGTTCATACCATAAACTCTGAAACTGGCTTCTCGTGCTCCACTATTAACTCATTCTTTCATTTCTCTGATAGGCTTCAGTGAGCAGATTTTGTTATTTCTCTGTGATCACAGTATCACAGTATGTTTGGGATTGGAAGGGACCTCGGAAGATCATCTAGTCCAATCCCCCTGCTGGAGCAGGAACACCTAGGTGAGGTCGCACAGGAACATGTCCAGGCGGGTTTTGAATGTCTCCAGAGAAGGAGACTCCACAACTTCCCTGGGCAGCCTGTTCCAGTGTTCTGTCACCCTTACTGAGAAGAAGTTTCTTCTCAAATTTAAGTGGAACCTCTTGTGTTCCAGCTTGATCCCATTACCCCTTGTCCTATCATTGTTTGCCACCGAGAAGAGCCTGGCTCCATCCCCATGGCACTCACCCTTTATATATTTATAAACATTAATAAGGTCCCGCCTTAGTCTCCTCTTCTCCAAACTAAAGAGACCCAGCTCCCTCAGCCTTTCTTCATAAGGGAGGTGCTCCACTCCCTTAATCATCTTCGTTGCCCTACACTGGACCCTCTCCAGCAGTTCCCTGTCCTTCTTCAACTGGGGGGCCCAGAACTGGATCTTGCCCTCCTTGCTTCCCTGTGCTTCAAGAACATAATTTACTCTTCCAATCCCCACGTGGTGTGATCTCTGTAATTCTCTGTTTTGTCTGTAGACAAGACAGGCTCTAACAGTCTTGCAATCAAATCTGTCTGATTGTAAGATGCAATAAAAAGTTGTGTGGGAGGGAGATGTGTGTTTGTCTTAAATCATAAATGTGACTTTTGAATAGGTTCAGGATTTTTTCTCGTTTTTCTCTTCCACTGGAAGCAGTTTTAACTCGCTTCTAAAATACCTCATTTTTTTATATTACAAATTAAAAACTTCATAAGATGTTTTCCTTATCATAGATTATATGCATTGGTAGAAATAGGTTTATAAGGAAACTGTTTTTTAAGAAAGTGTTACTCCTTTCAACTCTCATTACAACTTGATATTTTTTACATTATTGATTCATTCTTGTAGCTTTAAGTATCAACTCTACAATACCCCTTATACTTGTAGTATAGTCTTGTGCAATTGCATGAAAGCCAGGCTGGAGCTGAGAGGAACATCCCTCAGAAACCTTTTTAAACTTCATCAGTTCCCTAAGCACTGGTAGAGCACTTCCCACATGCAGCGAATGAAGGCTGTATCAAGTGCAGAGGTGTCTAAAGACTTCTTAAACCTCTACCCTCTATTTTGCTGTATAAATATAGTTTTTTCCAGAAGAGAGTCCTAGACTTGAGTTTAGATTCTGTACTCATAACTTTCCTCTTTTTACTTCCCAGAACTACAGTGGAATTGCTCCTGAAAATGGGATTTGTTTGATATTTTAGTTTGCAAAAGTTTTAGAATTTACTCGGGCAGAAAACTGTGGCTTGCCTTTCAGAGGCTTTAGTCAATTGGGCTGTGTTTAACTTGGAGAATACCGGTTTGGAGATGCTTCTCCTTCCTCACTCTGTAGCTGCATCACTAGTAAGTTAGATTCTCTGTGCTTCCTTCTTTTTTTCCCAGTCCCACCACCATTTGCATACCAGCCTGGCTTGAAAAAACTCCTCTTTGCATCCAGTCTACTCATTAAATAACTTTCTACTGTCTAGAAAAGTAAGAGTTCAGTTCCTCTTTAAAGTGTGTGTCACTTGAGAGGGAGCTTTGCAGCCTGCTTCGGGTATGTTTTTGCAGCGTGGTGCCGAGTTTGAGCTGTGGGATGTGGGAGAGCTGGGTGATGGTCTTGACTCTTGACTAGTGACCTGACAACTGTGCTGCTACTTGGTTAGATATTTCTTCCCTCTCCAAAAGACTGGGGAGAGCTGTCTGCGTTATTTGGATACTGTAAGGCTAGACTCTTTGTTAGTCATGGTGTTCATTGGACCAAAGAATGTGCTTGGGTTCAAGTTCATTCTGTACATGTCAGCATCCTTTGCGGGCAGCTGAATCACACAGACACTGTGCGTTAGCAGTCATGTCATGATGTGGTCCTGCCAGAGCATTGTCTTTTGTGCCTTGGTTACATGAGTCTGCCCAGCAAGTACTGCACTCCTATGGAGTCATCCTTACGCGTACCGATTGCTCCTGATGCTGGCGTGGTGCCCATAGCTGTTTCCATTACTGTGTTTACACAAAAGAGGCTTTGCAGCATGCTTCAGGTACCTTTTTGCAGCATGGTGCCAAGTTTGAGCCGTGGGATGTGGGAAAGCACGCAAGGCATTTGGGAAGCTCTTGAAAGACGGAGGTGGGCTGGGAGAACAGGGTGTTCGTGTCCTAATACAGGACCTTGACAGTGCTTGTAGTCTGTGAGAAGATTTCTCCGTCAAAACAAGTACCTGTGTACTTCCAGAAGAGAATCCAGGTGCAAACTAGTATGTGTGCTGTAAGGCTGAAGAACTAAAGTTTCACCACGCAAGAGGGTACAAACCAGTATGATGTGAATACGCCATAAATACTCTGACAGCACCTGAGCTTTGCTGCTGAGCTGAGATAGTGGGCCAACCATATGGCTGTCCAAGTTAGGCACCTTTAGAAAAGGATGTCAGCTCTTCAGCAATAGACAATTAGCTGCAGTTTAAGAGGACTTTGCCCGGTTTAAGCTTCATGCATTTTTGTGCTAGAAATGTATGGGTTTTTTCAGATTGGTCTTTGGTGGTGTTTAGTATACACATTCAAGCAGAAAGCTTACCAAGGTGAACAGAGGGAGTAAGTGGAGAAACACAGACAGTTGACAGTTCACTGCATGTATGGCCAAATACAATAAAAAACCCACATGATGTCCTGTAGAGCCTCACACACCAGTGACGTATGGAATTCCTAGTGCAGTATGGTTTTATATCATATGTAGTTCTTAAAACCAGAAAATGATTGATTGGTTAAAGATAGAAGTACACAAAATATGACAGCGTTTCAGTTATAGCAAGCACTGCATAGTTTTCTAGAAAATGGCTTGACATGTATTCTTGGAATCTGACCTTGAGACTGAAATCATAGACGATGTTTACATGCTATTATATAAAGATTTTACTTCCCACTTTTTCAAAGTCATCCTGTGAAAAGGAAAATCAGTCATTAAGTCATAGAAAAACTAACATAGTAGAAAATGTTGAACTGATTGATTATAAACTCACAGTGTCTAGCACTGTTTAGCCACTGGTGTTTTGACAGCCATTAATTCTTTTAAAAAGTGATTATTTTTTTGAAAGCATTATTTCAATTTGCAAATACAAGAACATGTTACTGCAACAGATACAAAATTATAGGAAAATATTTTCAAGAACTATTATTGCTATAATAAAGAAGTATGAGAAGTAGAAATGTTTGGGTTTTTTTTCTCCCCATTTCATGCCCATGACATATTTTATTTTTGCTGAGAATCCTTCCAGAATTCCTAAAAATCATTTCCTTTGTGACAAAACGGAGAAGGTGCCATAACTGACCCTAGCCAACTAAAAAGTTATCCTTCTAAGTATAAGGAAATTTTCATGAGCGTGGCTTGACTGTAGTAATATGAGAGAAACTGTCAGACTATCTCCAGCTGTGATTGTTTTGTTTACTGTTCCGTTTTTACCCTAAATATTCAGTTCAGTTATATTGTTCTGAAATAAATAATTATTTTATTAAACAAGCTGATAAGCTTTCTTACTTCCCTGTCTTCATAAAAACCATGAACAGACTTGGTTTTTAACCTCCAGTATCCCTTCTGATGCTTCTATATATTTCTGGTTTAAGTGTTTAAGTTGTAACAATTCAGCAGAGTTGCAAATCACGGATGTCCTGAGCAGTGGTGGAAACTTTGCTCATTGATGATCTGGTGCCAGAGTTAAAGGAAAGCACTCTATGGGCTAAATTCAGTCTCTGTTTAGGTATTTGCACCACACTGGCATATAGCTTAGTGTAGCTGTTTGGCAAATCTAATGTGTACCTTTTTGCCATCAGAAGCAGCAGCCAGGAAGCTGCCGTGAGGATGTTGCATTGAAGTTTAGTAGCAGATTGCCCTTGGAAAAGAGGAGCATTGGGGTCTGAATTAACTTATTCAGATCCTTCTGTAAATATAATGGGAAGTCCTGCGATAGGAACTTGTTTTACCCCTGCTTGTTATTCACTGGAGTGTCTTATAAGTAGTGGAAAATTTTCTACTGAAGACACAGGCACTTCTCAGGAGTTTCAGGTTTTGAGAGCTCATTCTTTAAAAACAAATGGATGATCTTCCTCGCCCCCTGCCTTTCCTCTGCCCGGTCAATGGCGACAACTTTATAACTAGCACCAGAACTTGTAAATAACACTCTCTGAGACTTATAAATTGACTGGGTGTCATGTGGAAGCTCTTGAAACTTAACAATGAAAGTTGTCTGTTAAGTCTTTCTATCCTTTTCTCTACTCTTCGGCGATATTGATCAAACTAATTTTCAGAGCTGTCTTCCTGCTTCTGTTTGACCACTAAGTATGTGCTTCCTTCAGAGTAGATAACATGGGGTATTTTAGGCTTTGAGCAATGTACTTCCAAATCCAGGGGCCAAGTCAGTATTATTGGATTCTTCTTTCTCCCACTGTGCTGAAGACTAAATGACTCTAACCTAGTCATTTCAGTTCTAGCTACAAAGTACAAACCAGATTTTTGTTTCCCCCTACTTCCTCAGAAATGTAAGCTGCAGGTCAGGAATTTTGATATGTCAGCATAAAATTGTCTATAAATTCTGTTTCTCATGTTGCGAGATTGATTTGTACACATATATGCACAGAAAAACAGTGCTGCAGTTACTATGCAATTATAAATGTGTTATAAAATTACTCATGCATCAGGTAATAAAATGTCTTCATTGATACTACAGGATTGACGAGAGTTAGAAACAGAAGTGGAGGTTAATAGAATGTTTCCAAAAAGCTTTTGGGTGACACTTTTTCAGCTTTTGGTGTGTCTAACCAGCTGAATGTTCCGGATAACTTAATGATGTGTTGTCCTTCCAAAAGGGGTGGTGGTGCAGAACTTGCTAAGATGTTAAATGTGGTGTTTAACTACCCTATGTTAAAATGACACTGCATTTTTTTTTTTTTTAATGCAATGAAAGTGCATGTCTGATTTGTTCACTAGCCAATGTTGGAAATGCATAGATAATATTTAGCTTGCAAAAAGTTACGGCCTTTGACAAATAACAGAATATCATTTTATTTTTGTAGTGGAGATGAATTCCTCAAGTTTCTTCAGAAGTTGAATAAAGAGTGTAGTAAGCTGATCATTCCTGTGCAGACCGTGAATAAACATTTGCACGAAAATTCTCACAAGGTACTCAAGCAAAAAAAAGAAATATAGGTTCAGAGTATATTATTCTACTCTAGAATATTGTTCTAACTTGTAAAATGAAAAATACAAATACTCATCGACCATCTTGATTATTGTATAGTTCTATAGCACTGTCCAATGTTCTTTCTCAAAAGGACCCATTTTTTTAATAATGTATTGCAAATATTTAGGCCACCCAATTAAAGGAGATAAATCTTTTTTCTTTGTGTTTCTGCTGATAGGGAAATTAAGGTGACAAAAGATTCCCACAGAGGCTGACAGAGAGTAGTAGATCATGTGTGTATATCATACAACGAAAACACAGAATAAATGCAGTTATAAACTTTTTCTGACGCTCTTTTATGATACATTTAACTAAAAAATATAAAATCATAATGTACAGTAATGCTGGTAAATAACTGTAACTGTTAATAGATAGTGCTGCAGTGGGCACCGACCGAAAGTTTTATTGAAGTCTGCGAAGACTTGCTTTGCAGCGTTGAAAAGCTGGGAGAAGAAGTTACCAAACTGAAGGACCTGGTGGAGAAGGTGAGAGTGTGAGTGAGGCTGTTAAAAACTGTGTACCAGTTTCAGATGTGATATCCATCAATGAAACCTTGGTCTGGCACAGGCTCTTAAGCTGTGGCTTGGACATTGCATTTACCACTCCCCCTTCACCCTTTCCATGGATAGAATGAGCAATAATGTAGAATATTCCACAGCAGCATTAGACAGTCTTTCTACCACAGGAAAGAATTAAGCGGAATGTATCCCTATGCTTTTAGACAACCACTGTGGCACAAACACCACTCTGAATAGTTACACTCTTACTTCTTAGTTAAGGAATCTTTTGTTTGGAATTATTGACTCACAAGGAAGATACTAAAGTTTTATGGATTGAATGGGAGGCATCCCAGATAACTCTGCAGAGTGACAAAAGAAGAGGGTGGGAGAGGTCAAGGCTAGATGTTAGCACCACATCAGTCATTCTCAGACCAACACAATGACACCTTCTTGTCAGATGGGGTCATTTTAAGTAATAAGCTAGTAAAAGGAATGGCGCTGGGATAGAGTAAATGGAGCATCAGTGTCAGAAAGGAATCTGTTGCTGAATGAAGCCATGTGGAACTCAGACCTTGAGTATAATGCTACTAATGTGATTTCCTGTAGTTTAAGTAAATTTAATGTAATATAACGGCTTTTTCCCAATAAATAACTTGACACCAAATATGTTTAAGAGGTAGATGGAATTTGTGGCAAAGAACTTTTTAGCTATTTATGTTCCTTTTTTGCATATGCAGAAATCAATTGTATGTATATATTTGCCTCCTGGATGTGTGGGTGAGTTACAAGGGCTGGGCGAGATCTGAGTTGGGTGCCACTTGACTTTGCTCTTGTCTGTACTTAAGGTTTTATAGCTGTCAAGATGAAGCACAGTGGCTTTTGTACCCAGTGTTAAACATGAGCCTTCTAATTACTTCAAAAATGTAATTCCTGTTCTGTTAAAATACTGTAATGTTTCATGACTTTCACTGATAAAACATTTTTGTGCTACTTAAATTACGGTGGGACACTTTTGCATGAATATACCACTGAAACATTTATTATGAAAAGTGTCAATTTAAGTGAAACAGTTAAGTGTCGTAGAGAAGTTTGTATGAATTCCCTTCAGTACTGTTAAGCTTAGTCACTAAAAGACTTCGCCAGCAGTACGTATTATGTCTGTAGCATATAATTTTTGAAAGCACGGTAGATGAGATGGCCTTTCAAGCATTATAAACTAAGGTGGGGAATTGGAACCTAAACCTGTTGCACTTCATGACAAGGCTTCACTCAGCTTCAGCCCGTGTCTAATCTGTTATGTATTTAACTGCCTGTTTTAACAAACTGTTGGTTTAGTAATTAAATGGCAAAAGTTCTGGTTAAAATATTGGATGATTAGCATTTAAATGTTTTGTTACTAGATTTTTGTGGCATCTATTAGCAGTGTGTTTTACTCCTGAGGAATTAACTTTGTAAACAAACAGTTTGTTTTTCTAATATATATTACAAAGCGATTGAGTATCAGATAAGATAAAGGTTTGCACACATTTCTTTCAATAGAAGCAGAGCAGAGGCAGGCAATGGGAAAAATATGGTATCAATCCTAGATGCATGCAGGTTCTTAGGACTGGGTATGTCATCACATACTTAAGAAGCTTTCACACTAACTTTTTTTTCTTTGCTGTATCTCTTATGTGAACTTAACATCTGCCTCAGCATGAACAGATGAATGACCCCAGCCGAGTGAAACTTCCAGAAAAAGCACCCACCTTGGAAAAAAGATTAGTAAAAATGGGAGCAGTAACACTGTTTGGATTTGGTTTTTTCTTATTTATAACTAAGTTAGTGGTAAAGAAAAACCTGACTTAAAGTTTAGTGCTATGAATACTGTTGGAAGACTTAGTCACATTATGCTTCTTCTTAGTATATGCAGTTGAGCTGAAGTCATGTGAAAACTTGTGTAGTTTCTCATCGTATCTGTATTATTTGCATCCAGTAAGTACTTTAATATAGAAATAAAGTTATTAAAAATGAAAACTGCTACTGAAATATATCTTAGGGTTTTATTTTCAAAATTATTTTTGGTATAGACTGTATAGTCTTGTCAAAGCATTTTTTTGCATGAAGTTGTAATTGTTTCATAATTACTATTGTTTCCTAATTGTTTCATATTTACTTGTTTAATTTTTACCTTTAACTGTTGTTCAGAGGTGAACCTAAGCAAATAATTCTGATCATATGTTTGTATTTAAAATTATGATGCAGGTGTCTTTTGGGGTTGGGAGGGTTTAAAATATATGAATTATCTCATGCAGTTTTATGTTAATAAGGATCTTCTCTCTTGCAGTTTTTCATATGAATCTCTCACATGAAAAACTTCTCAGTGAAAAGTACTTATTTTCCTTTGTCACGATCACAAGGCTGTGGAGATCTTGTTATACCTTGCCTGAAAAGTCATTTCTCACTGAGCTATTATATTCAAATTATGCCTGAAATCTGTTTCCTTTGGGATACTGACTTCTGTGAAGAGTTTCATCACATCTATTAAAAGGATTGTAGCAGTCCTTTGCTATAAGAATGCAAGCAACTTAGAAGGCATGTTTTGTCTTGGTCTGGTCTTTCACTACAACAGCTTCATACTCAATTTTTTCTTAATATTTTCTCCACTTAAAAAGGTGTTTGTAATTCTGCAGTGAAACATAGATATCTGTTTTTCATCTGGTTACCAGAGCAGCTTTGTTGGAAAAAGGAGGATTGGTCTAAGTTAATTCAAATCAGTTATGTTTTTGCAGACTTCAATAAACATCTGTAAAAATGCTGAATATTTCTGAAGGGACATTCTTCTATCAAAATAAAACAGGAGGAGTCTAAAAAAATGAACGCACTCAATGGGTGTATCATGCTTTAGCTCTCTGTTTTTAGAGAAGTTGTCTGGACTCTTAATCTTTGATGTTCCCTCCAGAAACTAGTAACGAGAAGATAAAAACCTGAGTAGTACTCCAATTGTGGTCACACTTGGTCTCTGCTTTTTGTTTCAGAAAACAAGGTTGGGTGTTAGTCTATTTCCTTGTCACTGCAGTTGTTTTGCCTCCTTTCTTCCCAGATTTCTCCTTCAATGCAAGGAACTTCCTACAGAGTGATGAGGCCAGAGGCAAATACAACATAAGTTTTTGTTTGTTGTTTTTTTCTTGGTTTCTTGTTTTTTTTTTCCCTATTCTGTTCCCAGCTTTGGATCAGAGGGGTTAAGCTGCATTTTCTACCAGCACACATGAAGAAAAGCACATGCTATCAGCCTACTGACTTGAACCAGCAAAGTATTTTGAGAAGTTCTCTCTTTCTTGATATTACCTTTTAATTAATCCTGAACTAATGAGACACTTATCACAAAAGGAAGAACCCATGGGAATGGCAAAATCTGTGGAAATACAAAAATCTGTGAAGTGCAGTTCTAATTGCTTATCATACACATGGAACCTTATATATACAGAGCCCTCTGCTTCTAATTAGTTCAAAATACAATTCAAATGGCTCACAAGTATTACTAGAACTTTGACATGTAAAATCTTTTGGGCTTTTCTGTTGGGTGAGGCGGAGGGAGTTTCCTTTTTTAGTTTTGGGGGTTTTTTTTGTTTGTGGTTTTGGGTTTTTTTTTCTTATTTTTTTATTTTCCTTTTGGGGGGAGGGAGGGTGAGTGGGAAGGTGGGCAGGCATTTTGTTCATACTGTGTTCCCAACAGGTACTTCAAGTGGAATTATTTCAACTACTAGTAAGATTTCTGTGATACTGCCCTGGAGAAGATTCTGATACTTAGCCTCACTATTCCTTACTTCTCCAATTCTGTGAGAATTTGCATTAAAAAAGCCACTTCAAAGGACACTGAAGCTTCCATTTCAAGAGATGCATTTTCTGTCACTAGCAGATCTTTTCATTTGGAACGGTAACTAAAAATGTAAATTATCTTTTTCCACTAATTTGAAGATCCACGTGGCTGGAGGCCTTTTAAGCAAACTTTGAAGGTCTTGCAGTTGAATAGGAAATCTGCTCCAGAAAATACTTTTATCAGTATTTAATTAAATTATAGATACAACGATGAGAATGATGCCATCAGTGTAAAATTACCTATGAAGGAAAAAATAATGCATCATACTTGCTGATAAACAGTTTCTAGTTTTGAGAGTTACAATAAAATGTTCTTTGTAGACATGAGTCAAAAGTCTGAACACTTGGAGCTGGCCTCCAAAACACATTTGGGAGACACTGGTCCTGTTAGGTTATCTTATGTATACACACCATGTTGTGTGAGTAGGAAACGTTAAGAGCCAAATAAAGATTATTTTTACCATAAAAAATTATATTTTCTCCTTCAGATTCCAAACTCTGGCTTAAATGATGAATTTCAAGGTCCTTTATTCACTTCTGTGTTGTTCCAGTGCCTCTTTCAAATTGTCTGTTTGAGGAGGTATCACAGTATGGTGGTGATAGGGCAGGAGCCAAAGAGATTCCTTCAATGTCTGTCCCCTGAGCTACACTGTCAAAGTTCTCACTCCCAGCAGCACCCAGTGAGGGAGCCTTCAGATGATAATGTCCCTGCTGAGAGGCCTCCTTCTGCAAGTCATCAAATTAAAGCCATTATCCCCCAACAGTAAAAAGACAATCATTTGCACATCTTTGAGGGGATTGGAGGAGAATGCTGAAGGGCTTTGCATGCATTAAGCAGGTAAAGCGGGGCAGCCCTGTGCGGTATTGTCCCGCTCTCCCAGTAGTGCAAATTGAGATGTGGGAGGATTGAGTGGATTGGACCTGGGGCCACATCCTGCAGATACGTAATTGCTTAAAGGTGCAGCGAGGTTCCTACTTGCAATACCGTTGCATACCTAACTTCTCTTGATACAGATGAATATTCATGCAATGGCCTTTTCTGAATCTTTAGACTGTTATGTAAAATTAGGGCCTTGAGTGATCCTGTGGAGATCTGAGAGAACCTGAAGATTTTTCTTTATTTCTAATCTGTCCTGCCCAAGATCAGCTGCAGGTTGTGTGTCTTCTGTCTCTTTCTGTGCTTTGGGATTTGCCTTGCTTTTTAAGTTTGGCTTGTGGAGTACCTGGTCTGTCATGAAGCATTGCCCAATTATTCATGTTGGGTACCAATTGCAAACAGTAGACAGTAATTTTAGGTACGTACATTCTTAAACTGAGAAAGAGTTGAGCTTTTTTATTACATTCTCCATTGACTTAGAGAAGTTCTGTGATTGCTTTTTCTTCTTCATCCAACTGCCTTGTTGGGGACAAGACTTAAGCTTGAGCTGTGCAGTTTATTCTTTTTCCTCTTGCCATCTTTTAACCCCTTCATGTGTTCCCCAAAGCTGTAACTTGCTCGTATGTGTAAGCAGGTGTTTGCCTGCATTTGCTTTCTCTGGTACAGCAGTTCTGTGAAAGTTACAGGTCATCTCTCCCAAACAGAGCTTCTGTGTTACTAGTCAAGTACTACAAATGTTGCTTTGGGCCTTGTGTGGTGGAAGATACTGAGTCTTCAGCCTTGCTAAACATGTCTCTTTCAGAATAAATTGAATAAATCCTTCTTACTCTGTGTCATGAAAGGGTGACTTAAGTGATC
This sequence comes from Streptopelia decaocto, assembly GCF_964273445.1. Taxonomy (NCBI): domain Eukaryota; kingdom Metazoa; phylum Chordata; class Aves; order Columbiformes; family Columbidae; genus Streptopelia; species Streptopelia decaocto. The sequence goes on from NC_138663.1 coordinate 27,062,974, forward strand.
CATAGCTTGTTTGTGTTAGCTGTCTGCTTCTTGCAGGCTGTTTCAGTATTCATACAGTAAGAAATCTTTCTGCACAGATAAAAAGCCTTGAAGGTCCAGCATGTATCGTAACTGCAGGTTTCTGCTTTTAAAGACTTTTACTGTCATTTATTTGTTCTGGAGGCATGGGGGAAAATGTATATTTGGAGTTTTTATTTCACTATTCTAGAAACAGGAACTTCCAGGTAACAGGTCTCTGTATTTTACAGACCAAAAATGATAAGTGGTGAGGTATGAAGTGGGTTATTACTGGCATTAAATGAATAATTTGATTTGTATCATTAAAAGCTTTAATAACTGTTAAATTAGTTTTTATCCTGATTAAAAAGGTGTGGTTTCATGTAATATAGAGCCATAGTCTCTGTAAGCAGGACCTGGAGGGATCCCTCTGGGAAGGATTTTCAGTTCTTTTAAGCTGTGCTGCTGACTGATATATATGGGAAGATGCCTTCTACTTCAGGGTTGGGGGGGGTCTTACTAATTATTCTTCTCAGATGAGCCATCCATGCCTTCAGCTTTTCTGAAAGCAGTCCTTTTTTTAATGTAAAAATGCAGATTTAACTACATTATTTTCACTATTGTGTTGAAAAACCTCAGGTCCATATCATAAGGTATATTACATGTTCAAAGAATTGGGTTGACAGTGTTCCTGGCTGCTCCACTGTCATCTCTCTTGCACGTGGCACGAGTTCTTGACTGGATGAGAAACTGTGTGCACAATACTGGTTGAAGGCACATCAGTCTGCTCTGGCAGCACG
>NC_138663.1:27663970-27848970 GCF_964273445.1 Streptopelia decaocto
CTCAGTCATGAGGAGGAATTCTGCTAAGTGTATAAGATCTAATTAGAAAAACAAAAAAAATCTTCTGAATGCTCTAAATGTCTGTCTGTCTACCTTTGCTCTGTGCTCAAGGACAGAGCTCCCCTTTGAAAGGGAGGGTGGAGGGGGGAAGAGTAGCAGATGTCTTCAGGTTAAGCACTGCCTGCTCAGCTGCATCATATCTACACATCTTTATGTATCTGAATTGAGAATTCCGTCATCTAAAAATTAAAACCACCCTTTGCAGGGCGAGACTGCCAGAGACAGCCTTTTCCGTGAACAGCAGCTTATCCACTTTCTGTAGAAGAACTGGAGCCACACTTAAGTAGGAGTCACTGTGCCTCTGTATGTCTACCACATCTCTTTGATACATTTAGAAACTGTATCCCTGTTGATATACTTGTTGCAGGAATGTAAAACTTTATATAGCATTTGGAATCTAAACTAACCCAGAAATTGCCAACATTAGTTTTTTTTGGTCTCAGTCTGGCTGAGTGCTATTTTTTCAGAATTCCTACATTGAAAGATACAGGTCTGCAAACATGCTGTAGTTTGGAAAAATTGTCTGTGTATATTATCTAGTCTTTAGCCAGCTAGTCCTATTGTGCAGTGCTGCATGAGGTTGTGTGGATTGTAGAGGTAAGTCCTGGTAATTGAATAACTGGTGTTCCAGGTGGAGCCTGAGGTGGGATGCAAGTGTTTGCAGTGTCTGCCTGCCTCCTTCCTACATCTGTCTTACTTTGATGAGCAATTCAATTCACACACAATAATTTTTTTTCTGTTAGAAAAGTTGAACAGTTGGTGCCAGTCTACATAATGGCTGGCTACTACAATACCTTCTTTTTTATTATTAACAAAAGCACTCTGAATATTCATAAGAAGTTGACATTATTTCATTAGCTGTTGCAGATGTATGGGTAAGCCTACTGAAAAGGGTACCGTGCTCTCTGCTGGATATATGCATGAATGTTTCTAAAACATGACTTCCCACAAGCACGGAGGACCATATAGCAAGACAATTAACAGGCACTGAATGTGTATTCCCCCTCTCTCATTCCTGCTCTCTTTCTTGTTGGTTCAGAGCTGTATTTATTATTACTTCTTTCATAAATCTGTGAGATCCTGATCAAGCTCTCTAATAGATAGACAGAAACGTGTGTTTGTCAAATTTCTCAGCCCTTTTGACTGCCTCAGTTTTAACAAAGAGGTTTTTATATATTGGATTTTTAGCAGTATTACAGAAACAAGACCTTTAAAGTTTATTTCAAAATCAGGGTTGCACTCGGGAGCTCAAAAATTTCCAGTCATGTTCAAAAAGCAGGAAATCTGCCATTTTGTAAAGCAGGTGGTTATAACTATTGGCTGATTGTGCCTCCTGAGCAACCTGTGACATGGGACAGAGCCTGAAATTTTGTTCTGAGTTTGCAAAATGTATAGCATGAGGAGTTTCTGGTATACCACAGGCTTTTAGGAGACACATGGCTACTGTCTCCAGTTGCATGGGTCAAGCTAGTTGCAGGTGCTGGGCTGCCAATGTGGTAGAGGGTAGATATAAGTGGTGATGATGGGCTGGAACCCCATTTCATTCCTACCTTGTGCTCTACCACCATTTCTCTGTGCTGCTATAGTGCAACAAATAAATATTAATAAGATATAGTGGATGTCTTTGGCCTGCTGACATTTTGAACTAGTGTCAGTGGGTGGAGAGCTTGTGATGAGAGAGGATGTGCAAAAATAGTTTTGGATTTGGCTCATGGAAGAGCTAGTAGAAAGAAAGATCCATAAATCTCTGCTCTAGTGAGCATTAATCAGTCTGGGGACCTGATGCATACAAGCAAATATCTTGGTTTTCCCCTGAGATTCTGAGTTACGCTTTCAAGAATAATAACTACTTTCTGAATTCCGGCCTTCTGCCCTGAGAGAGTCTTCTACTCTCTGGCCATACAAGCATTGCTGCCAGCCCAATTCTGTCACATCCTATACTAAAAAACAGAATGCCCATATCCAAAAGCAAATAAAAATGACACAGTAAAGAGGAATCACCTGCTTTGTTTTGTTTTGTTTTGGTTTTGTTTTTCCTAAATTCTGTGCATTGCAATAAAACTCCAGCAGCTAAGGTTTGTGATTCTGTTCCTTATTTCCCAGTCCCTATGCTATTTTTTATCCATTGCTTTTCGTCTCCACCTGGATTAGCAGCTGCCTGTGAACTTACAGCCCTCAGATCCACAGAACATGTTGTAAGAGATCCAAATCGATAGAAAGCAGCTGCTTAGCATCCCTACATCACCCTACACAGACCGACACACTCACGGCATGTCAGTGGGGGTGAAACAGGAACGCAGAGGGGATACAGTGATGCTGAACATTTGTTATTGCTTCTTTGTCCTTCTTGACCAGGGTTCAGTGGTTCCAGAAAACATAACTAATGGAGTAATGATCCAGCAGGAAAAATTTGCAAGAACTAGACCCAGAACATTTTTCACGTGTACTCTTCTCATGAATTAAGTGGTCAGATCTCTTATTATGGAAACTGTTTTCTGTGTGTTGTCTTGCTGCTATGAGGGGCTGGCTCCCTTCTAAACTCTCAGTATGATACTATGTCTGAGACTAGGCTATTAAAATACATATCTGTATACACACACACACACGTATAACAAAGCTAGCTTTTAAACTCAGCTCTATCTGAACTAGTTTTATATGAACTCACAGTTATTTTAGTTGGAAAACTGGTGAATGGTTATCATCTCCCAACATATGAAGCCTTTTTGTATATTAATGGCAGTGAGCAGTAGCAACATACCAGGAGCAGTTAGTGGAATTACTGGGACCACAAGCTGTATTGTCTGGGCCTGGGGTTAGCTGGGACTTGTAGCCAGCTACTACTGGGAGAAAGGCTATGTCTTCCTGGGGTAGATTCATAATCCATATTTTTTCCTATGGCAGGCTGCAAAAGCCATAAATTTAAACAGAATAGACAACTGTGCTTCACACAGGGGTTGCGGCTGGGCTCAAGGTGAGGCTGTGTATAATTCATTCAGTTCTGGAATTTTTTTCATGGTGGTGGTTCTACTACTTGTGTAAAAAAAGCTTTTTAAATGCAAGTTTTAGGGATAAAAAGAAAACAATGAATAACCTTTTCCTAATAAATGAAGCCAACTTGGAGATTCTTGAAATACTTTTGGGAAACAAAATATTTTGTGGACATGTTCCACCATTTCATAACAGACTTGTTCTGCGGTACTAGAACTATCTACGCTTCTTATTCATTAGGCCGTATCCTAGTACTCTGTTTCTCAACTCTCATATAGGTACAAAAGTGCAGAGGAATAAAAAGCCTAACATATATCTATTTAGTGTTGAAGACACAAAATATAAAAGTATAATGTTGTCAGGAGTTAGTGGGCTTGGCTGCCTTTGACTCTACTGCAGCTGCATTGATTGACACAACCTAAAGACCCGGCTTTATTTATTTATTTTTTTTTTTTAATTTTAAAATATTTCTCTCATAGTTTTGAAAGCAAAACCACTGTTCAAGTCTTTATTTTAAAACAAAGACTGCATGTCAAATGTGTCCTCTATCTTCATCAGACATACTGTTGAATTTGATAGTCCTATCATTTGTAAGCTACATATATTGTTGCTTTAATGCATTCCCTTACTACTTTGATAAAAGCCTTAAGATGTTGCCACTAGTCCTTTGATGTTTCCTTCTGATGTTACAGTACCTCTTCTTTTTTTCTCTCCCAAAAAATCTGTGTTGCATAAACATGAGCAGGCAAGACATTTCTAGTTAAGGATAGAAACATCAAGTTCTGTCAATAAAAGGACAAAATGAGAAGGTATATCCAGACTTTTATATGCTCTTATCAAGTCCTTATAGATTAAAAATTAACCTGCATTGGTGTTTACATTGCAAATATATTCTGCTAGTTAGAAAAAAAACAAACCACATGCAAAAAACCCCAGCTTAGGCTGTTGTGATGAAACAATTTATTTCTTGATAGACTGTTATAGAAAATCTGGGAGAATAAATCTTATACTGCTAAGGAAATAGTTACATGAGACTGAATTTTTATATTTAGCTTCAACACTGTATGTCTGGTATTGAAATATAAAATTGCTTGCTCTGTATTTTTACTGGGATAAGTAAGGAATTATTATTGGTAGCAGTTGTAGTAGAAGAAATGTTTCAACTGAAGGTCCCAGTGAAGAGGAGGTGCAATTGTCCCAGTGGGACTGAAATAATCCTTGCCCCAAAGATTTTCTGGAATGAAAAAGATATAATAATACTGATAAATAAATGTTATTATTCATATTTATAAAGGAAAATAGATTAAATGTTTTGCTCAAGGCCGTATAGGGAAAATGTATCAAGGACAGGGACTGAATACACGGAACTCCCAAGTGCAAATCCACTGTAATTCAAATTACTGGCAAGAGTTGTGGAAAGAGTGATTTTCCTATGAATGGCATGACTGTTTTGCTGCATTCAGGAAGAAACCAGTGTAGTGGAGACACAACATGGTCTGGTGATTAAAGAATGTTAACTTAAGATGAGAAATGCCAGCTAGTCATTTTGCTTCTTCCAAGACATATATGTCCTTTGGTTAGCCAAAATTTTTATTGCTTTCAAGAGCAGAAGATGAAATCTCATAAAACAGTATAGTTATACGTTGAAAATTCAAATCTTTTAAAAAGGCTTTTATGCACAGTTCTCAATAACGTAAATAGGCATAAAATAAGACTTCCTTGTCACGCAACCAAAGAGTGGTACAATTCTTAAGGATTTGTTTCACAGCTCACTAATGCAGGATGTCCTTGACAATTACTGCTTAAAGATTCAGTCCTACAAACAATTACCATGTGAGTATTCCCCTGAAATTAGTGAAAGCCTTTGGTAGGATAAAATGGAAAAAGTGTAGGTAGTTGCAGTATCAGGGCCTAGAAAGGTATTAGCAAGGATAAAGACATTCTTGTAGCAATAAGCAGTGATTAAACAAAAATAAACAATCCTCCCACTCCTACCCCCACCCCCAATGAGGTGGAAGTAGGTAGAGACAAAGTAAGCTCCTAATTAACTAACAAGAAATTTGAGAATTGGAAATAAGTAGGTTAAATAAAAACTATTTGCTTGTAGAATCAAAAACTGTGAAACTACAAAAGTTGTAGAGAATCAGAAAAAATGAACTGATCATTGAGAATTGATATTTGTTAAATACTTTTATTTCTTCATTGTACCTCAAGTTAACCACTACTTTTGTGTCTACCTTCTGTCTTCCTTGTGTTGTTAAAGCTATTGAGTTTGGACTTGGGAGGATAGAGACATGGCCTTCAACTTTTCAATTTCCATTACTTACTAATACAGGATCACAACCCTGAAGAGTTTTTTGTTTTGTTTTGTTTTGTTTTAATATAATTTGCAATACTTTATATACTCTATTTTAAAACTGGTTGATTTTACTGTACAGCTATAAGGCAGAATCTGGGATTTACGTCATTGATCAAAGTGTGAATGATATCTATTCTATTTCCTACTGCTGTGCAGGCCACTTGCTGTAATTCTCTCTTTTCAATCTCTTACCAGCCTTTCGCTTTTTCTTACTCTCCACACATTTTCTTCAGAGACAGTATCCAGATCTGAAGCCTACAGTAAAAACACTTAGAATTTTACTGTGCAACGGTTGCTGGTACCATGAATCATTTTAACTTGTCTTGCCTCTATGCAAAGATTTTTTCTATATCTGTCACATCAAGGGAATCCCAGAGTATCTTATATCAAACCTCTCAGATGGTGGGCTTTAAAGGTAGGTTTAGGAAACTGATAGCCATGTTCATTTCTCTTGTAACAAACACTTGTTATTATTGAAGTCTAAATGCTGGGACTACTGCACACCCAGTACACTGAAATTGAGATTGTGTACTGGGATCAGGAGAATAAATGTTTACTATGGAGTTTTCTGTGGCTTTTACTGTATTCTTAGACAAAAAATAACAAACAACTAAACAAAAAATCTCCTGGTCCTTCACTTCTCAGAATTCGAAGTACAGTTAGTAACCAAATTAGCTGTCACTCAGGGCTGCTCTTCCATGAGACACCTTTCCCCTCCCATCCATGGTAGTTTTTGCACAGTGGACACACACCTTGCACACTTTGACATAAAATCTATTTCAAATAAGCTTCTGTGTACATCCTTTGGCAGTGTAACTGTACTGCTGGTACTGTCTTGTCTATACGGGGGGATAGACAGGGATTTGCTTTAATGAAGCAGTTAAAGCTTTAAATAATTTGCCTGCCTATTCACAGTCTCATCCAAATTTTGCCAACTTGAAGAAAACCCTAGCAACAAAACAACCAGGTCTACTTTGGATCCATAAAATGATCAAAAGTCTGGTGGGGATTAGCAGTGTTTCTTGTTTTGCTGGTAGTCTTTTGTATGATCCCCAGCCCATGCTGGCAAGGGGCTTTCTGGCTGAGTCACTAGGATCTCCAGTCCTTTATGTTTATTGTAACAGTACTGTTTCATTCTGCCTATTGCCAGTCCAGTTTCAGGCTTGACACCTAAGTAAACTATCCACTAGGAAACTGGAATAGGGTATAAATTTATTATTATTCTTATGTTCCGGTGTTGTTTGGTTGTTTTTGTTTTGTCTACCTCTCACCTTGTTTAATTGCTTTATCTTGATTTTCCTTTTCTTCTTTTAAAGTTGTTCAGTTTTCATTATGACCGACCCATCTTTCTTTTCTTTCACAGTTTTATTCTACCTGTTTTCTTGATGAAGGTCTTCATTTTTTCTTTCAAGTATTCTGTCTCGGAATACTTAAAATATCTTCTAAGTTGAAACTGAAATTAATGTTCTTTCCATCACTCAGTTTTCTGACAGCTTTTATCCGGGCCTATTTTTTTCTACATACATTATCAGCCAGCTGGTCTAACTTTTCTAATTTTCCTTAGTCACAGTGTTTTCCTCTTTCATAATCAAGTTAAACACAGTTCTCATTTTGCACCTGTTCACCTCGAGTCAGCAATTCCTGCTCTTCCCACTACTCTGCGTATTTCCTCAAAACTTTCCAGCAAATAGGAGGATAATTCTGTCTGCAAATCTCACGTGACTTGGGTATTCTTTGCTGATATTGCTATGCTTAGTCTCTCATTGAAGGTTTATGGAGACCTTCATGCAGAAAAGGGGGTTGGTGATATAATTGAAAAGGACCTTTTCACTTGCCTTGTCAAATGTAAATTTCCACTCAACTGCACTATAAATTTTTCTAAAGAGAGAAAAAGCTACAATAATGTAAAGTGTACCTTTGGAAATGAAACTTTAGTAGTTGACATGTAAATCTTGCTTCAGAAATTGAAAATGTGGGTTAAATTTAGACGAGCTGGAGACTCATGAATTAGTGTGACAAGCTAAATTCTTCTGCTGGAGATCCAGCCATGGGAAGGGACATGAGGAATTCTTCACTTCAAGTAACAGGATTTTGTAATCTTTAGGTCAGGATAGCACGACCCTTTATGGAGACCATCCTGTTATAGCAGTCAGCTGTGCACTTGTACAGATGGGGTCAAAGCAGGAACAAGGCAAATAAACAGTTCAGAGACCAGCACAGATACAGTCTGAGACCAGATTTACCTATGCTGTCCTTTCTGTCAGTTTTCCATAAGAAAGCCTTCCCCACTCTGGCAAGCATCCATTAATTACGTGGGATGGTCCTGAGGGACACCAATGTAAGGATAAATCTAGACTTGACTGAGAATAATAGGGGTGTTACCAAAATGTAATTGTCTTACATATGTGCTCTGTATACAGCTAAGGAAAAGGTGATGAGTCCAAGTAAATCTCAGTAAATTGTGTTGTTAAACTACTTTCAAACAGTGCTGAATAAACTGGAACTGTGAACTTGAAGATAATTATCTTATTCTAGATTATAATAATAAAAGTCTGTAAAAGGAAGAGTTCTGCTTCTGTTTAGAATCTGTGGCCTTTTGAATGGCAACAATGATGACAAACTGACAAAACAATTGAAGGAAACTGCTAACATAGACATATTGTTATGCTATTGATTTCTTTTATCATCTATTCTTCAGTTAATAACACATTTAAAACACAGATATGAAGTTTCTTTCCTTAAAAGTGCTGTATCATTTCTTTAACTGAAATTCCAGCCAGAGTTAAGGAAATACCCCCATGAACAACTTCTCCTTTATCTCCCTCAAAGCAACAGGATATACACAAACAATGACATACATTATTCATGGCCAGATTTGTACCAGTCTCTTCTTGTTTGCCCTGCTGTGTTTGGATATCTGGGCTCTGGGGCGATGCTGCTTTGTAAAGGTGATAAAACAGATAGAAATCCAGCCTCTGCTGGTAGGTAACTCTGCTGGAAAACCAACATTTCTGCACCCTGTGTGGTGAAAATCAGGCTAATTGGTTGTTTTATTTTGCATGTGTGCAAAATGGCATCTTCTGCCATCTTCTTAAGGCAGACCTAAGAGACTGCTGTTTGCCTTCTTTCCATAGCATGGCCTACTGATTATGCTCGTAAATGCTAATTACCTCTCTTGATAATTAAATAGATGTGTTAATACTAATAAACTCACTTGCTAAGTCTTAGTGTTAATATTCACAGCACACCTCTTTGTTGCAGTACAAACACTAAAGTTTTCCTGCTGAATGTTCTGTGGCAACATACAGAAGACTCTTTAAAATACAGTTTTCATTATTAAATGTTGTTACGTTCAAGTAAAAGAAAAAAAGTGTGGGGAAAAGGTTTCCCACATATACATAGCTATGACTATCATTTTTCCAGGCAATTCTAATGTAACTTATTTTTAACTTGTACATTTCCTCCACATTAGGACCATTGCATTTGAAGGACTTGTTCTGTACTACCACAGCTTATAATTAATGCTCTTTATAATGACTTACCAGTCGTAATCTTTAATTCCATATTCACAAAGAACTCTCATTTAAGCTAAGTGAGATTTTCTCTTGATTAATCCCACTAAAATCAATCATCTTTCATTACTTAATATGTTTTTATTTAGTGGATATTGGCTGAAAATTGTCGAGTAGTTTGCGCTTACCCAAATATCACTCCTCCAGCTCCTATTCTGTAGTGTTTAAGTGCACAACTATTTGGTGTACTGAAATTGAAATGTAAATGCTACAAAGTGCAGCTCTAACACTGAAGGACATGTGCTTATTTCTGGTAGGCTGCCTTTTGATTCTGTTTGTGGTGGTTTAACAGCAGTTCCTGTTCTAAAGGCTTTTAAAGGCTGTTTTCAGAATTTAAGTAATTATAAAAGGGACTGAATTTTGATCTGTTGTACATCAGATATGGTATTAATATATTCTCCTCTTTTTTTTTTCATTTTTCTTTTTTTTTCTTTTTTTCTTTTTTTTTTTTTTTTTGTTAATTGAATTACTGCTAAATTGAACATGTTGTGAACTAAGATTAAAAAAATGTTTAAATACATGTCAAAAGGAAAGACTGCATGCTCAGTTCAGGACCGAAAGTATAAATTATGCTATTTTTGGTGAGATTTCCACTCAAATGCAGAGTACAGCAAAACAGAAATGTTTGGAGCCTTGCACTCCATAAGTGTTCTCCAAATCAATTTTTGGCTTCCCTTCTCTTTAGCAGATATTTATTGATGTTAGGCTAAAAAATATATTTTCAGACTCAGACATGCAAAACCACAGTTCAGAAGAGACTCCTCAAAATAAAATTTTAATTTAAAAATTATATTTATATTAGTATCTGGTAATATTAGGTGTTTTTCACTAATAACTAGGCTCTTTAACTCTTATTTGTAAGGATAGTGGCTAACATAAATCCTATGAAATGATTAAAATATTTAAAGGACCACATAACTGCTGCACTGTAAGTCCAATGTTACTACTCTCAGAACGTAAGTGGAAGTACATTGCCGAAAGAATATACTGATTTGTACCTGATGTTCAAGTACTGAATGTAATGTTTGCTAACCCCAGGAACAGCATGCCAAGAGTATCCTGAAGCATGGAACATGGTCAGACCTGTTGCTACTTACAGCCATAAAACGTATTTGAACACAAAATGGACCAAATGAATCTAAATGCTGAATGCATGCTACTTGCCCAATGAAAAGAAGAACTAAGGACAAAAAGACATATCTCTCCCTCAGAAATAACAGCATACTCAAATTCCAAAGTACCATTATCTCCTCTTAGAATTTTACAATCAGTACTTTTTTCCCACATTATATTTCATATCCATATCCTTACATACCAGGAAAATACACTTTTCAGATCTAGCTTCTAGGATTGTCACCTGCAACTGCACAGGACAGATATTAGTACCATCGTTGCATCACAAATAATGCAAACAATGGCAAACTTATTACTTCATGCTCCCTCTTCATACTTTTTAAGGCTGATATCTCTCAGAGTTCTCTTAACCTTTAAAGTGAGGTACAAGGAAGAAAATTATAGTTGTCACATGAAAACAGCTAGAAACCAAAGGACAAATCAGAGTCTTTTGAAACTATTCAGGAATTTACTAAAGTAGCCATCACACTAGTGATCTTCATTCTTTTGGTTTATTCATTTTGAAGTTCAGCCATCTGACTTTCTCATCTACACACAAAGACAGTACACACACCTACTGGTTCTCTCCAGTATTAGACCTATATTTCAGACTTTACCTACGGATAACAAAATAGACTCTATGTATCTTCATAATATAGTCATCTTTTGTATTTTCTGAGTGATTTCTTCTGAAGTTAAATAGTTAAAATGCTGACATTACAATACAAACCTTCATCTCTGCAAGCATTTTAATTATTCCTGTATCAATCTGCATTGTATGAATCCTATATTTTGTTTAATATATGATATTTGTCAGAAAATCTTGAATCTCTGAATAAAATACATCATTCTAGTTTCATGTTTCCCATGCTGTTGTGTCTGTAATTTTTAAGGATCTGTGCTATTTGTTACACTTGACAAATATAGAAGAACTTTTAAAGCTGCTATTTTGTTCTACAAAGAACGAACAAACTGCACTGGTAGAAGTTCATTAGCACATAATTTTTGTCTAAAAAACCAGATGATTGTGCTTTTCATATTCAAAACTGGTTTTCCTTGAATGGGTGTGATACCTCCTTCTCCATTTAATAGAAACTTAGTAGCTGACCTAATTTGAATGACTTCTGAAGATAATAATTAAGTAAAGGTATCAGAACCTATCTCTTTAAACATAGCTAGCTGTGCAAAAATTTTTTTCTGTTATTTGAATGCAAGAGTCACATTCGCTGTCCTTTAATAACACCAACAGTAAAGAGGAGCTGGAACAGTAAAGATTTACTATATTCACAGATCTCATGAATCAATGAGAGCATGGCAAGGGTCACTGCAGAGTCAAAGTAAGGATATTAGCTGGTGTTTTGTAATTTGATTGTGGTCCATCGTTATGCTTGTGTGGTCTATTGACTGTAATGGTTGGTTATACCCACAGTTTAGATTTTTCAGCTTAAATTCTAACTTAAATCAAAAGGATAGTTTTGTAAAAATACTTCCTGTAGTTTGCTTTGCTTAACCTTATAGACTGTTTTTATAGTGTAATGTTGAAAACTTGTGGCTTTTCTGCCAGCGAAGACCACAAAGTCATTGAGATTCATTGTTATTTTAAAACATGACAAGCTGGCCTTAAGACCTTAGGGATCCTTTCTTCAGAAGACAAGCTGGTGAAGGATAAGGAGCCATCAGAGCTTTGTGTATCTTAACTGCAGGAGTTCAATTAAGAAGCCAAGAGTGTGTCAAGTATGCCCGTGGAAATGGCAGTGCTTGCTTTGATAATGTCTCCGTACCTGCTTGGTGGAGGTAGTTGGCTTCCCCCAACTCATTTCTGATTGTTTAAGGAGGTTAGCACCGAGGAATACCTGAAAGGACGGAGCTCCATCAATGCTCAGTGAGTGCTAGAGAATACCACAATGGGGAAATTCTATCAAAATCCCTGCATCTGCACAGCGATTTGACAAGAAATGTCTAGCTGTAAGATTGGGCCTCTAATAGCCACAGCCCTGAGAGCTCTGCTGGTTTTCTGTCCCTGAGAGAAATGTCATTCTGCTGCCTGTGCTGTGCAGAGTTTCCTTACCCAGCACGGGTTTCTGCAAAGTCTATTCTGCAGTTCTTTTGCTCTCACATTCCTTTTGCTTTTCATAATGGTTGACAGCATGATGGAGAATTTCCGATGCTCCAATCCTACCCCACATTTATAACTATCAGCTATTTTTAGACATTGGGATACCAAAATACAGAAGCAGCAGTCATTGTTGAAGACATGGCCTTTGCCGAAGAACTTTAAAAAGTTTCTTCTTCAGTCTCTTCACCCATGAAAGAACATTCACAAGTTCCTGATGAATATGATGTCAAAGGTTACATAAGAAAAAAAAAATAGTGCATTAGAGTCACATGAGAATTTGTTCTTAACTTGAAAACTTCTGTAAGGCATCAACTAAACACAGCTGTGACTTGCCAGACTCGATGTCTTTTGCTTTGTATTCTCTCTTCATGCATATTAATGGAGAAGGTCTCATCTAGTCAGATCAAAGTTCCAATAATAAAAATATTCACATTTAAAAATTAATTACTGTGTTTAGCTTAAGTAATTAATTGACATAATCACACACACTTCTATAAACTAAACATGAAAGTGAACAGCTACATTATTTGGTGATAGTTTTTAAGATAGAATGGAAGTGTATAATTGCTAAGTTAAATTGAAATTTCATTTTATTATGAAATAATTTCACAAATGTGCTTTTCTCAAAAAGTTTAATAGAAAGAGCAGGACAAACAAACAACTGATGTTCATTTGTAATAGAAGTTAAAAAGGATTATTTCATCACTAAAAAAGCTTGTTATCTAACCCCTAAAATCCATTTGAAAATCCTCAGAAATAGAGCTAAAATAGTCTGTGTTGTAACTGTGTTTCTTATCTTAAAATGAAATTAGACTTTTTGGGTACTTACAGAACATTTTAATAATTTAAAAGTTCATAATTAGATGCTTATTTTCTGGTACAGTGACTGAAAAGAACATGAAGTCCCATAACTCAAACAGTTTCAGAGAGGTGTGTTCAGGACCAAAGATAAATGAGGTGATCCCATCAAGATGAGACATTTTACTTCAAAAGCTATTAAAAACACTGGAACAAACTGACATCCAGCATAAATGGCAAACTGTAGTTAAGTCTACTGAGTTCTGTCCAGTATACTATAACCATAATTAAGCATATTATTTTGTAGCAGAGATATAAATATTTATTAAATTCTGAATGAATTTTTCATAAAAGAAAATATTGGTGTTATAATAGACATTTGTCAGATCCAAAAATCCATAAAATTTAAACACAGAAAGGGCTGTTAGACCACTCATTGTAATTCCTCTAAAATCACAAGCTTTTGTATTCCATTCAGTTATTATCCTACTATTCATCTGTGAGTCTAGGCTTTGTTTGATAGAAGTATATCTTGGCTTTGGCTAATGCATATCTTCCAGAAAGTCATCAACCCTTAGTTTGAAGAAAACAACAGTTAGATCATTTGCTTTTGAGTATTTCACTGTTTATTCACATAATTTCTGATATGAGCTTGTGTAACATCAGCCTGTGGCCAGTGGCTCTTGCCATGCTTTCTGTGCTGGCTCAAAGATCCTGTCACACCAGCATCTTCCACAAATTTCAATTTGACAACAAGAACATAGCCAAGTTTCTTTAAACTTTAATTGAAACACACTTTTCTCTGTCGTCAGTTACTTCTATAGTTTTCTGCATCTTTTTAATTTTCAAACAGTGTTTTAAAAATCTTAAGGGTAGAAACATTTTTACCATTCCATTATTGACATCTCCTGTGCCATAAATAAAAGCAGAATAAAGCCAGGCTCCTATTTGCTACTTCATTTATGCCATTTTCCTCGTCTTGCTATAGTATCACCTGGACACTCCTGCTGGGTTTATAATGACCCCAAATTCTTTGCAGACTCATTGCTTCCAGTGTTTTCTCCATTCAGTTTTCTCAATTGTGGCATCCTGTATTTCTTCCTCCAGCATATTCAGATGTGTATTTGACTGCCTGGGAACACACTTTCTTTCAATGTGCTCACTATAAAAAGTATTTATTTTTCTTGGTTGGTTTTATTTTTCATTAGTCCCAAATCACTGGTGGAACTGTTGTGTAGTGCAAGACTGAAGAGTCCCTCTTTCTGATGCTGAGCCTTTGCTGATTACTTTCTTATGCATGTTCGTTAGCTAATTCTTAATCCAGTTAAAACATCCTTTATTGATATTGTGTAGTGCTGTATTTTTAATTAGAATATTGAATGATACTAAGTCAAAAGGCACACAAAAGTTGACATGTATTATACCTACATCGTTACCTTTGGCAACCTAACTCGAAATCTCATCAAAGAACAGAAGTAGATTTGTTTGACAAGGCTTATTTTGCTCAGAACTGTGTTGACTAGCATTAATTATATTCCTATCTTTTAATAATTTATTAATTGAATGTCCTTTCAGCTTTCCTATTATTTGTCCCAGGACTGATGTTGGACTAAGCAGCCTGGGAGTATAGGTGTCACCTGCTTGCCCTTAGTAGAATACCAATACAAGATGTAGCACAGCTACTTGCTGGAATGTCATTGAGATTGTTCACACCTGCTGTAAGTCCTCTAAAGGTCCCCTCCCCACCTTTCTTACTTTTGACATGCTAGGTATTCTTTTACTAATGAAAAAAAAAAATCTCATCAGCAAATGTGGAAGGAAAATATTTACATAAGTAAACTACTGAAGGCATAGTTATGCTATTGAGCAATGTATTAGAAATGAAAGTAAAATTAGTGTGAATGTGGGAAAAGATGTTACACAACTTTACCACAGTTTTACAAAATGATGATGTGTGCTCAACTTAGAAAGAGCAATTGAAGAAGTTTAAATGTACATCTGTAATTTTGAAAGGCTGTTACGTTCTTGTTCTCAGAAACGGCTTGTCTCTGAGACATAAAATAGAAATAGGTACTGTCAGTTACATGCATACTGGGATCATTTCTGGATTACAAATTCCATCTCGGAATGTTCATTTCTGTTCTAGCTTTGTTCTGGTGAAATTACAATATTTGAGTTTGCACTGGATGCTTCTGGTTCCCTGCATGATGTTTCTGGTTCTGAACAGATTTTAATTTCATGGTGATTAGGGAAGCCAGATAACTGACAAAAGCAGTGCCTCAGAGGAAGCGGATAATTTATTTACTGTTGAACTTTATGCTGTCCTCCACTCCTTGAATAATGAGAAATAACTATCATTTGAAGTACATGGCCACATCAGCTGCAAGAGAATGTGTGGGAAGAGAATCATCACTTCATCTACACAAATTTTTCACCTTGTTACACCTTGCATACCCAATAGTCTTAAGAACCTATGTAACTTTAGGAGCACTTGGCCAGAAGGGTCAGGTCACCCTGGGCTATGTCTGAGGCTTGTCTGTGTCAGGGTCTGGATCATCAAGTGGTCACTGGGTGCCCATTTTTGTTAGGGATTCCTGAAAATTTCACATGCCAATGAGCAAATCATGCATTTGTCATCCATTTCACAAAAAAACAGGAGGCAGAGAGACATTTAATAGGTGTTCTGCTGAGATGTAGAAGATACGCTTTATCAAGTCACACTGCTTAATTTGTGCCAGAGACAAGAACCCAGTTGCACGAAGCTGCCAGCTTCCCGGATGCTCTGCCCTGAAAACCATTGCAGGGTCTTCCAGTAAAGCTGTTCTGCTTTAAACAAATGATTAAACATGCGTTGACCCAGAGAGAGGAAAAAAAAAAAAAGAAGGTAACTTTATATTCTGACTGTTGTGGCAGTAAAGACTGTCAACTACAACATTGCAGGTCCCTGGTCTAAAGCAGCTTTAATGACTTTTTATATGGCGTGACTCACTCCTAGACTGGAGAGATTCTGAGACCCTCACGTTAAAATTTCACGTACTCTCTGACAAAATGTTCTCACAGATTATGGAAACTCCTCAGAAAGTGAGGAATTAGAAAATTAATCTCCCAACACTGCTGGAGGGTACCATACTGGGATTATTGGGCAAAATAAGGATGCTTCTACTTGAGAATTTTTTGTTTTGTTTTGTTGTTTGTTTGTTTGTGTTTGTTTGTTTGTTTGTTTTGTGGAAGGACCTTATCTGGTGGATCTAAGACAAAGTCTTTAAGGAGCTAAGTGCTTGTCCATCTGGGCTGTTTTACTTGTGACATTACTTATGTATGGGAGTGATCTTTCAATTATTTTTCTCTTTGCATTTATTTCACCGAACATCTAACCTGATACAATTTTTTTTCCCCCAGGCTCAATATGTTTCATTATTTAGACTACCAATTCAAATTTCACTGGCTATTTCCAGATTCATTTTGCTTCCTCAGGTGCTCAGGGCCTTGTCCACTCAAGTTTTGAAAACCTGCAAGGATGGAGATTCCATGACCATTCTGGGCAATGTGACAGGGCTTAGCCACTCTTTTTACACCGTTAAAAAGAAGGTCAAAATGTATAATGTTTGTAATTATGGTGATAGTTATTTAAAAGACTTTATTTCATCTCAAATTTTCAGAAAACCTAAACTGAAACTTAGCTTAATACTACTGATATAAGATAATAGAACTCATCCAGCATCCCAGTGGAAAATAAACCGATCTTATTTGGTACTTGACAGTGGACTAACTAGTGTCATAAAATTATAAGGTTTTGAGTTTCTGCTTCTATTTCACGCATGTTGCATGAACATTTTTAACAGTTTTTTCTAATTTCCAAGAGCTTGAGTTACAGTCTTAATACTCCTTCAGCATAGCATGACTTCCTCCCCCCCCCACATTTATTATACGTTAGCAGTATGATTATAAAATTAAGATTCCAGTTCTGTTTTGTCTTTGCATAGTGCTTTGACTTTCAAAGGTATTTTACTTCTTATTATTAATATTCACTTCTAAGACTTATTTAAATATATAAAGATGATCAGTTATTGCAACTTTATGTACTTTTTGAAAATCAGGGCATAGATCACTTTTTAAACTCAATGCTTCTACTTCATATTGACAGCAAGTGGCACAGTAAAGGGGAAGGAGAGGTTTGCAAAACCATAGCAACAGATCCCATCAGCACAGCTTTAAATTCTTTTCCTGTTTGTAGATGTCCCAGACAGTACTGACAGGATATAAACACTCCATGAATATCACACAAAATAAACACTCCTGATAAAGTTTCGCTTAGTCAGGAGTTAGCTGATTGTCTTGCCCTGCCCAGTGGGGTGGCCCTGTGGGAGTTCACTAGGAAATTGGGCGGCACAGAAGTTTTGGTCTGCCACTGGCAGTCTGAAGCTGAGAGAAAGCAAAAAGCAAACCATTGACTTTTCAGCAATCATCTTGTGGCAAAACCCATTTCCTGATTGAAGTTCCTTATTAAAAACAAATTTTAAAGCAATGTAGACTTTGGACACTGAAAATTACTCATGTTTCCCATTTGATTTGAACATATTTGATATTCTGGATATTATGCCTAGGTAGGTCTGTAGAATTTTTAAGATAACAATTCATTTTTCATTACAGAGTCTTCACCAGTTTCGTTTAAGAGAAAAAAGTAGTTGGGGTGAAATGCAGTAGATGCATTTCTGGCCTGTGCATTGATCTCAATCCCATTTATGCCATGTGAAGAAACTGTGCTTTCAAAGCTGTTGATTGCAGTGCTCTGCACTGCTGGAAATAGATCTTTATCAGTTTAGGTGGTGTGAGGGTCTGGGTAGTGATCACTTTGTGTGGATTCATTCAGTGACCCCAGAGCCCAGCACAAGCACCACGTGCCCATGGGTACTTCAGAAACAGCAGCAGGAAACAAGGGTGCAGAGAAAATCTCTGCTCTGACTATACAGTGGGATGTGTTTAATTTCCTTCAGCACATTGCATTTTGCCCAAGGCCAATCCTGTAGATGCAGTAGATTTCATGTTTGGAGTCTAACTTAAGAAACTGCTTGGGTGTCTAACTTTCAATATGAGTTTGAGTCTTGTTGAAGCTGAAAGACTGAATATATGCATAAGAATCTGAATGATTTGTGATGGCTTTACATGTATCATTATACATGATAACCAGAGCTTAAATTAACAGTATGTTACACACTTTCTAAAAATAACACAAAGATCTCAGTTAAGACAAGCAATAATGTGATTTAAGTAATTCCCAAATACATGTGTATTTTTTAAAACCTTACATGGGATGTATACCTTCTTAACATAAAACAGAGGAAAATTTAAATAATATATGTAAGATATTATTTCAATATTTTAATAGAATATTATTTAATAACTTTAAGGCTTATATCAAAATAATTAAAATCATATTAATTAATGCATGGCTTAATGTTTTTCCTATGACTAGAAAATTAGTTTAATGAAACATAATTAAAATAGTTCCAGACACCATAGTATGATTAAAAAATAATGTAGGTATTGCAATATTGTACAAAAATATAGTTAATTTAAATACAAACCCCTTTTATGGGATATTTATATCTGCTTATATATGTTAGAGGAATTAAAAGGAAGTTTAAATGACTGGGGGTTTTTTTTTGAAAAAAAAATGGCTGTGAAGTGAGTATTGTTATTATTAAACAAATACTAATCATGCTTACACAGAGGCCACTTGAGAAAAATTCATTACAAGAAATTTGTGACCAGTCATGCCATAGGAAGAGAAGAAAGCCACAGGGCTGAAATGACAGTAAGGTTTGTGTATGCTGTATTCCTCTGGTAGTTAAATTGCAGGAATGTGACCTTGATCTGAAATGGGAGCTGTTTGAAGTAGCAACTGTAAATCTCTGTAATCAAGGGATGGCCCAAAGTCTTATTCAATTAGCCATTTTGGCATGACCATTCAGTTTATAAAGTCCTACCAACTCCAAAAGTGATCTGTCCCCAAGAGGCACTTGAAGAAGGCTGTGCAGTCTGAGGGTAGTGAACAATCATCCAGGAATATACCTTGGACTCTTTTTTTTTTTTTTTTTTCCCCAAAAGTACAGCAATGTCTCATTTAACTGACTGTACTTATTACAAGGTGAGCCAAATGTGGATTTAGTATGAGTGAAAGTCTGCTGCTATTGATATTACTTGAAGTTGATTGGATTATGTTTTTCTTTATACATTTATTTACTCCTTGAGTTACAAAAGAGTAAATACACTGTGATATTAATTTTAGACTACACATATGCTTGCAGATTTGATTGTAATGATCAGTGAATTCAACACAGATCATTCTTAAATGAGAAAAATGTGTAGCATGCTTCTGGTCTTTTCTTGGGATCATGTTTATTTTTTGTAATTCTATTTTTCTTTGATAATTATTCAGAAGGTTTATTCATCTGTGTTAGTGGAAATTAATACACAAATAAGAAATGTATAATGGCACAAAACTGAAAAGAAAAGGTTTAAGGTTAATAATAATTCTATCCAAGTGGTATTAAAGCTGGAATCTATTGTTTTGAATTTAAGTGAACCTATGGGCAAATATTGGTACCAATAACTTGAAACTTCAACAACTATTTCCATTCCTTCCCAGGTACAAACACACTTGGAAAATCAGTCTAGATACCACCTACAGCAAAGCCAGAGGCACCAGGTGAAGCAGTACTTGACCCTTGATACCAAGGTGTCCAGCCAGACACTGTCCCTTGCCCACTCCCACACCATCCAGCCCACAGGAGTGACCTCCATTTTAAGAAACGGACACATGCCTCCTGTCAGCGACATTGGCACACCAGAAAGCCCTGTTACCAAGCTGCTGGCCCTTGGAGGAGAACATGAAAATGCGGTAGGGTCTGGCTCGTGAACGAAATGGGGAAATGCACATTGTTTACTTCTAGAAAGATGTTGCATGACCCACGTGGTATTGGTAGTGGGCAAGAAATTACTTTCTTTACTTTCATGGGGACTTCAGTTGCAGCACTTGCTCCCTAAATCCTTTTGGATTACATGGGTGATTGCCTTGAATGCCTCTGAATAGCTTGTTGTATGATCAGCCTTCTAAATTTCTGTCAGTTAAAAGGTACTGCTGCATCTTTTTATCCAAGTGTCATAGACGGTTGTACATTTTTTGACTATGTACTTTGCAATGCAAAACTTTCTTTTTTCAGACAAGTTATTTCTGTCTGAAAGTATTATTCTAGCTGCATAACAAAGTTAAATACTGATTACCTTAAAATGTAACTGAAAGAATTGCTCATTCATTTTTAGTTAGCTGATATATTTATATATGGGTTATCTTGGGTAAATTGGCACAGATATGCTAACTTTAGTGCCACCATCTATTTTAATAGAGGTACAGCGATTATACAATGTCAGATTCTCAGCCAGTGTGAGATGTAGATCATTATGGCCTTCAATAGAGAGACACTGCTTACTGGGTAAAAGGGGAGTTCCTACAGAAATGGGAAATGATAATGCTGTATCATATCTTGGGCTTTAACAGAACAGAGGGATCTTACAAACACACTGTGACCCATCTGAGCATTTGAATGTTATGCAGCTAAGCACGAAGGAACTGAAAAAAATAACATGACCCTTCCTGGAGAGCTTATCTGGGGCCCCTTCGTTCCTTCTGTATTGATAACAGACATTTTCTGTCAGGTTCATGGGTTACTGGAATCTCTATTCTGCAAACATTGTTTTAGACGGCCTTTGTGGAGGTCTCTGGTCACCCCTGTGCTGGCAAGTGCAGCAGGCTGGAACTGTTCTCAACAACTTCGGGTATCTGGCCAGGAACAACTGGTGCCCACCCTTGTAGTACTCTCTGTCCTGGAGAGCCAGATGGCTGCTTGTAAACCACTCTCCTGAGCTGTGCTTGGTGATCACTGGGAGAGTGACAGTTGGCACAGGCCAAAGTCCTTGTAGGTATCACTCCAATAATTTAAATAACCCCATCCCAGAGCCTCAGAGAGGTGACTGGCACAGTGTAATTTCCTGGTTGCAGATGTGCCCTGTGGTTCAGTGTAAGCTGTAGGTATATTCATAAATAATACAGAGCCAGCACACAGGTTGGTGCACTGAACTGTGGTTATCCACGCTGTCTAATTGCTGGCATTTCCTGGCATCCTTTTGGCTCAGAAAGCACTTTGTTAAATAAGTCTGGGCACAACTCCTCAGACAGCACATATCTGGCTTTTGGAGAGAGAAAGGAGTCCATGTATGAGCTGTGCTGGGCCTCATGGCCTAAAAGTCTGTATTGAGGGGTCCCTGGCCTGTGTGGTATCTCCTTTCATTGCATAAGATACCCTGCATTTCCTTCAGCTACAGTTTTGACAGCTTTCATGAACTGTTTGAAAAGTCTTAGAGTATGAGTCAACTGCTGCTACAGACAGTAGTTTAAAGGGACAGGTTCATCATGAGATCTTTTCTAATATTATTTTGTGAAGGCATCCAAACCACAATTATTATTGAAAACCAATGCTGTACCTTGTCCAAATTATGTATGTCTACATATCTGCTGTATTTACTGTTTCACCCCAAATAATTAATTAGCTATTCCACCTGCTTCAGCAGTTCTTGATTCAGACAAGGACAAAAATGGAACCAGAAGGCTGGCTGGAGAAATATCCAGTGTACTGCCAAACAAAACGTGAACCTCTGCCTGTGGAATCTTGAGAGCAGTGTGTAACCCCAAATCTTGAGTGACTCACGCTCTTGGCAGAACCACAGGTTCCCTTCAGCCTTCCTGCACAAATGCAACAACACACTGTGGATATTACACATTTGAAGAAGGTGACAGATCGCAGTTACAACTTAGCAATGCATTCCTGTCATCTGTTCCTGGTGTTGCAATAAGGGGTTAGAAAAGGGGAATGGGTTGGTGTTTGGGAGGAAAGAAGTAACTTGCTAAACCACAAGAACTGTTTTCACAAGAAATGTGAATATTGTTTAAAAATGCTTGAATTATTTGAATTTTAAGATATAAAATTCTGAAATTAAGTTAGTAATATAATAAATAAGATTATTTCCCCTGCATTTTCAGAAAAAACATTGTTTGCATTATTATTTATAATGATTGATCTTAAAATATTGTTTTATTAGATGGAAGAGGTGATTGAAGACATAATTAATATGGAATCAAGCTTTAATGATGAAGGGATAGGTTGTTCTGAAACACCTCTACTAATGCAAAGAACTGTAAGTATTTTGTAGAATTTCATCTTGCTGCTTATAATAAAGAATTTCATTGAGTGATTCAAGGACGCATCACACTCCACAGGCTGAAGCAGTACTGTCAGTGGATTATTCTCCTTTCTCTTCTGCTGCTTGTCTTTTTATCAAGAAATATTACAGGAAGGTGTTCCAATGTGGCACGATACAACTGTTTAAAGTGGTCTGAATAGCATTTGAATATGAGGAGTCTGTAGATCATAGAAGGCCTTTTAAAGTTTTGCTTAAAGATCCTTTCCTTTCACCTCATCTAAAAAAGTCAAATCTTCTTCATGTAGTAGTTTCTACAGTGCAGTAGCTTCTCCTGGGTCTCATGCTGAAGGAAGGGTGGGCTTCATTTCTTAATGTTTGTAAAGGCAAATTTCACTTAGTTGAATAATTTCAAGGACAAAGATAAGAAATATCACTTTTCAAGTGAAGTGAAATGCTTTATAGGAATAATTGTAACAAACAATTATAATTTTGTAATGTCTTTTTGTAAGGAAATGACAGAGGATTAATGAAGGCTACTTACGTTTCCATATATGTTACACATTTGAAGAGGAAGAATGGACCTCTTCTGGACACACTAACTCATAGACCATTGTTATTTGTGAAAATAACACCTATCAAATAACTGTAATGCAACACACTATACAGATGGAATATCCTTTGTCCTCTCAACCCCGACATATCTTGGGAACCCTTTTCCACATATTTTGTCCTCAGAGCCCCAAAATGGGTACTGATAGAAGCAAACTTCATCCTCGTGAAGGCAGGTTTTCCACAGGCTTTGGCAGTCTACAAAGTTCATTTCAGAATATAGAGTCAGGTGCTTACTCTTAATAACCCACTGGAGGAACATCTTTTTCTGACTACAGAGCATCACTGACTACAAAAATACATTAGGAGATCTCTATGCCTCTGTGTTGCTCACTGCATAGTCTAGTACTCATCACAATTAGTACTAATCACAATTAGTACTAATCTAGTACTAATCACAATGAATAGGTCACCTGGTGAACTATTCACAATGAATAGTGAACACCTGGAACTTCCATGCCAGCTACAGAACTAATACAGTCAGTCTGATTTATATATATCTCAGCACAGGACATAGCAAATAAATGCTCCCTGGGGAGTGAATTAATATTTTGGCTCAAATTAACACGAAGTAGGGGAGGATCCTTTCAAGTGTGGTACCGTGGGATGGTGATGAGAAGCATGAATTCTGGGTTTGGGCTTAGACTCACACTCCCTCAACACCTTTTAAAACTGAATGATGTTAATCTATGCTAATTCCAGCCTCATTAGCCTTTATCTACAGCCATGAAGGACATATTTTTCTAAAATGTATTGAATACCCTATTCCTGACAAGCAAGGAAATATGCAATGACTTTTAGGCCTAGCGGGTATTTTACTCGCAAAGATATGAGACTCCTGCAATACCTGTGGGCCACATACATAACGGTAATTAGGGTTTTGTTTGTGCTGGAGAAATCACCAGGTTGCTAGGTAAGCCAGGGAATAGTGTGTATTTCCAAATCTCTCTGCAGTACTATGGCAAAATGAAGCCTACTTTCAACAGGGTGTGTGAACTGTGCCAGTGTGGAAGCAATCAAGCAGCAACTTTGCCTCTTCTGTCTACTCTTTTGGCAAAGATATGAAAGAAATGGGCAGATGGAGGTGGTTTCAGGTGTTTAGCTTGTGACTCATTGTTTTATGGCAACCTGCTAAACCTGTCTGCAAAATTTTGGTCATAAGCTGTGCAACAGAGAAAGATAGAGAGCCGGGTAGAAAATATATTCTGAATCTAATCCAGCTTTTCATCATCACAATAAACTTAATGACTTTTTGTTAATCTGAGTCAAAAGTGTATATTTTATAACAGAGTTGGACTAGGAGATGTGATCAGGAATGACAGAACATGTCATTCCCATGAGAAGAGGAATGGGACTTTTGCTAAACTTAAAAAGAGATTCATATTACTTCTTATGCACTACTCCACAAGGTACCTGGCTATGGTGGCTGTCCTCAGCACAAACTAAGATCACAACTGAGGCTGAATTGCCCATGTGCCTGGCAGATTTGGTGTTTGCTTCCTCCTTACACTTCTCCAATGTAATGCTTAAATATTTTTAGGATTGCAGCTTAGTTTTTTCCCATCTTGGTATTGTCTTGAATTTGTCCAAAGCATGCAAAGTAGTCTCTCTAAAATTCTTAAAAAATCTCAGTCTCCTGTTTTTCTGAAATGGTATAAGGTTTGGCATTTTTTCTGCGAAATCTTTTCTTGAACAAGCCAAAATCATGAAGCCATTTTCTTTTTTCATTTTACTCAATAGATAATGGCTGAAATTAGAGACTTTGCAGTGCTACCTGTTGTGTGTTGCATTAAATTAATGTTTGCTTTAGTTAGATGCACCCATGCACCGTTTTAATGGCACATTAAATGAGGACATTGAATTCTATGAGACCACTCATGTGAATAATTGCTTAGAGGCTCATTGTCTGACCCTGAATTAATGAATTACAGACATATATTAGTAGAATCAGAGAAGTGAAAATGAGAACAACCCTCTATCTCTCATTAAAATTATTTCAGCTTCTGATGAGGGGATTGTCTGGCTTTTATTGTGTTTGGCCTCAAATTCATAATTTTATAAAACTCTCTGGTTTCAGGTAGCAACTTAATTGCTCAAAGTAGGGAATTGTCTGGCTGTGTTTCTGTTGCTCTTAACAGCACCCTAATGGTAGAAACCTGCCTTTCATAGATATTTTTCAGAAGTTGAGTTAAAATATAAGACTAGGTCCTCCCTATATGCAAGTTATTGATTTTTCTGAAAGTATTTCTAAACTCAGTTGTATCTGTCTCCAGAAAACATAACTGAAATAAAATAATAACTATTCTTATGAACTATCACTTGATAAAAGCGGTTTGTTCGTCATGGAGAAGGTAGGATTTAATAAAGAAAACCTGAAGATGGCACTAATTTAAAGTTATTTTTCATGTCATAATAATTTAATCTTATTAAACTCTTCACTAATAGACAGCATCATATTTATCTATATTGTAAGAAATCCAGATCTTCTCTCAGTGTTATACTAGGAACAACAGGTTTCTTCCTGACCTTATAGGAATCATTAAAAAAATGCAACAAAGAATATATGAGTATAAGATAAATAATGTCAGATTTGGTGAAAGACATTTGAAAACTAAACTTTTTCCAATTTTATCAGACTTTCATTCATATTCAAAATCCTCACAGTCTATTAAACATTCCATAGTGAATTTAAAACTTATTATCTTCCAAATGTTGAGAACATAGGAAATGTAGATATGGAGGTTTGTTAATGTAAAACATATATGATATCATCTTTAAAAGCTCGGAGCAAGTTCTAAAAAGCCATGGTCTGCATTCCTTTTAACGTCTAAAAAAGGGAAGTTTAAGAAACATGTTGTATCAAGGGACATGTGGAGAGCATTAATTACAGTGAAGAGAACCAGAAAACAACAGAGTTAAAAAATAGCATCTCTCTGCTTTGGATTTGACAGTGTGTGACCTGGTGAAGCTCTACTTGTTACTAAATGTTGTTTTGTTTCGTTAATCCATGTATACAGCCCTAGGACTCAGCAGAAAGGCCAGTAACTTAGCAAGCACAACAGTGATTGCTATGAAAATGTCTGTCATTTTACCAGTACTTCCATTCAGAAATAACTGCTGTAGCCTAGATAATTACTGTAGAGCTACTGGGATAATGTCTTCTGTTTGACATGCAGTCCACTAAAACTTACATCAAAAGCATTAGGAGTTTGAATGGCTTGGAGTCAGAATAAAATGAGAGGATATTAATATTCTGCAAGGGTACTTGCCTTCTCTTGCACCACTCTTGCTGGGCCAGGCTGAAAAATAATTTAATTTCATCAGTGCTCCCAACTTCTAAGTTGTATCTTGTTCTGGTGCAGAAGAAAACAAGAGTTTTCAGATATATTCTCGAAGAAGCCTGTAGCAATTAGGTGGTTGGTGGTGAGAGCTAAGGAGTGGTGCAGAGCAGTGCTTGGGGCAGAGCACTACCAGAAAACTGGACCTCAAAAAATCCCCTGTAGTGACCTAACTGGTGATGTTTTGAATCAGGTGGGCTGAATGTTGCTGGAGTAGTAGGTATTGAATGGCTACACAAAATGGAGCAGTTCCTTTTGGATTGCTTGGGAGAAATGGAAAAGTTTTCATTGAAAACCTGGAAAACAGAAAATCTTTTCATTGATTTTTGACGATGTCCAGTAGTAAAGAGAGCCAAGAAAAAACATTTATATGTTGACTTATTAATAATATTTAATAATATTTTATTTAATTCTTCCCCTGAGTGAGCTTGCC
Organism: Streptopelia decaocto; assembly: GCF_964273445.1. NCBI lineage: Eukaryota > Metazoa > Chordata > Aves > Columbiformes > Columbidae > Streptopelia > Streptopelia decaocto. The sequence continues at coordinate 27,690,615 of NC_138663.1, forward strand.
AGCAGGAATGTTTCCTGAAAGCAATGGTGTCTGACCAATAGAAAGCACATATTTTATTATTATGTGTGGATAAAAGTACCATAAGTGTGATCTGAAGAATTATTCTCAGGGAATAGAATACCCTTGGTTGTCCCAGACAAAACTGGAACAAATAGCTGTTAAAACAAGTTATTTAAAAAAAAAAAATCTGCAAAATATTTTCTGAAATTGTTCATTCCATTTAAAGGAAAGTAATACTTAAAGATTTGAAGAAACAGTAATTCTTCCAATAGCTCCAGCTCTAACTGCGTGCTGAAATCGTTATGGTGTCATTGGTGCTTTGAAGTTCACATCACTGCAGAGATTTAGAGCTGTCGTAAGCAATGAATCTGTTGCTGGAAACTTTGTGTGTCTGTGAATCTAACCAAATTCCTTCAATCCTTCTCTGAATCTGACTTGACATATGTGGTGTTTATATGTCAGGAATTAAAAAAAAAAAAAAGAAAATTATTGCTGTTTTTGTCATTTTAATGAAATGGTACTGCAGCTCAATTGAAACTTGTTTTAATCGTTAGATAATCAGAGAATAATTATGTGACATTAAAACATTGTATTGGATAATAATCTATTATTATTTGTTATGATTAGAAACAACAGCTAAGGGGCAGCAGATCCCACAAGTCCCTTTGCTAACAAGCTTCTGGTTGTGTGGTGTAGGTAGGAACAGAACAGCACCAGTTTGCCCTTTATAGAACTACTGGTTTTGAATAAGTGTAGAAAGAAAGAATGAATGAATGAATTACCTGTCATGGTTTGTTCATTTTCTGGGCCATCCCCATACAACCCTGAATTCAAGGCAACCACTGTTTTCTTCTGCACACTGAGGAGCTCCGTGTTGCCAAGCACTGTAACAAGGAAAGGTGTAGATAGATTCTTCTCAGCTTTCACATCTGCTTTGCTCCCGCTCCAAGAACTTGAGTGGCTGCCTGTAAGATGAGGGGGCCTTTAGCGAAATAATGAAAAGGCTTCTGTAACTGACTGGAAGAGGGGGGATTCGCCAGCAAAGAGGGGAAGCAAAAGCTCCTGGGGATGCTGGAGGGCAAGGGATTTTCCCACTCTTGGATGTCGGTGCTGAGTCGGTGGGACAGCCAGGCATGGGGAATGGCAGGAGGACAGGGAGGGCTGTGCAGAAGCACTGCCTAGTGGAGGGTCACCTCTTGAGGGACGCAGCGAGGCTTCGCTGTTTTGCTCCCATCTCTTCATTTCATGGACTCATAGCACATTGTTGCACTAAGATTGGGAGCTACAGTCTGCTTCCAGTCCACTTTGGAGTGAATTCCAATGGGATTGCACCACTTCTGTCCCTCTTGAAGGGAAACTTTTTATGGAGAAAATCCTCAGTTGCCCTGTGGCTCACTTGTACTTGGTCAGCTACTTTGGCATTTGAAAAAACGTTGTACAGGCACGGACTAGAGGTTAGGTCAGGACAAGAGAGATGTTTTCCTTCTTTAATTGTTGTGCTTCTGTTAACTACAGCTGGTATAAAATTCTGATTACATCTCTTAACTCTGCATTTGATTTTATGGAGACACTATTTATTGATAAAAGCACAGTGCAGTCTGTCTGCGAAATCTCACTGCTATTAAAAGGTCTTTGAGGTCACAGTTTCTCATAATGGCATTAATAATTTCTATTTGTATTAATTATTTGTCAAATACTGATGGTTACCATCTGGATGGATTACAAAAACTGCTGTCTGTCCCATTCCCAGAAAACACACAGAAAAAAAAAAAATCAAGTGGGTATCCTCTGAAGTATTTTATTCAATAATTGCTGTAATTATTCAATCATGAAGTAAAACCAGGTTTCCATTAGAGGTGCATATGTTATAGTTTTGGTGATCTAGGCAGCCCCCTGCTGCATAATCATGAGTATTTTTTATTTAGTGAATACTAATGTCATTTGGCAACCTTTAAAAGTTTATAAAATCTGCTAAAGTTCAAAACCATTTTAGAGAAATGGCCAGAGTAAACATTAACAACCTCATTTGCTTAGGTTGGGTAACTTGAAAAGGCTGCATAACACCAATGAAAATGCTTTGCCAATCACATTCTACACTAGATTAGTCTTAAAGTCCAAGGAAGAATCAAAGTTCACTTAAGCATAAAAACTTCTGTCTAGCACTCCCTCTTATCATTTCCAAGTTTAAGGAAAGAGAAAAATGAAGGAGAAAGAACAGTCGGTAGCTATTGAGGAAATAATAGACTCCTCAAAAATAAAACTGGTGAGCAAATATTTTCTTTGTTTTTCTTCAATAGAATAAAGGTGCTAGGTAGGAAATTGTGGCTTTCACTTGCAGAGAACTAACAATGAAATGCACAAACTGAGAACTCCTCAGGTCTGTTTTCTGTAGCTGGAGGTGTCCTCTGCTCTCACTGCCACTGCTGTTTTGAATGTCATACAGGTTCCAGATGAAGGTTTGTTTTCATTATTTTACACAGTATAGCAGTTTGAGGCTGAAAAGGGCAGTGTACAGCTCTCTTGCATGCTCTAAATACTTCAAATGGATTGGGTGTGAGCGTTTGCTATTTACCTTTTACTCTAGGAAAGGTCTTCACAGCATACAGTGTACAATACTTTGGGTCAGGAGAAGAACTGTTGTCCACTTTTACATAGCTGCAGCACTCAAAAGCTGTGAAAAATGCCCCAATAGCTCAGCTCTAACACTCTAACAGCCCAATGTCTGATAAACCTTCTCTATTTTGAGAGCAGACCTTTCTGGCTGCAAGGAGCCAGAAGATGCAAGCTTCATGCATCTGGAGTAAATATTTTCGTAACTGTGAAATGAAGGAAAACTTCTTTTTTTACTCTGTTTTTCTCTTTTGGAAAGGTAAATAGACATAAAGGGAAGTATTATTCTAAAATATATAGCTATTTGTGTGTAAGTTCCTCTCACAAGCATGGTCTTCGTCTCAGATTTGAACAGAAGTAAGTGAAAAGGACAGATAAAACGAGTTTCTAATTCTCTTAATATACACTTCTCACTAATTTTAAGCTCCTGTGCAGCAGGATCTGCGAGCAAATTCCTGCTGTTTAAGGCCACCAGGCAGGCTCTGTCTTATCCCAAAGCCTCTGCTGCATGTTTCATGTTGTTGTCTGTATAGAGCAATGCAAGACTTGAAGTCCTTAGTAGATGGCAGGTAATAGAGAAGGCTATGTTAAGCTTCTTGGTGTCTGTAATGTATAGGTTATGATTGGTTCTGGAGCTAAACTTTATGATTTTCTGTGAATGGCATTTACATAGGTTGAATAAAAGACTTAAGAACTCACAGGCAACTGCAGTGGCTGCTTAATCTGTTCTGCAGGCAGTCAAGCTTCTTGCTGCAAGATAAAGCTAAATTGTGGAAACCACAAAGATTCTAGAAAGCCATTCTGAGGAATTAACTCCTGAAAGATACAATTGCTTTTCTTAGCTTCTCCTTCTCTATCAGCCAAGGCTGATGTTAGCATCTATATTTAAGAGAAAATGCCTCATAATCTAATCCTGCAAAAAAATCTGTTTATCATTTGTCCTTCAGCCCCAATATTTCTTGTGTTTTTACACTGACATTAGTTCATTGTTTTTAAAGGGAGAATTTGGACAATTTTGTGTAGGAATTTATATATGGTAGCCAGATAAACAGAAGAAATTAGATGGAACCAGGAATTAGTGCATTAGTTGCTCTTACTAGTTAACAAGCTGACAGAGCTGTCATTTAATTGTCATCTTTGGGTTTCAGACCCTGGTGGTTAGCAGGGCAGTACTCCTGTGATGTTTGATTTCCAGTTGCAAGTTGAATGATGACAGTATCACAACATCACTTCACTTTTGGTGTGTGTTTCTTATGTTAGTTTTGTAACCGGGAAAGTCAAGAACAGCTGAAAATGTATAATTCGACATGATAACTGAAAGAACAGAACTCTCCTGCAAAAGGCTGATTCTCCAGAAAATTCCTTTGCTTGGTCATATTTGATCAGACATTTCTCTAGACAATGGACTTCTGTGTGTATGATCAGGGCAAGAATTTACTGTAACTGAGAATACGAACAGAGTTCATTTTTCTCTGATGAATAATGAACCAGCTTGGTGATCATTATTTGAAGTTAAAAAATGAACCAGTTTTCATGCATAATACATAATATGTAATATGATATATCTGAACATTAAATCCCTGGTTGAGGAGCATGTAATTATGAACCATGTTAAAGATAAATATGGAAAGAGATACAGTTTATTTAAAGGAAAACAAGTCTGAATAGGGAAGCATTTGCTTTTCTGCTGTTCTCTTTAGATAATAAAAAGAGGAACTGGAACATCTGTGATTCTGTGATTTGGATATTCGTTACTACAAAGACCTTCTATTTTCAAATATAAGTATTTTGTGTTGTAATTACAACAGGAACTAAAACACTTAGCTGTGAATGCAATATTCTTGTTCTAGACTCTAACGCTGGTATGCTACAACTTTTATGACAGTTGACAGTGTAAACACATCCTTATGAAGAAAAAGGATAGCACAGTTGATATTGTTCAACTTTTTCGAAGCAACATAGCAATTGCAAAAGAAAGCCAGAGGTTGAACTCAAGTCTTCTGAGTACAGGACTTGTATTGACTGACACCTGCCTGCAATTCCTTTAAATTAGATTAAAAGTCACAATTTACTGAAACACAAATTGAAGATACAAGAATTACCCCAGTTTTCCTCTTTGCAAAATTTGGAAACACCTGGTGGTATAGATATTATAATACTATTTAGAAAATGGATTTGAAATGACTGGGTTATTATACATACATTGATCAACTCACTATTCGGCCAAATCTGAAGTTCATTTGAAGGCTTCAAAAACTGGAAAAAAAAGTTGTGTTTACCTGTCATGAATAAAAAAGAAAGAAATGACAAGGAATTAAGCATGTGTGTTTTATGTTTTGTACCCCAGTAACACAAATACTGAACAAACTTTCACTTGATATGTAAAATGAACTGTGGACACAGCTCCAAATTTAGATTTCTATGTTTGGGATACATATATGGTATAATAGTATAAAAACTTCATAAAATCCCTACTTTGTTTTTTTCAATTAAAATGAATAAACAAGAATCACATAGAAATGGATTGATGCTATCATAATTTGGGGGCTAAGAAAGAGAAGTAGCCTCATTTTACAAAGCTGTTCTTTGAAGTGATGCTAGCAATTAGGTTCATGAGAACATTATTTGAGTGGGATATATTTAGGGAGGGAAAGAATAAAGTATTGTACTAATATTTCACATTGAGCACTTTATTCTAGATGCAGTCTGAGCAAGTATTAATTTTTACCATGCATCAAAAGAAATTTTCTTTTGCAGAAGCAGTACTCAGCCTTTCAGGTTAGGTAGCTACATAGTTTATTGTTGTGACAAGTCGAGCAGCCGCTGTTATGCTTTCTTGTCACTTGAGTTTGCCAAGTCTGTAGGCGCACACAGCACACATGTATGCCATACTTCTGCGACTGCAGGAAATATAGGTGTATAGACACACCTAGTGAGTTACATGTCTGCAGTTACTAATCCTGGAAAAGAGGGTAACAAACAAAATTTCTGCTAGCAGGACTATTCCTGCAACTTGCTTCCAAATTTCCCTCTTTTTTATGGACTCTTCTGACCTGGGTAGAATGAGGACCTCTGGTAGAGGTGGACTGGTCCTGATCCCTGTATTTTCTGTGGGCACCTTGACCCTTCTGATCATACACTTGGGCTTGTGAATGGGACTGTGAGGAAATAAGACCCAGGGAGAAATGGTAGCTGGAAATAAGACTCCACTGACAGGAGAGTCCCTCCTGCTGTCTGTTCCCAGGTCCCTCAAGGGAAATCAGGCTAGCTGATGAAATTGTTTTGTCCTATCAGGACAGTCCAGATACCTCTGGTGAAAAGCTCATCCTATCCTGGGCTTTAGCCTTTTTAGGTAGCTAGAACATGTGAGGTGTCTGTTCTTTAAAAATGCACATAACCTCCATCACTTCCATGGTTTCAGACATCCTTTTGGACATACAGAAAGCTGTTTGCAACAGGAATTAGTCTTTCTAGCTAGTCCTGCATATCTAGGGTTTGTTGATTGTAGCCTTTTCTGAATGCATATTAGTAAAATGAAATAGAGATTATATAGAAAGTAACTGAAGAGGATTCTTTTTAGGTTAAGGGGCAAGCTAAAGAGATGATAAAGGTTTTGTCAAAAGAGAAGATATTAATGAAGTGCTCCAAGAATCAGTCCTCAGCCTCAGTTTATTTAATATTTTCATTACTGACCTTGGTACAGAAAATACATTTATGCTGATGAAATTTACTGAGGTAGCAAAAGTAGAAAGTATTGCCAATACAAAGGAGGATGAGGATATCATACAGGAAGAATTATATGACTGTGATGACAGAATAGTATAAATGGAAGGAATGTAATAGTACTGAGTGCAAGGTCATTCATTTAAATACTAATAACAGGAGTGTCTGCAGTAAGCTGAGAGCTCATTAACTGCAGATGACAGAGAAAGATCTGGTTACATTAGTTGTTCAGAGGATGACTATAAGCCATCAAAATAATGGGACTGCAAAAAGGAGATAAATTTGATCTTAGGATCCATCTCGAGAGAGATTTCCAAGAGACACAAGAAATATCCACTGCAGAATTCACTGGGTAGAAAACTTTTAGAATGCGGTATGCAAATAAAGGTGTCCATCCTTCTGAAAAACTAATTCAAAGCAGGAATGGTATAGAGAGACCTGTTAAGACAAATCATAGCATGGGAAGTCTGACTAAAGAAGCATGACCTGTTCAACTTAGCAAAGCAAAGGCTTAAGGGAGTGATGGTCACTCATAATAATCACACAGAGAGGTTAAACAAAGATCTTTGTAAGTAAAAAGAACACAGACTTGAATGTTTCTGTGATACAAACAGATCACGCAAAGATCAGGCAAAATGGAAAAAATGCTTAAATAGTATGTGATCATGTAAGTGAACACTATAATGACATAAAGCTGTCTAGGCTGCAGGAGAGCAGGCACAGACAACCCTTATTCCTGTATTTCATCATCATATTAAGAGTCCTTCTCTTTCATTCATGGAAGATATGGAAATGCTATTTGGTTTAAAAGTCTTCCTTTTAAATAATATGATATTTACCAAGAGCTGCCATGCTATGGGATTTGCAACACTACATTATTTCCCTTCATGAAGTGATATTTTTCCTGGCTTAGTAATGTATTCCTTTAAAACAAAACAAAACAAAACAAAACAAAACAAAACAAAACAAAACAAAACAAAAAACAAAACGAAAAAACCCAAACAGGACTTGGTATTAGAGACTGTGAATTGTGATCACAGCTGTCCATTGCTAGATATCCATGTGGGCAATGAACCCTTAACATTTGCCACACAATCCTGCCTGCATAGCAGTTCAGACCCAACTATTGAGTACAACAAGGTCCTCTGGATGAGGCCTTTACGGGACTCGTCTTGGACACTGCCAGTGGGCACAAGGTCACAGGCTCTTGAGAGATGCTGCTGAGCTCAAGCCAGGCACTCGCTCAGGTTCTTCGGCTGAAGTTTGCTTTTATAATTGGCCTAAGCTTCAAAGTTGAGCATCTTTCAGGACTGAGCCCCATGAATGGAAATTCTCATGTTCCAGTCTTTGCACACAGGCATTGAAGATCCCATGACACTTTATACAAAAGGAAGAACGTTAACCCCAGTGTCCTTGCCAAATGCTAACTTCGTTAATTACAGTCTGCTTTCTTTAATTCTCCTTGCAGTTTTAATTAGATATGGTATTATTCTCTTCCTGTACCACATTGTCACTGGTTATTCCCACTTAACCATTTGCTGTGTTAGAGGTTGTTAATCTTTTGTCCAAAGCTGGCTGCATTTTAGAAGCAGGAAAAATGGCTAATTATATACTGCTATTTTTACTGTGCGTGTTCACCTCTTAAGAGTCAGTTGCATCTAAATTCTCAGGCACACATACATAAATATATGTATCACAAATTGAAAGGTTAGAAATTACGTGACTTAATAGGACTTCTTAGAACAACACAGGTGTGAACCAATATAGCTCATGACACCTGCAGGATAAATATGCATTTTCTTAGGACTTATGAATTTTCATACCAAAATGTTTCCACATCTCTAAACTGAAAGTAAGAACATATTTTTGATGCAGTGTAATCAGCTGGAGTTTTAAAGTGCTTTGGGATTCATCAAGTTTGACAGTGCTATATAATTGTAAGATCATCAACGTACACATATCATACAAATATGCCATTACAAATGATTTGTACTTTTAGTAAGATAGCGTTGGATTTTTGTAAGATGATGTCAATCTGTATATTTATCTTGTAATGTAAAACTGGAAACTATTTGGAGCCTCACACTGAAAAACTTTCCCCACTCACGTGACATGGTAAGAAATATAGTGCATTATGGTGTATGGATTTGCAGTGCATATGCAAACAACTAGATGTATTTTGATTTCTATAATATATTTTGCTATATATTTTAATTTTGTAACTTAAAAATCAGTTATTTCTTAGATGTCTATATTTCTAAATGAGATTTCTTCTTTGGCAGACAAAAAAGTATCTTTCCTCGTTTTGTATCAAAAATGGTCAATGTCAATTTTAAGATTGTTCTCAGTGTTCAGTAACATTAACAAGGAAATACCTTGGGATTTTCCATGCTTGATATCAATGCAGGAAAAATTCAGGTAGAGAGTTTCAGCAATATACTTTGATACATTTTTTACTTTGTATTTTTAAAACGGACCCATAATCAGAAATATGAATATTTATCAAGAAAGATCTAGTCTGGTTTGCTTTGTTGTTCTTATGAGATTTTTTAAATAACAGTTTATTTGGAAATTTTCACATTAGGAGCACCATGAGGTTCTGTGAGAAGGTACATACGGCAACACTCACTCTGGGCTTTCTTTAGGGTCGATAGGAAGAAACAGAGGTTCACTCTAAGTGTCTGAGACAGGTCAGATTGATCACACCCTATTTCTTCTCCTGATCCTGAATTCTGACATTGAGTTATTCTTTGCACACTAATTCATAGCAGATTTTTCCATGCATCACCATTTCTGTAGGAATGAAGCAACCACCAAAGGTAGTTAATTTACTGGTGCTTTATACCTGCTTTGATCTACTGGAAGTGTGAAAATGCTGTGCTGGCTGAGTATGAAGACAGTGTTTCAAAAGGACACCTCCAATGGCTTTATCTACATAGTGGCCATTACAATATACTTGAGATTTCTACTAAATGCAGAGCAAGAAAGAGAAAGTTGATGGTGTGATTGACACAACTGCTTTTGTAGGGAGCAGAATCACCCAGACAAATGCTGAAGGGAGACAGCAAACCTAAGGCTGGAAGGGATGCAGGGAGAATAAAACAAACCTTTTCTGTGGGGGCAAGATGAGTAAGCTGTTTATTCTGTTCCCCAATCCTCCAGCACACTGACTGAGACGATGAGAGACTTCAGGAGAATCAAACCTACCATTCTCTATTTCCAAGAGTACCCTACATATGGATTATCAAAAACATCATATTTGTCACATCTGTGAATGTTTCAATTGGAAAGACAGATTCTGCAACTCAGAAATAAGTGCTTTCAAGAAGGTGAATGAGTGAGAATTTTGTAGCATCTCTGTGACAGAGCTGTTGAATAGGGTTATTCTCTCATATCCAAGTTCTGGAGAATAATTTAGGACAGTTAACATTAGATCAAAATTTGTCTTTAATGACATCGCAGAACGCTGGGTTTGACACTTTCAGTGATTAACACGTATGTGAATCATTCCAATTAGGAAGGTTATAAGATTGCAGCCATCAGTAGATGAATGACTTGGGTTTGGGTTTCATTTTCATCGTCTCTACATGGAGTTATGATTCTGCTTTCCTAATGACTGATAAAAATTGCCAAATGATGAAGGGAAAAGTGCTGAAGACCATCTGTGTGAAACAAAAATGATATGGGGCATTTGGGAAAATATTTCATGCCTTTCTCTGCTTGATGGAAGCATTAGTGCAGCCAGACATAGACCATGGACAGATAGATACTTGCTTTGCAGCCTTAGCTATATGGATTGACTCTGTCCCAGAGGTTCTGCTGATGGAGGAAGGTGTATGAGCTTTTATCACTCTAGACAATGGCAGCTGAGTGAGTTGGAAGTACCTTTATCAACTGTGTCATCAAATTCAGCTGAAATGGCTGTGGTTTTAAACCAAGTTTACTCACCCCCTTGTGAACCCTCACAGACTTCTGAACTTTCAGGTGTATTGATATTATTTTGTTATTAACAGATAGGTTGGCCATCCATAATCTTTTCACTTGGATTTGAGCCTTGTCGTTTGAATTCATACCTTTGTGAACAGACTGTAGAAATTTAACTACATTTTGAAGATAAAGATGAATAACTGCTTGAAAAGAAGTAATAATTGACATATCTTATGTTTGTGTCAAACTGTGGTTTACAATTCTGATTTTTTCATTAATGATATTGATAGTCTTACAAATTAAGATTACCACCAGTTTCATGCAACTTATAGGACTCATGTACATGGATATGTGAAATATGTAAAATGTGACATTTCTTGTTAGATTAGTTATTAGATTATATTACTTTCAGTGGTTACTATTTCCTAGCATTTCACAAAAATGATAGCCTAAACTCTATAGCAGCCTTATCCAATGTCCACTGGAATAAGTGCAGGAGTCTCACTGACTGAATTTTTTTATATAATTCTGTTTTTGTATAATTTCAATAGGCCAAATTCATTTATATGAATGTAGGAAGTCATTACATTGTTGTCTAGAGCTAATATGAGTTCAGTCTTGTAATACACTATCCCAGGAATAAAGAAAATGCAAAGGTAAAGCTGCAGTGAATTCTGTACTACTTGTCAGTTTACCACTCTGGAATGAAACAAAGCGCTTAACGTATGAATGTGCTTAGTGTTCAAATCCTGCATATTAAACATAGCTTGTTCTTGAGTAATTCTCAACTGAATTCCAAACATTCTTTTAAAAAGTATTTTCATTGAGAGATCAAATATGTAATCAGATTTTCAAAACTGACTTGGTGCTGTGATTTCTAATGGTATTTAAGAATTGTCAGTTCTCCTAAATACCTCTACTTTAAAAATCAGCATGTTATTTATGTGTATTCAAAAAGAATCCTGATAGTTTCATTTCATTGTAGTTTATACAACTGGGAGAATTTAATACAAACTAAGTTCTTGGATAATTTCGTAAAATTACTAGTTAATTTAGTAAAATAATTATTTAAAAATAAAACGTATTTAAAATTTCAGATTTAAAATAAAAATATAACAAGAACTGCCATAGAAAAACTTCACACTGAACAAGTCATTGGGAAAGTATCTCCACTCAAAATAACTTGTGGTGAAGCTCACAGGCTCTACAAGAAGAGAAATGATCAGAGCCTAAAAAAGTTGGCTCCAAGCAGACCGGTGGTTGGAGTTTCGATGATCTGTGTAAAAAAGCCCAGGGTGTTTCAGGATCTCTGGATGTACGACAGATCTGTAACAACATGTTTTCTTACCTATGCTAAAACAGTTTTCTTAAATAACTCCTAATTTCCTTTCATGCTTTGATGTCTGAAGTCAGCAGTTTTATCTACAATTTTCACTTTTTTCACCCCCTTTTCTGAGTCCTTGTGTCTTGGCCACAAAAGAAAAAAAGAAATATAAGCATAAGCTTTATATGCATGATAAAATGAAAAAAATATGTTGCCCTCATTGCCTCAGAAGGCAATAAGAATACAAAACTTTTTTGTGAACCTGGACTTGGACTCTTTTTATACAGTTGTTTTCACACAAATATATAGAAATGTATAAGATAATGATCAATGCTGAAAAATTGGTTGTATGGTCATAGAAACTGAGCAAAACCTAAACTATTCTTTACTATATTTCTATATATTTTACTGTTATTACAGAATTTTAAAATTATTGAAGTAAAATTAATATTTGGGTAATCATCTAGAATCCATAGAAACATACTTTAGCCTTACTTCTCTTTAAATTCATTCTATGGGTTAATTAAAATAACATTATATTGCATTTTGGAAGGTAATAAGTATAATAGTATACATGATCATGTATGTTATGCTTGTTAAAACCATTAGGTTATCTGGTCTATCATGACAATGGCACAGTTACTTTCCTTAAAGCATATTTGATGTTCTGTCCACTCTAATTTTAACTATTGCATCTAACTGGGTCACTGAATCTTTTTACTGCTAAACCAGGCTCAGTATGAAATACTGATTCAGAATTTAGAGATGTGGTTAAAAAATCACTGGGGAGTAAGTCAAAACCAGCAAGGTTATTTTAATTTCAGCTGAATTTGTGTTTGAAGTGCAGTTGTGATAATCCTGTTATTGGAAAATACTGTACAGTAGTCACTAAAAAACAGACACTGGGAGACATATCCTGCCATCACTCTGCATCTGAAACCTGCACAAATGACACTTAGAAAGCTACTTGTGGAACAGTGCCCCTTCACTTTTAATTTTACTTAATCCTACATAATGGCAAACTTTCCCTTTAGACACACATACACAACTCCTTCTAAAGAACATCAGACTCATATCAAAATAAGTTTGATCTTGTTTTTTTTTTTTTTTTAATATTTTAAGTCTTTAACTTATTTTCTTTTCTTTTATTTTTCTTCTTCTTCTTTCCTCTCCTCAAGCTATCTAGCAGCATTTTGGATATATATAACAGTGACCAGGGAATGGCACCAGCTAATATGGGTCTCACAAATGCTTCTTGCCCAGCTAATCTACCAGTAAAAAGGGAACTCACAGGTAAAATAACTCTGAGATTTTAGTATTTTAGAATTTCAGAAGTGATGGTGTTTCTCTTAATAGCTGAATAGATCTTGCCCATGAAATTGATGTCCATTTTTTTTTTTCCATTTGTAGTTCTATTTAAGTAAAAGAACAAAGACCAAGGAGAAATGTTTTCTTTCTGTTCTTCTCTTTAGCAATTCAGACACCATGTTTGCCCCCTGCTTTTTATGAACATCATGCTTTTTATAAACCTAATTATTTTAGGAAACATTGTGGATTCTTCCACATGTTGGCTCCTAAGCAATGGCACAAATAAATTATCATCCATTAAATTTGTTCCAGGATAGAACAAACAGTTCTTTTAAAACCTTACAATAAGGCTATTCAAGGTAAATCTATATTAGTGGATTAGAAACTTTAAAAGTTACATTCAATTAATCGAAAGAATGCTAACAACCATGTACAGTTTATTAGTGTTACTCAGAGGAAACAGTGAGTTTGTTCAATATCTTACAAATCTGATTAACTCTTGCATTATGGGATATACAAATCCATATTCGCATTAGTGTATTGTAAGTTTTATCCTGATGTATTATAAAATACAGCAAGTTGGAGAAAAACATCCCTCCATAGTATTTCTATATTCTTAATTAAAAAATGTGCAATAAAAAGACCCTTAAGCAACCCGCCAGTCTTGCTCAATAATATAGTACTCATAGAATATAGATTTGCTTCTGATCTTGTTTAATAATAAAAAGAGTAATGAAGTAAAAAAGACTAGAAGGCTGCTTTTTGTGACAAGAGGCTATTTTGAAAAGGTTGAAGATGTACTGGAATTGCAACTTAAGGGCTGTTTTAATAAATGTTACTTTCTGTCAGAAGCAGATACACGAGCAATGGCAAAGGAGAGACAGAAAAAAGATAACCACAATCTCAGTAAGTATATATTTATCTTTCATCTCATTAAATTGAATGTATGGGGAATGCAGAAATATACATTAGCTACCATATCTCTGCTCTTGTTCTAGATCAGCGTCTTACCAGGGTAATCAAATTGAACTTGGTCTGCAAACACAGCCAACCACACAACTTTCTTCCCTGAAATTTATTTCTGTCTTTGACTTTTGTATTTCAAAATACTTTGCATATTGTAATGAATTTCCATATAATCTCCTGCTACAATTCTTCGGTTGTACATGTATCCTGCACACTTCATGTTGTGTCTGAGTATTACAGTACAAAACAGACAAGAAAGGAGGCAGGTGATGAAAAAAAAACACAAAACCAAACCAAACCAAACCAAACCCCCAAAACAATACAGAAACAAACAAACAAACAAAAACCAAAAGAAAAACAAAACACACCACAATGCATATATAGAGTCTTCACAACTTACTTACTAAAGCACCCAAGTGAGAGGCCGTATCCCTCTATGGGCGGTGGTAAGGAAAAAAAATTGCAGAGAATATCAGCCAACTTTTAAACATTAGTTGAGCACTTAAAGTTGTGGAAATTGTACCTCACAAAAGGAGATCAAGGCAGGACCTGACAAGATTCATGGTGGTCTGACTCTGCTCTGATGCATATGCCCCCTAACCTCTGTAGGCTGGGATACTCTTCTGTTTCCTTCATGGAGAACAGTTCAGCCATGTACAGAGGTTAGGCATTTCAGTTCTAGAGGAACAGTCTTCTGCAGGGAGAGTTTACAGGGGAATCACAGAATGTTAGGGATTGGAAGTGACCTCAAAAGATCATCTAGTCCAATCCCCCTGACAGAGCAGGAACACTTAGATGAGGCTACACAGGAATGTATCTAGGCAGGTTTTGAATGTCTCCAGAGGAGACTCCACAACCCCCCTGGGCAGCCTGTTCCAGTGTTCTGATACCCTCACTGAGAAGAAGTTTCTTCTCAAATTTTAGTGGAACCTCTTGTGTTCCAGTTTGAACCCATTACCCCTCGTCCTACTGTTGGGTGTCACCGAGAAGAGCCTGGCTCCATCCTCGTGACACTCACCCTTAATATATTTCTAAGCATTGATAAGGTCACCCCTCAGTCTCCTCCAAAACTAGGAAAGGTGGTGGGTAAGAGTTGTCTGGAACTGCTTGGGCAAAGACAGACACAAGCTTACAATTAGGGATGCCAGGTGTTCCTGTTGCCTCCATTGTTTATTTTGGCTCTGAGATCATCCTTCCTGAACACAGAAGATATATCTGAGAACTGTCTGTCACCACTGGCAGCTGAACTAAAGGCTGTGTGCCAAGATGGTAGCATGCAGACATACAACATCTCTCCTGGTTTGGCTCCAAGTGTATGCTTTAGAGCTCAAAGACTCTCTGGAGATAGCTCTACTATCTGATGGCTTGGACATATTTATGCACTACGTATAAAGGCTTTGTTAGTGTGATCTACTTTCCTGTGAGTACCAGTATTTTTAGAGATGGTCTGAAAAGTCAGTTTTTGGAACTTTATCAGAATTATACAAAAATTTATGTTTCAAGTTATGTTTCAAGTCCACATGTTATAGAAATGTTCTTATACACTCTCATACCAAGGAAGAACTAGAACAAAGTTCCTTTTGAAAAGTTACATCCTCAATGAAAGCATAAGAAGGCATTTAAATTTAAGAAATGTAATCCTTTCTTCATATAACAGCAAGCATTTAAACCATTACTACATCTATTTTGTTGTGGTGGTTTTGTTTGTTTGTTTACCAAACAAAGAACTAAGGGTGCAATGTTTGTTTGTTATGTGGTCATCCTGTCCATGTAGTTTGAAAAATTTTCTGGTTTGGCTTTGGTACAATTTGCTGCTTGAATATTATTGATAACTCAGGATAGTACTGGAACTGCAGCAGACATAAGTCAGTAAGGTCCTAATGAAACATGTTTCCAAGCTTCAAAGTTGCCCCTCCACTTAATTCACTAGTATGACCACTGGAAGTTTCTTTTCAGGAAAAACTGCAAAAATAGAAAGAAAAAAATTCTGTATGTGTTGACTTGTAACAATTTTTTTCTTTGCCTTGTTTTATAGTTAATGTTCAGTTGACTACTTTTTGATTAGTATCTTGCAGAGTTTTTTCACACTGTAAATATTAGTTAAACTACAGTATTATGCCAGGGCTGCATAGTTAATACACATTCTTTAACTTTGCCATTATTTTGCCAACATAACTGAAATCTAGCTTTTAAATTTTTCAGTTGCTATGTGCTTTTGTATACTGTGTTCTCCTGTGAGATCTAGCACATTCATGCTGATGGGATGTAAGGGGTCACTTAATGGTACATTCAGGGGAATTATAAATGTCTCCTGAATATGTGAATCATTACTACAAAATCTGAGATGCTTTAATCTGTTGAGAGAAGTTCCTGTTTCTAGAGAAAGTAAGACAAGATAATACATCCCACCAAGGCAGAGCATTTCATTAGGGTAAATAATAACATCTAAGGAGTTTCCTGAGCTGGAATTATCCAGGGTGGAAATACCTGACTGCTGCACAAACCCAAGGGCTTCACACAGACAGGAAAAGAGCTTTATGTATTGGAAGAAGTAAAGAACTAGAATTGATCTATATGGTGGGGCTGAGACTGAAAGTGATATGCTCATATGTCTGTGAGAAGGTTGAAGTCAGCCTAGGAAGACTCACTAGGCCTCCTTTGACTGCAAACTTCTAATTTAGCTCTACCGGGATTTTGTACTTATATTCAGTATTAAGACATCAAACTTCAAGTGCACATCTCCATACATGGATGAGGGAAGCATGTATCCATCCTCCCCATGTTCTAGGCTCATCAGGTTTGGTCTAACAGAGTACAGTGGCATTAGCATATTGAGCCCAAGGTAAGGTCTTCCAAGAAGCAAGGGATAAGAGAAATAGCTCAATGCAACACTAGGGATGGACCAAAGCTGCATCCTGTCCATTCAGTGAGGTTTGGACTGAGTCAAAGTACAACATGGAGAGGAGTGGACAAAAGTGTGACTTCATGCCAGTAGAATATCACTGCTGGTCCCTGACAGCTAGCAGTACCACAACAGGACTACATTCGCACCAATTCTACTTTCTATGTCACAATTATCTACAAAATTCCACCAAAGCTATGAGATGTCCTTTGGGCCTAACCTCTAGAAAATGTGAGGTTTCTGCATGTAAAAGTAGCTGAAGAAAAACTAGTAAGGAAGTAGAGGATAATTGTCTTTAAATTAGTGAAATGAGAGGCAGAAAGGTAACAGACCCTTTGTGGAGGGAAGGTTCACACACTCAAATCTGGATACCAGTACATTGCCGATAAACTAAACTGAGAGAATAAAGAAGACAAACTAATTTTAGAGGCTTACCTTCTCTTTTTTCCATTTTAACTAAACTACAAGTAATCCAAGATACCATATATAGTTTGTCTTAGAAGGAGCATAAATTTAAACAGTTTAAACTGTATTTTTCTTCATTTTCTGTGTGAGCAAAAAGTTATTGTAAACACACTTGTACTGTCAGTCACCAAAGGAAACAGATGTGCAGGAGTTTAAGTGTTTCTGAGTTACAATCTTTCTTCACTTCAGTGAAGGGATATGGTTGCAGTTATTTATTCTCTATGGTTTGCAATGTTGATATCTGTAGATAAGGGATAGTGAAGTTGTTAACTGTGCGCTGTAGCGGGAATTCTGCCAAATTGTGAAATGCTGGATGAGTTGTCTTGCATCCCTATTGAAGCAAAACTCCACTAAGCTGAAAATGCCACTATGTGGGAGCAAGATGGAGAAAAGATACACAAACATAAGAAAAGAAGAAGTGTTACCTCATGTTTAGACAATATGTGACTATTTCATTCTGTAAGAGTCTAGTTGTAAATGGGGAAGAAACATACAGGTAGGGTAAGACACAGCAAAGGTACAAATCATGGACTTTCTCCTAAGAGTAAGTCAGAGACAGGTAAGGTATCACATTGGGACTTTTATTTAAGGAAGAAATTTTCTGCATATTAACGGACTGGTTTTTAACGATTTAAAATGTTTTATGTTGAATTTCTTCAAGAATATTTCACCATAAAAATAGTGATTGTGTCTTTTTAACAGTTGAGAGAAGAAGAAGGTATAATATTAATTACCGAATCAAGGAGCTTGGCACACTCATCCCCAAGTCTAATGATCCGTGAGTTCAACAGTCTTTCCTATAATAATGTTTATCGTTTAAATACAGGGGAAAAAAAAAAAAAGATGCATGTAATGGTTATAGGATTGATGGGATACAAAATCTTCTATGCCGGGTCACTGGCTCAGATCAGGCTGTTAAAGTAAAAAACCTTCACCAGATTTTTGCTGTCTATTGGGAAAACTTATGTGAAAGGTTAATAAAATGAAAGCAATTCCAGGATGAGAGACTGCCACATCAGGGGAAAAACAAAACAAAACAAACAATAAAGAAAAAAAAGAAAAGAAGAAGATAAGCCAAACAACAGAAAGTCCATCTGTCTGTCCCTGGCAGCAATAGTGTGGTGTCTCTGGAGGAGTGATGCTTTCAGCCCTCGCCACGGGCCCTCTAGTGGGATAAAACAAAATTCATGTTGTCACTGCCCTTTGACTAAGGAAAAAAAAAAAATCAGCTTAAGAGTCTGTAGATTGAACATTTTTCAAAAGTTCTCCACTCAGTGCGGGGAAAACAACAGTCCTAAAATTCCAGGATAAAAATAATAATTGCTATAATTGCTATAATAATAACAATTTATACTAATGCATATGCTTATAGTAACACAAAATGCATATTGCTTAAACTATATCTGCATTCCCTTAAAACTTGTATTTGTCATCAATACAAAAAAAGCCACCTCGGTAGGAAAGCCTATTGCAGGATTAGCAATAATAATACAGTGTCATACTTAATGCTGAACTTTAGCCTTAGATTTCTCATGTCACTCAGGGAAGCCTTAAGACCATGCACTAGCATGATTGTGACTTGCATAAAATTGATTATAGCAGATTTTGTCTTTATCATTTGCATGTCAATACAGATTTGCATGATACTTCAAATGAAAACATCAATTGGTATTTCAGCCTCTTCTTTTTTCCTTTGGACTATGAAAGTTTTGAATTATATTAAGGATTTCTATAACAATATACAGTTGTGTGAGACTTACATAAGTACAAGGTTGGCATAACAAGCCACTTGGAGTGAAATCACCAGAGAGAAAGTTAACATACCACACCCATTTCAGAGAATTCATGAACTTGACTCCGTCTACAGCATCCATGTAAGGTTAGATAAATGAGAATGTTCTTGCTATTAATATAGAATTAGGTATTACAGCCGAGTTAAAATAAGAAGTGCTTTCAGTACCTAAATAAAGTTTTGGCCACATGTGAACCATTGCAGACACAGACTGGTAGAAGAGTTTTAATTTTGCTGGTGCATCTTTCAGTATTCAAGACCATTTGGGCAAATAATTGAAAGATTTCTGAGAAAAACAGTGGATGGCACTGTTGATTTGCAGCTATAAAGCAATAGTGGAAGCAAGTTATACTGCAACTAGAAATGGGCATGATGTACAAATTCCAGTTGCAATTTTTGATGGCCTACAGAGATGTTTCAGTTACATGTTTTGGTCTGGTTTCAGGTGTAGTTTATGAACTTACTTAAAACATTAACATCCAGGGTAATCACTTGAGGCCTTCTTAAAATGCATGGTTTGGACCTGCAGTTTTGCTCCAGTAAGTGGATGATGGATTTTACCCAGAGATTTTGGTATTGTTGCCTGATGAGAAAGTTTCAGGTGTAGATCCTGAAGACATCACCTTTTGTCGTTTTAGTCTGCAAATCCATGACTGAGTTCAACAGTGTGACTGCCCAGAAGTGGCTTTTGTTTACAAAAGCATGAGGTGAATTTAAATGTTTGACGTTCTGAGGATTGCTGGTAACCAGCACTCCTATTGAAAATAGGCCTTTTTAAAAGCTTTCAAGTTTATGTTAAAAAAGAGGCATCCAAATGTGCAGGATGCTTTTGAAAAATTAAGTTATAAGACAGTTTTGCTGTAGCTTGGTGCCAGGTTAAATTAATCCAAAGAAGTATAAACCTTGTTTTTTTAATATATATTTGTAGATGGAAATACATCAATTTGATGATATTGTTTTGTTGTTTGAGCAGATCAAAATTATTATTTCTTCTTGGTATGGTCCTGTGTTGCCAAATCATAACTCAGTGTCCTTAGCCTCTGTTTCAGTTCTTGCTTTTTCCTTCATAACACCTTACTGTGCCCCCAATCTGCCCTTTTCTCTTTGAAAGAAAGAGATGTCTCATCTCTTACAATACTTTATCTGTAACGTTTTATGACATATAGCATTTTCACCTCATATATTGATTTTAGAAGATTCTTCTTATAGTGGGAACTTAGCTGTAAAAAGAGAAACATTACTGATGCTTGAACTAATGACAGTGAAGAAAATCAACCTCTGCATTGAAGAGCAAATACCACTATAACTAAGCCATTGTGGTTAGCATGCCTGTCCCACATGGCTCGCTTCAAGAAGATTACATTCAGACTTGGGAACAGAAAAGGATGGTTTTGATGCTATTTGGAATCCTTTTATGATTTATATTTCTTAGAAGTGGTATGTGGGGTTTTTATTTCACTTTTGTTTTGTTAGTTACATAGTGAACTTGTTTGGCTCCTGCAGAGCTTCCTCAGGGACTTTCTTTTGACTGACTTAAACCCCTATTCTTTTCACTTTTTTTTTTTTTTTTTAATTTAATGATGAAAAGGGTGGATTACATTGCTTAAGTGAATGGGTGTTTTAAGTTCACTTCATCAGCATTAGAAAATGGAGATAAGTTGCAAAGAACTTTGACTCCTTTGTTTAATTTTCAATGCTTAGATATCTAAGTGGTAGATGATTCAGAAATGCAAAACAGCTATACAGAATAATTCTAAAATAGAATTAAAAAAGGGCCCAAAATACCCAATCATATTTTGCTGAAAAGCTCATAACCTGCTTCTTAAAATATGCATACCTTTCAATTCATGGTTCCTTTGGGTT
Source organism: Streptopelia decaocto (assembly GCF_964273445.1). NCBI lineage: Eukaryota > Metazoa > Chordata > Aves > Columbiformes > Columbidae > Streptopelia > Streptopelia decaocto. The sequence goes on from NC_138663.1 coordinate 27,711,495, forward strand.
CAGCCTTTCAATATCCAGGTTTAGGTGGACTTGATGTTGAGATAGAGTCTGCAAATGCCAAGGCAAGAACTGTTTTATGGTAGGTGGACGAGAATTGCCAGAAATACTAAGAAAAAAGAAGACGTTCCTTCAAAAAATCTAGTCATTTAACATGGATGTTAGGAGAAGCACTGAGGATTTGGGCAGAAGCAGTGGGTTGATCTCTCTCACTCCCTCTCTGCATCTGCCTCTGCCTGACCTTCTGTCTGTTGCCTGTGGACGGACCCACTAATGGCCAGCACAGCCACATTTCTTATAAAGGAAAAGCTTGTGTACACTCATGCTATTATGAAATGGAAACTTGCTGCCCCTCTCAGGAGAATACACTTTGTAATTGGGCAGGTCATCAAAACAAGTACAAAGTCCTTCAAAGTATTTCTTTGAACAAGCATAGTTTAAAGATAATTTCTCAGAAACAAGGAAAGAATTGGTCTGCAAACATAGTTTCAACTTCACAAACGCATTTGTTATTAGTAACTGCTCTGTGGATGTCAAACTGTGTGACTATTATTCTCTCCCAAACTCTGTTTTTGTTACTCAGTTTTAATTTTAGATGATCAGATGCTCTTATCCTTCCTACAGGAGTTCAACTTGTGGAAGCTAGTGAATCTCCTTTGACTTCAATAAAGTTACCTTAATGGAAATGAGCTGAAGATCAATCTCATGGCTATTTTCTCCTAAATGAGAAACTCTCCTAGGTGAGAGTTACATGTTTTGGTCTGGGCATTTGAGATTTTTGGAGAGATTTAGCTTTACTTTAGCTCTACTTTAGGTAAAGTGAAGAGGAGCTAGGGCTCAGAGACTAATAAAACACATCACTTATATCTCACGCAGAAGCTGACCAGATCCATTTCTCTGTCAGTTTGAATCCAGACATTATCCCTCTAGTGAAGATTTATTTCTACCCATGAGAAAAAATATCATTACAATATATATAAAACTTCAAACTTTCAAAGCAACGTGAACTCAAAGTAAGCAATATCACAAAGGTTGTCAATCACATGTAACATGAATGAATTTAATCAGAAAAAGATTACAAATACAGGCGTGAATATACAGATTATTGTGTCAATCAGAAAAAATAGCCAAAAATAATTTTGTCTGAATTTGATTTTGAATTCATAACATTTTATAACTGATATGAAATTGTTTGTGAAATCACCATGAAATATTTACCAAATATGTGATATATGCATATTTTTCTCCTGCTGTTACATGTCTTAATTATTTCCGATTTGCTAGCTATGGATTAATTTCTAATTTCATAGTGTTACATTTTTATGTTCAGACCATCAGTCCAAAACAGGCACCTCACTACCTTTTAAACTCCACTACAAATCAGGCATTAATAGAGACCTCCCAGTATTTTACCTAACTTTCTGAAGAGGTCTGAATAAAACAAGATTATGGTGTGGTGATGGCAGTCAAAGATTTGTCCAGAAAATAAGCATCATGTGTACTAAAAAATTCCTTAACCCTTACAGATTGAGCATAGGTATCCCACAGACAAAGAGAAAGTCTTCTGCTAGAAGGGAGTCCATGGAATTCTGCAGGAAAATATTCTGTCCTCCCACCTGAGCAAGAAGTACAGGGAGAGGAAGGAAAAAGCAGAGAGACTGCCAAGAGATGATTCAACTGTCATGAGGGAAACAGATTCTACTGTTGTCTCCCACTCTCGCCTTTAGTTTTTTTTTACCAAGGAATGTCTAAATGAGAATACATGCCCACTTCAGCAAGCAGCCTCTGATATTTTTGCTTTGCAGACAGCATGGTCTGAGACAATAATTATTTTCCCTCTGACCTCCTCACCTTCTAATCCTGAAATCTGTGCATTCCTGGCACACATCACTGAAACAAGGGGAGGTCTCAGTGTGATGGAGCCCCATGGTTTGTGTGCTGCCCAGAGAGGACAGAGATTTCAAGCCCTCTCTGACCAAAATGCTGGTTGGCCCAAATCACTAGCAAATGATCTAAATTCTAGGATATGGTTAAACACCGTGATGCTTTTTCACAAATAATTTTGCCTGTTCTTCTGAGTATCTTTAAAGCTATCAGCTCATAAGGTTTTATCCCTAGTACAGTGCAACAGGAAAGGCAGGTGCTCGGGGTCCCTAAATCCTGTACCTGCCTGGCTTTAGCCCTAAACGTTCTGTAGAAAGATAACCACTTTTGTGGAAGTCTCTAAGGGTGCTTAGTCTTGGGCATAAGACTACAAGGTTCCTTTAAGCACTTGCCCTGAGAAGCTGAATGTGAACCATAGGCACTTCTGCAATAAATCCACTCCAGATCACACTCTTACTCACCATAGGTGAGCATGTGGGTAGGAGTAAATCTCATTGACTAAAGTAACCAAGGAATAATGGAAAGTGATGATTGACTGGAGTATAATTTGCATTTCTTTTTGACTCTGTAAATGCCAACATATATGTATTTGGAACAGGTACTAAACAAATACAGCACTAAGGTGGTTACTTGTCATTCACAGCCTCAGATTCTTAGCAGTTTAAATAGCTTTTTCCTTCTTTCTTTCCTTGCTTTATAGGACCAGAACCTCTATCAATCTTCTGTTCTGTCTAAGCCATCTTGCAGTGAAGTGAATAGTTTAGATAAACCTTTCTGTCTGCATATTCAATGCAGAGGGCCCATCCTGTATCATAAACCACTGAACATTATTAGAAATTATACATTTTCAACAAATGTCGTTGTTATTTCAGGGGCTCTAAGACCTTATATAAAGGAATACATGGAAAGCTGAGAAATGGGTGCATCAAAGTCCTCGAACAGATAAATTTGAACAAGTGTATTGCTCTTGCTAAGACTGCTTGCAAGCTGGAAGTTAAACAATTATTTCCTTAATGATGGGCAGTTTTAACCTTATTTTTTTGTAAGGTTTTTATTTTGAGATGTGTTCTGCATGTAGCTGTGGATTTTAACCTGGTTTATATTGTTTCAAGACTTTTGAATGGGATTTTTGTCATTCCATAACCATTATGGTTACCAAAGTGTGATTTGTCTGGTCTGTCATCAATGAGGAGCAGCATTCAGCACAGACTATTTTTTTCTCAACAAGTGTAAAAGCAACCTCATTAGTAAGTCAGGTAAAAGGAGTAGTATATTCAAAATGATCTTTAAAAATTTAAGCTTAAGTCCTCAGTAATGTATATTTCCTAGTTCATTAATGCAGAAATACTGCACATAGATTTTAATCTTAGAGTTAATAATAAAAGCAATTTTCACTAAAAATATAAAAACTGTAATGGTAGAATCATGATATTGCATTTAGCTCTCCCACAAAAAGTCACTTTATTACTTTCTTTTGACACTTATTTTCATTCTGGGATTAATTTTACTATATAAGGGCTTCTTAACTATTCTATTAAAATTTCCATTCAGAAGCAATAATATCTAAGAGTGAATAATAGTCATGTAAATCATTATTTCATATTAATGTAAAAGATTTTGTAAGTTCTTATGAATTCTGCTGACATGCACAATTGTGAAAAGGTTATCTCTACATTCTGCAGTGATATGCGCTGGAACAAAGGAACTATTTTAAAAGCATCAGTGGAGTACATCAAGTGGCTACAAAAAGAACAACAGAGAGCTAGAGAATTAGAACACAGACAGAAGAAATTAGAGCATGCTAACAGAAGACTTCTACTTCGAATTCAGGTTTGTATAAGAGCATCGCTATGAACTACAAAGCTTTCTCAGTACTTATCCCTCATCAAATTTTATTAATCTATATAATTTTTCCCCAAATGGCATTTGTTAAAGATGAATTGGCTTTCCCTAGTTATTGCTGTGTGTATTGGGGAGGGGGTACTTTTTAGATTTCTAGGAAATTCCTTTGCTAATTAGACTTTGCATAAAGGAATACATGGAAATTTAATAAAGTATTTGTACAAATAGCTTCCTTATGTATGTATTAGAGCCAGAAAAAGACAAAAAAAGGAAGGAAAAATTATATCTCTGCAGCCAAAATCAATACTAGACACAAAATTCCCTTCAGTATTTTTGTCTTTCCTTTGTAACCATTTCACACATTTCACTTCCTTGGGTATAGTGCACCATGCCATATCTTCTTGTGACCTGATGTAGCAGAACATGGCCCTACATGGCTGAAATGCACAATTTAAATACAGACACATACGAAGATGAGACAAATAGATAAACAGATTTAAAGTCCATCATCTTGTATATGGCGATTTACACATATATCTGTATATCATAAGCATCATCAAGGAAAGTTTCTTCTGTTTTTCTGGATAGCAGTACATAATGAACCAGAAAGTTGCAAAGTTTTTGTGTCACCTTTATTGGGTTCAGTATGCAATGGTTTTAAAGACGCTGTCCTACATCTATATTCCCGTAGGACACTTGTTTAATGACAGGAGGGGAAATAAAAACACTCAAGTGGTAAATTTCCACTGCTTAACAATTTTGTATTTTAAAACCTAGTCTCACAACCGGACAAAAGGTTAAATTAATTTGCATGTATGATCCATATACTTATTGCAATAGTTCTGAAGACACTGTTTCATCTTTTAAAGTCATCAACTAATTGTTTTTGTTTGAACTATTAGGAGTTAGAGATCCAGGCACGTGCACATGGCCTTCCAATCATGTCTTCACTCGGTGCTGTTGATTTAGCTGCACAGGTCATCAAGCAACAGTCTTATCCAGAGGAGAACTCTGTAGACTACTCTCAGCAAATGCCTCTGGCCCATGGACTGAATTCTGATGTTTGCGATGGATCTACAGCCTTTTCTGATCCACTTTCACACTTCACGGATTTGTCCTTCAGTGCAGCATTAAAAGAAGAGCAACGGCTAGAGGAAATTTTACTGGATGACACGGTGTCACCCTTTGGAACAGACCCACTCCTGTCCTCCACATCCCCAGCTGCATCGAAAGAGAGCAGCAGGAGAAGCAGCTTTAGCACAGATGATGGAGATGATTTATAAAAGCAGAAAGGGGCTCATACTTCTCTAAACCACTTGCTAAAAGACTGAGTTGAATGTAAGCATAGTGTTTGTGCTTATTTTAAATACAAATAAGGAGAGCCACTGTGAAGATAAGTTACTACATGACGAGGGTTTAAATCAACTCTTGCTTCACAGGAGAACTAGGTGGACATGAGGTCATATCAGTTTGCTCCAAATTCACATCCTCTGTCCACAGCTGACGTTTGCACAAATCTTTCTTCACTGGGATTGTTTTTACTATTGTTCCATGACTTTTTGCAGCACTATCTAAATAGTTACCACAAAAGGAATAACCATGTTACAAAAGTATATTAGAAATGTCTTCAATGTGCATTCACTATTCTCTGCTATAAACTTGTTTCAGTAATCTTTTAATTTCTTTTTTTATAAATATATAAATAAAAATTCTACAAAACATAAAGCAATAGGGAACTATTTAAGCTGGGAACTATAGATATTTTACAGGTTCTAAAATCTGCAAAAACGAACAGTAATGCTTTTGCACAGGTGAAGTGAGCATGAAATTTAAACCGCGTAGGCTTGTCTCTAAAAGGAGAAAATCCATTAAGCTTTTTGTGGAATTCCTTTTTTTATAAATTTGTAGAAAATTATCAGACTTTTAATACATGTTTTAATGATACAGAAGAAAAATGGAAACTAACATAATGACAGAGACTAAAATGAACTCGGACAGAAAAAGATATGACATTTCAGCAGAAAGACGGTACGGATGTGCAAGGGTCAACAAAGATGCTCTGTGTTACAATTGGTACAATTTAAAACAAGCACTGTTGGTAACAGTGCTATGTCAGTTGCTTATTCCAAGAGTATACAAACTGTGTCCTTTTTTGTGTGGAAGAGATCAGAATCCAGGGACACAACAGTGTGCTTCTGGACAAGGCTTTCAGTGTCCTTTGGCAGCTCAGTAAGGTTTTTCCAAAGGGACTTTGCTTTATCCATACACATGACACTGATCCATTTGGAAACAGAGGGAAATGACAAGATTCTCATTGCATACACTTGAAACAAAGAGAATTTAATTTCAAATTTGGCTTTGGCTTCACTACAGAAGACCTGAAAAGGAAGAGTTTTCAAAGCAAAGGGGATATTCAGAAGTGCTGATGTGATGCACTGCTTCTCATAACTAGCTTGCTAGGAGGGGGTGTTCAGAAAATGTGATTTGATGACTCAGTAAAGGGTTGGCAGTTAGAGGGTAGGCAGGAGGCATACCATTTGTACACATAGTGAATTTCTGGAGAGTGATGGATGTTCCTGGAAGACACTAAATGCAATCATTCTAATTGTAATATTAATACACAGGAAAATAAACCAGCACAGGTTCTTCATAACTCTTCCTCAACCAGAGCAAAAAGATCACATTACAGAGTGCTCTAATGATTCAAAATATGTTTCAAAAGTGTTTTGCTGTCACTGAGCCTGCCTCATACCCCAGAAGTGTCACAGGATTTGAGATAGTAAGAAGAGTTTAAAATAGATTGCTGTTTATGTGCACATTTTAAATGTATTTGAACATATTATCCAAGAACAGAGCAATTGTTTTTTTCCTGCTGTCTCTTCTGTTATTGGTACCTGGGTCCTCCTCACAGTTCTTCTGAGGTTTGTGTTCCTTCAGGGCTGCAGCCCATTCATGACCAACTCAGTGCCACAATAGTTTACTAATTGGAAAGTTAGCATTGCGATAATAAATTACATCCGGATGGCTATTAAAGATAATGAAGCATCTGATTTCACAAGAATAGTTATGTTTTTAGGAAACTCAAGGATTTCTCTGAACCTATGCAAAATATTTAGATGTAAGGTGTACAAAGCAGAACTGGTCTTCTTGTCGTGTATGTGTGGGGTCCCAGACAGCCCCGCACACACCTGACCATCAGAAGAGGCTAAGAAATGCTTCCACTTCATAGTTAAAAATAATAACAACAAAAAATGGTCTTTCTGGAATGGAAAGACAAATGAGTATTAACCAAAGGTAATGGAAAACAGAAGTGATTGGCCTTTTAATCAGAGTGCTTCTATAAATTGAACGTATTACAAGAAGAACCACTTTGTCACAGTTTTGCCAAAGACTACCTAATATCGACATTTAAATACAAAATGTGATGAATTAAAAGTAACATTTATACTCACATCATGTCTAGTCTAGGATGTGTATTGTCCATTTCAGCTGATGAAAGGAGAGGATACTTGGTTGACATCAAATGCCATTTGTCCTTGTACTGAAGTTTCTACTACATTAGTTTTAAATACACCAGTGTGCATTGCTCAAAATAAATTAAATATGAATGTATTACATGATTTTCCCATTGAACTTTTACATGGGAGTTAGGCCATACTTCTGAACTACATTGACTTTAAATAACATCTTGAATTTTATGACTTTTATAAACACTGTTCTTAAAAAAAAATTACAGTATATCCATTAAATTTTTAAAAGTTGCTTTTCATTCTTCTGGCAGTTGCTTCAATCTGAAGCATTAGTTTTGGGTTTTTTCTTTTTTCTCTTCCTTCATAAGAAACCTAACAGAAGATAGTGAATGCTCCTTTTGCAATATACAGTATTGCATCTATCATTAAACATATCCAAGCTGTCTTCATTCACACAAAATCCCCAACTCACTTGCCCAAAACACTAAATGTATCCATTCCTGTAAGTGTATCTCTCAGTGTATTTTATGGCAATGTTTTACTACCATTTTTTTTTTCCTAGTAGGAAGTCCTCATTATTAGTATTTTAACTAATAACTATAACCTGTATTACAGCATCACCCTTGATACTAAGTGGTGATACAGGGTGCAAGAAACAGTAATCTAGGACATTCTAGGGACAAAGAGGTGGCACCAAAGGTGTTTAGGAGATGTGTGTGCTGGTAACCATCCCCTAGACTTTCTGCAGTGAGCACTCCCTCTCCCACCCCAGGTCTGGTGAGGCTGCTGTGAAGCTGAGAGGACTGTGAGAGCAGATCATGATCCCACTGGCTTGCACAGAAGAAAGGGATTTCATGACTAGAGGAATAAATCCTGACGTCCTTCCCCAGGCATAATTTCTTTGCCGTCCAAGTGAATTTTACTGGACCAATATATGATGCAAGCAAAATACACTTTTTAGCTGTTTCCTGCAGAGATCCGTTTAATGAAATCTTATGAAAGAGATACATAATATGTCGGTGGCTCTGGGCCTAGAAAAGAATTTAAAGACTTATAGAGTTTGACCTCAAGCAAGGCAGGGGGTGAGGGGAACCGGCTACTTTTGTCAAGATGTATTAAATGATTTCTTGCTTGCTTTTAATAGCAGCTGTTCAAAGCTGGTGGAAGCGTTCTTACAGAATACACAAAACAGCAGACTGATAATTACACAAAAGGAAAGGGAGTTGAAATATTAACATCCTGTTTAATTCATGAAATGGATATAGATACTATACTAAGAACAGAAACCTAAATCCTTTAATTGCACACAGTGTGGGTAGTGTGAAAAGCTACAGCAAGAGCAAACAGTTTTAACAAACAGGAACATGGTTGCTTTATATAGTAAAATAACTAATTATAATTCAGTCATTTAATCTTAATAAGAACATTGCTATTATAATACCTTTTGACTTTAATAGGGCTGTATATATCAATGGAGGATGTAAAATTATTGTAATTTAAAATTATGTTAAGTTTCTTAGATAAGTAAAGGCATTTACATTACTATTATGAGACTGTAGAATATTTTTATAATAATTACTATTTTTCATTGTTAACCATATACTATCCTGTTTTCTAAGTCAATGTATGCAGACAGAATGTACTTCATTACACACTGTACATGCAACCTTTTCAAAATTACATTTTATACATGCTGGTGTTTTATGTTTGTTATACGAATACAATTAAAGGATTGAAATTAAAACATCTCCTTATATGTCCATTGTGAAACTTCTCTATCTGGTCCCTCAAAGAATGCCATCACTAGACAATATAATAACATCAGCTAAGAACATTTGAGATACCTAACAGACAAAACATTTCACAATTGCTAAACATTTAGTCCATTGTGATAAATCATGATCCAGTAGCCTCCCATTAATAAAAATAATTGATACAGTCTTTAATATGGTGTCCTGCCACCTGCTTATTCCTGCTGCTAAGGCTTTGATTTATGGAAAGTGTTTTCAGAATGTTGCAGAATTGCTAGCAGGCACGATGATATCAGTTAAATCACTAAGAAGCTCTACAAAAACCTTTTAATGTACTAGATGTTCCCCAGACACTCTAGGATAAACAGAATATTGTATTTTAAGATGTAAATATTTTTAAAAGCTGATAATTAGGTAGCATTTGGCACTAAAAGATACTCTTACTTAATGAATTAAGTAAGGATTCGGATTTGATTTTGAATTCCTAATATGAAAAATGCTGCTTTCTTTGGAAGATATTTGGTGCTTTCTGTGCATGAAATGGTGCAAAAGTTGTTGAGTAGTAATATATATTTCAGCTATAAATTTGTAATAGTTCATTGTTTCATGTAAAATAGTGATCATTGTTTGTGTGCATCAGATAAATATTCTATTTGTAATAAAGATGTTCTCCAGGCTCTTATTTCATCAAATCATTCAGATACCCCTATCAATATTAAGCCAGAATATTATTATAAATATTATTTAAAGTTCAGTGATTAGCCATGGAAAGAAGCTTTGCTTGGGATTTGATCATAAAACGTACTCAGCTCCTTTGTGAGGGACTGAAAGCCCGCAGTTCACTTTGAAGAAAGGCAATGCTCAGCCTGTTGCAGACTCAGACACTTAACGATTAAATAAACAGCATCAGAAAATAAAATCAAAAGTTATTTCAGAGAGTAGAAAAGCACTATGTTATACACTGCTTGATTAAAAGTAGCGATATTTGCAACTGACAGACAAACAGATTTAATGTCAGCATTGTTTGTACTGACAACCAATGGAAGATTAGAGGGAAATGTACGAAGTTGAGATAATCATCAGACCAAAAGTCTAATTATAAAGGAGGCTGCAGCAGTGAAGTATGCTAAGGCTTATTGGTTAAACCACTGGTACCCATCAAGTTAAATATATCTATCAGTTTCATTAATTGGCAACCACAAGACAAGTGTTCTGTATCCAGAGTGGTGATGATTTTGATACAATCCACCGCATTGTGGTTAAGTATATGATTCATGTAATAAGAAAAAGGTGCCTCCAGGCTATTGTTCCTAGCATGGATTAAAATTTACATATTGCTTCTCCTTATGTCAAAACATCTGGTGCCTGCAAATGGTAACATTTTGTTAAAAAGTTTCACAAGATAGGAAAAGTGGATTGGAAACATTGCATGTGAATCATTGAAGCATTATAATGGAATAAGAGGCTGAGTTATGAACAGGCAGATTGAATAATAGTATAGTCAGAGAGATTCATATGCTTATGAGTTTGATAGACAATACTTTGTATAAGAAGGGGAAATGCCCCAAATCATAAGAAATAACCAGTATTTGTTTTCAAATGTCACTGAGATATGTCATCTCAGTTACTTTCCAAACTGCGTTTTTCCCCAAAACAAGATCCCTATAGCTAAGTATATGTAGTTAGTGCTAAGATTGTGGCTAATAAATTAATTTAATTCATGCACTTTAGTATGTCGGCATCCCTACTTACCATGTATTATAGTTTCCTCAGAAAATTCCATTACTTTTATTTTTACTCTGCTATTTTACAACAGTTCATCAGGGTATAGGAGGGTAGATCTCAAAAGATTTGGACGGCCAGTTATCCTGATAATCTTACTTCGTTGGAAAAACTAACAGCACTTGCCTCAGTACCTAGACCCTAGACTTAAGATCTTTTTCCCTTTGATTTCTAAGTAGGACTTTATATGTTAATTTTCATTAATTAAAAAAATAGTTTTTTTGGTGCTAGGTTATCCAGAAAGCTACATCACAGACTGCTGAGATTAGCAGATACATTAATGTTGGGAACTTCACTCTGTGTGAAAGGAGGCAATAAACTGTGTTTTCTGTTAAGTGCCTTGATTCACGTGATACTGTACCTATTATTTTTCTAGAATCAAAGCACAAGCATTGCTAGACAGGTGCTGTGTTTGCAAAAGAGGAACCATTCAAAAAGTAATGCCCTGCCCAAAGTGCTTTTGGATTTTGACAACTTCCTCCTTGGATTAGATTTTTTTATTCTCTTTTAGGTCTCTGGAGTTCAAGCACATAACATGTACATGCCCTAAATCACCACCCAATGACATCCCAGGGATGTCCCAGGACCATGTACATGTGCAACACAGGTAGCAGTGACAGCAATCACTCTCTTCTGCAACCAGTCCCACCACTGGCAGAGTCAAATGAAGAAAGCCTCTGGTGGTGAGCCAATCCTCCCACCTCTGTGGGGAGAGACACCTCTCCCCAGCCCCACTTTCCACCTTGGCACTGGCACAGATCTCCTCATCATCCCGCCTCAAATCTAGAGCGTAGTCACCTTGCAAGCCAGCTAATACCTCACCGGTTCAAAATCTGTAAGTGCAAAACAGGGGTTACACAATCTAGTTGCCCACAATAGCCAGGAAGGATTTGGGAATGCGCTTAAGCCTCTCTGCAGACCTCCCAGGCTTCCTCCCACTGAGCATGAGCAGGGGTTAAACAAGAGGGTAGCCAAAGCCCAGCACAAGCCAGGGACACTTCCTACTACAAACCCTGTGGGAACATCAGTTTTGTGAATAGTGGTTAACAGGAGTTTGGTGATTTTTTGTTTGAAGAATTTTGCATAAATGCACATTTGTACATTGCATTTAATTGTAATGGACTTGCCTTCAGTGACCAAATGTTTCCAAATTGTTTAAGTTTAATATACAGCATTTGGAAAAAAAATAAATTACCTAAGCATTTTACATACTCTCCCAGGAGTAGTCTGAGTTAAAGGAAATGTATATTTCTAAAACATACAATGATAACATTAAAATTTCATAATTAATGCAATATAATATCAATTAGTTGGTCTGTGTCATGGGTGCATTTCTCATCATTAAGGGGAGGAACCTCACTAAGAAAAAAATCCTGTATTGCTACAGAGCTATTTGGAAAGTAAAGTGAATAACCAAAGTCATTGTAGAAATATCTTTCTATCATTTCCACTGGAAAACAGTTTATACTGCAGGACAGCTAAAATAAACAGCCAGCTTGCTATAATAACAAACGGATAGAAAGCAATTTAATCTTACTGCAGAGTAAAGTAAGCACAGTCAACCATAAGCATGGATCAGAGAACCAACTTCTGCAATAAACACTCAAAGGGCGGTGCCTCCACTTGGGAATTTACACTCTAAATTACACTAGATTTGACTTGCTCTTTTGCAGTTACTAGAGCTGCCTTTGGGCAAGCGTAAGGGAAGCCTGAGACAACTGAAGTCAAGGACTGTGGAAAACAAAAGAAGCTACATTCTTGATCCCAAAATGTCACAAATGGGATCTGGTGCACCTGCGGGAAGATCTCTGCTGAAGGACAAACATCAGCCAGAGGAGCAGGCAGGGGTGTACTGGGCTGGGCTCTGGCAGAGCCTGACCCTTGCTGCAGGAAAAGACAGGAGCTGATTTTTGACTCTCCTCAGGGTATTTGCAGCTTCTAGTGGAGAAAATTATCAGTACTTCTCCTCAAACAGCTCTCTCACATCATTCTCTCTCTGATCCTTTCAAACTGTGTCAAATTCTGGAGAATAAAATGCAAATATTCTTCCCTCCCTTCCTTCCTGTGTTTCCTCCTCCAGAGGCTGATGCAAGTGTGAGGAGCTTCAGCTCCTCCTGCTTGTCACAGACCAGCTGCAGCCTGAGCTGAACCTGGCAGGTCTGTCAGTGGTTTAATAGGTTGGTAGTTGTAAAACGGTGGCAATGCACTACTGATGGCAAGTAATCAAATTATTATTTAAAAGGCCAGAAATGTTTCTTAATATATCTTGATTCTCACTATTACCACTTGCCCTTTAAGCCTTACCATTGCAGAGGAACTCACTTTTGATGCTCAGTGTATTAAAATCCAGTAAGAAATAGATGTCTGGATCCTCTACTCCTATATTCATATAGTGCTAAAATTACCCTTGGTCCTTCGAAGGCAACCGTGAGGCTGATGTGGCTCCCAGTGAAACTGAGTCTGACACCCTGCCTTAGGCCCTGAAATTCCAGACTGGATGGCTCTTGGCTCCAGGTGTTTTCAGTGTCACCAGGGGGTGCATATGCCTTGCTCTTGATAACCTTGCTGGTGGGAGCAGACTTTACATTAAGGGCCCATTGGCTTTACTGGAGACTTTCTTCAAAATAAGGGGTTTTATGCTTAAGCTTACAAAATTGACTTTTTGATAGGTGAATAAAAATATGCTTATTACTGTAGCTCTCATGTCCTATTTTGACAGTGTGGCAAGGCAGAGAAGGAAGCATATTTCACATGAATATATTTACAAAAATGTGCCTATTTTGTCTTTCCCCTTCAAAGTCAATTTCTGAAGCGGAAGTCTGGAGTATGACTACAAGCTCTGCATTGCTTTGTTTTGGGGGACTAAATTCTTAAGTGAACTGAGAGCAAGTGATTCAGGACTGTTCACAGACTGTTTCTGTAAGACTATAGCTTTCTTATTAGTCTTTCTTTGCGCAACTGTATTGTTAAAGTGCTTATGTTCCGCTATGATACCAGCCAGATAATTTAAAAGCACAAACAGTGATCTGGTCGATAGCTATTGCCCAAATCAAATTTATGTATATACTCTCAAATATGGACACAGACTCTGTGTACCGAAATAATTAAGATCCTCAGTGTCCTCCTCAAAATCAGTATGCTGGTATGTGAAGCTAAGATATTACTCAAAGAGTGGCACAATGAACTGAGCTTGTAGAAACTTTGCAGTGATATCACACTTTGCCAGGCTTAGAAACCTGGGCTTCTTTCCTCTGTTATGAAGTATCTTCATAAATATTGCTTTTCTATTCCATTATTGGAGCACATCTGCTAGCAAGACGGTGTGGAGTTCCTCTTCCTATTTAGCACAGGGTCCTACAGTCTCTTCCTCATCTATAAAATACAGGGATACCTAGGTCTGTATTATAAATAATAATACACGTATGTGGTGCATTATTCTAATGATGTAATTCAGTTTCAGGTTTTTACTGCCATTCATAAACTGCTCCAGCAGACTTCTTGTAATTTATGATATCAATAGAGCCCCTTAAATTACATCCTAGATTCTGCCATGTATTGTCCTATGAAAGAAAATGGCTTTGTATCCAATATCACTGTAAGAGGAGCGCTGAAGGGAGAATGAACCAGAAGTCAAGTGCCCTTTATTGACAGCGAATATTGCCTTTGCTGTGTGCAATATGTGAGAACTGAACACTTGAAAGCAACTGCTGTAATCCTCAACTTAATTGTTTGCTTTGAAACTGTGTGGAGTTTCCTAGAACTAGTTTGAAATAAGCTTGACATGGTCACAAGAAACATGAGGCCATCTTTCACTGTGCTGTTCTTTACAGACTCACAGCTTCTAACTCAGAACATCAGGGCCAAAATAGCAGCTGCAAAGTTTTGGCATCTTCCAGTCTGACTTGGGAGTTTCTTTCTCTTGCTGGGGGCTGGCTGTCATGCCAGGACCTTCTGAGGGAGAGCAGAGCTCCCTGGTTGGAAAGATTGGTCATGAAGCCCACGTTGCCCAGGGTAGTGATGGCATTTGTACAAGACCTAAATACTCTTGGCTGTAGTGTGAATCTGCACCAGCAGTTTTGAATATTTCCAGTCTTGACCTAGGTAGAAGTTGCTTCTTCTGCCTTCATTAAGCAAGACATTAAATCCCAATGCATCCATTAGAAGGTGGATCACAGTGTGGTAGACTATTGCCTCCATAGCTTTTTTTTTTCCTTTATTCATCTTCCTCCTATAAAGCTCTCTAAGGAGGTCAGGTGATGAGGGGGTGGAAAGGGGACTCTTCAAAACTAAGCAGAGAGGACTGGCCAATTTAGCACTGAGTTATTTTAATTCAAGTCCTTTCTTCCCCTGCAATGTGTAAACCTTCCCTGAGCAGAGTCCTGGGGGCAGTGGCTGGAGGGGATCCATCACTGCCTTGGCTCCATCAAAGCCTTTCTGGGGACAGGGAGGTGTGTGGAGGCACCGAACCTCACTGGGGGACAGCTCGTGTAGTTTGCCATTGCATAAATGCTTTTATTCCTGCCTAAGGAACAATCTATACTGCTAAAAATCAACAGAAAATAAAGCTGTATGGAAGATGTACTTGCAGAACCAGAACCAGCCAAACTTCTGATTTCACAACAGCAAATGTGTTTAGCTGTTTGCTGAGTTTCAGCAACAAAAGTCATTTGTATTTGACATTAAAGCTGTATTCAGAAGAAACATTATAACCAGTATACCAGCCAAAATATTTGAAATGTTAATAGGATTTTTAGTAGGTTATTTTTAATACTTGCAAGTACCTCTGATTTTTCAAAGTATTTAAATAGAGTTTGACCTTGGTTGTTACTTTTGACGAAAAGTGGCTTTAGAGCTGTTTTCTTCCAGAAGGTGGAAAAAACCAACCTTAGCTGCTTTTCTAAATGCAGGGAATGACTTGTAGTTTTCAAAGCAGATCAGCTGATATTAGGGGAGAATAGTCAGATTTATTTTGTCAAAACAACAGAGAAGACCTGAAGAAAAGTCTTGTTCTGAACATTCCAGAAGTTTAAAAATGCTTGGTGTTGGAGTTAAGTTTGAGTGTTAAATATAATGATACCTAAAGGGAAGGAAATGCAATGGAGACAAACAAGATGCAGCATGTGAAAATTTATTGGCTTTTTAGATAGTCCCCTAGTCTTATTGCAGATGTACCTAACTATTTATATAGGACAACATACCAACTCATAGGAATGTTATCTAGACTACGTTTTATCACATTTACTTTTTTTTTTTTTTTTTTTGGTGCAATTTCACTCTAGTTGCACTGTGTAATTTCCATCAACAAAAGTAATGAAATGTATACAATAGAAAATGGATCCTGTTTTAAAAAGCTCAGACCTGTCAGGTATCCATTAATCTATATATATATTCCATGCAGGAAGTAGAAAGCAATATGAGTTTTCACATCCTTTGTATTTAATATTTACCTGTGGGCATGTATAAAATAATTCTAATAAATCCACAGCTACTTACAATTTACAGAATGGGACTAATGCTCGTAGTTGATCCTAAAATGACACAAACCAGATATTCTCTTAATGTTACTCCAAGGAATTTTAAACTGACTCTGTTAAAGCCAAGGTTATTTGCCTTGGGGATGCCTAATGGAAGGGTTATTATAACACTGTCCACAAATAGGTGTCTTGAGAGAGCCAGGGCCATAATACTTCATTGACAGCTAATAGATTGTGCTATTGCTGTATCTTAGTGATCTTTGAGGCCAAAGGTCATAACTCTTCCTTAATATTTAAATAAAGATACTTGGCTAGAGAAGAAAACAGCTTATTGCCAGTGATGGCTGCTGCTCAATTTACAAGAACCTTTACAAAGTCATGCTAATTCCCAGCCTCCTTAGAATGCACAATAACCTTTCATAAATCCATCTTTCCAGATGTCCTTGGAAATGACAGTTATAAAACTACAAATGATTTGTAATGCAAAATGGGACTGACAGACTTGGAGATTAGTTCTCAATGTACTAAAATGACTAAAGACTATAGCTGACGAAAGACTTTAAATGCATCAATAAGTATCTGCCAAAACAGCTCATGAGTATCTTAAATATGTTCACTAATGGCTGGAAAATAAGAAGTACTCATGACTAATATGACAAGCGGTCATTTTCCTTCTAAGGGCCTCAGACCAGAACTTTGTTTCTGTGGGTCGATCTGGAAGGCAGGGTTAGAATTGCTCATGCTTTAAATGCAACATTTTCTTTGTCTGTACTATCATCTTCATAAACACTGCTGTTTATGAACCAAACAGAATTGTTTATGAGATCAAATTCTACTTACACTTACACTTATCACAGTTCAAATAGATTATAGAGTGTATTTAAGTATAGAAAATGCTGCAGAAAAAACATTTAATTAAAATTTAAAAATACTTCTTCAACATTTAGGGAAAATATCCTCTTCAAGTTTCTAAGTTTCACTGAAAATATTCACTATCATTTGTATTTACAACTAATTTCGTTTTCTGCTACTCTGGACTATGCTTTATAATTCAGAAAAAAATGTGAATTTCTTAATATACCCACATAAGCTACTTATGAATCCTTCAATATCTCCAGAAGTCTATAAAAAACAAAAGAAATAAGAGATGTTGACAGTGTTCCCTAGAAATGCAGTGTTCCAGCTAAAGCAAAAAATACTTTCTATTACTAAATAAAATGAGATGAGCCCACCACAAGGCATATCTGCACTCTGGCACTCAGAAATCCTTGCAGGGACTGCAGCTGAAGCATTAGGGTGATGGCAACAGCTTGTGCGACTGACAGGACCTGCTGGGGG
Source organism: Streptopelia decaocto (assembly GCF_964273445.1). Classification (NCBI taxonomy): domain Eukaryota; kingdom Metazoa; phylum Chordata; class Aves; order Columbiformes; family Columbidae; genus Streptopelia; species Streptopelia decaocto. The sequence continues at coordinate 27,729,033 of NC_138663.1, forward strand.
AGAACGTCCTGCATTACGGCTTGTGTTCACCACCCCTCTCTTTGATTTTCTCTCCTACTTTCAATAGACTTGCTCTCACTTTTGTTCTCAGATCCTTTGTCTAAAAGACTTCAACCCTGGGAAATGTTATTTTTGGAACTTGGAAGCATTCATTGAGTTAATGAAGTATTTGATGAAATAAATAATGAAAGTTATCCATCATGCTAAGGAAGCATGTTATTATGAAATGGTCATTTTGTTCATCTTTTCATACTTTTAAAGCTACCTGGGAAAATGATAATATATATTAGAAGCAGTCACATAGCTTAATAGGTCATAAATGTGTTCCTAGCTTTTGTTCATTTGGGAGTTATTTCGCAGTCCTGGTTTCTGCAGAGGTATTTGCAGTTCCCAAGTTTTGTATGGATTATCAAATATATTTCAGCCATGTGTCTATTCACACACATTCCAACACACATGTCTAGAGTTTCTTTCATGGCAATAATTTTTTGCCAAGGTACAATGTTGTTTCTGCTCTCAGATTGCATTAGTGAAAATTATTAATTAGTCACTCCCTGGTTTATTAACAATGTAGATATTAAGGAATGGTGTTAATAAAGAAATAAAGAAATGTGTTCATAAAGAAACCCGTTTGAAAAACATAGCTCTTCACACTTTGGTCCAATGTTTGTGAGCCATGATCTTATTTTCCTCTTAGATCTATCTCAGTTATTTTTCATAAAGAAGTCTATTTTTGTATTCTGGAGCTCAGACACCAGCTCTGTGATGTCATTGGTTGTGATAAGTCAAAATAGTAAAGGAATAAAGCCATGATGCTCACTGTACCCCTGTGCAGTAATCAGTTTGTCAGATCTCTTCCTTTTTCAGACTATGTTGACCCAAGCTGGGAAGTCCTTATCAGCTGTCACTTATTCATTCTCACTGAATGTCCTTTCTCATCTTCCCCTGGGACCTTTTATCTTGCCTCCCCACATAATTTATTGCAAATCACAGCTAGCAACTGAAAAACTTTTCTCTCTACAACCTGTCACTTTGTCCCTCCCCAGCAGCCTGGGGCACCTCTGGACTTGGTACCCAGCACCGGGCCTCGCAATGAGGTATGTGGGGCCTCCAACTCTAACCCACTGTAAAAAGTCAAAGGGGAATTAAGCATCCCAGAGAAGGGAAGTGGGAACCAACTGACCAGCACCAGAGGAACCTGCAAGAAAAAGGACAGAACTTCCACTTTTGTGTGTGTGCCTGAGTGATGAACTTTATTTTGTTCTTCTCGCAGACATTAATTTTTCCTTGGCATGAGGCATTATTGGCATTTAGATGAAAATTCAGAAAAAGATATAACTACCAAGTGCTCCTCAGCAAAAGTGGCACAGACAGTTACCCAAGGGAAAGAGACCTGGTTTTGAAATACTTGTTTTGCCTTGTTTAATTCCATGCTTAGCACTTTTCCCATCCATGTCACTGATAAGCACTTTAAATAAGGTATCTATCGCTTCCTAATTTACTTTGGGTATTTAATTAATTTTAATTTTAAATTTAATTTTAAATTTAATTTTAAATTTTATTTTTATTTAATAGGACACAGAACTGTTTCTTTCAAGAGACATTATTAAAAAAATACCAACTATAGATAAGAGTCTAGTGGTAGGAGCAGCCTAGCTTCTTTGACAATGAAAAACCTCAGATCAGTCTTCTCTTTCAGATCAAGTGACATTAGGGTTCAGGTATCCTATAAGAACCCTCAGAGCACTGCTCTGAATTATTGTGTCCAGTTTTCTTGTCTGAGTGTACCTGGCGCAGCTCAGACGTGCACTAAAGATAAATGTCAAATTGGCACTAGTGGGTTAAGTGGAGGAAGGAGACTATAGGGAGGTTACTAGATGGGTTTTGACAGGATCTGATGATCTGAGTAACTCAGGGTCTCCAGAAAATTGGTAGTTTTGTGTCTGTTCATGAAAAGAAACTCTATGTGTAGTTACAACCTTGATTGCAAAATGGGGTGCAACCACAACTCAGTTGTTGGTTGTCACCCTTCAGATTTCATAGAGGGGCCCTCTGATGGTGGACTTCAGTGGAAGGAAAAACACATTCACTTGAGTCAAGCACTGAAGAGGCTGTAGTGAAGGTGAATAGCAATAGCCTCAGAAACAGATCTGCTACAGAAATATTGCAAGTGAGATGGTGTAAGCACAGGAGGCACATACAGACCTGGATGAACAGAGGTTTGTAAATGCCACAAAACGTTGCCCAGATGTTTAAAGAAAAGTTTAGATGCCCAGTAAGACTGATGTAAATTCCATGATTACTGAGATGTTCTTTCACATTTATGCTGGAATATTTGTGTCTGGTGGTTTGTAACAGTGATAAAAATGATAAAAATGTTTCCTAGGAGTTTTTCCTGATAATTAAAATGATGGTGATGTGCATGGCTAACCTAATTCCCAACAAAAAGTATCCTCTTAAACATATTCTCCTCCTGTGAGGAATATAGGAACAGAGTTTGCCTGTACAGACATTTAAGAAAAGTATACTCAAAAAGTAGGTAAAAGACTTCTCTGACATTTTAGACTTACAAAGTCCTGTTTGTATTATCAGAAAATGAAAAATAAAAAGTGAGAAAAAAAATGACAGCAAGAGGATCCTGTAGTTTGGGATCCCTTGACTCCAGAAAACAGTCTCTGAACTTGCCAAACATATTCAGGACACTAAAAAGAAAACGAGGGAGTATTGGATGGCTACATATGAAATGGTTTTATTCTGCTAACCTGTCCTAAACCAATAATTCACTTTCAATAAGAAAATTGAAACCACGTGTTTGTCTTTATAGGAAAGATTGGTAACTTACATTTGGTTAACCATTTTCTTCCTACTCATTCCCAATACGGTACACTTCCATTTTTATTTATTTTTTTTACCTTTTTGCAGGACTAGCAATGAATCTTTTCATATTTAAAAGATCAGCACATATTTTATGCACAAAGATCGCAGTGCCAAATACATTTCTGCTGCACACCACCTCCAGCAAAAGACTAAATAATATTTAGAGAGGAGTCCACCTACAGGGGAAAAGTGGCCCAGACACCTATCTGATCAGAGATGAAGAGGCAAAGATGATGAAGTTATTCACTAAAGTAGACCCCATAGTTCTTGTGCCATCAGCAATATATTCAAGGAACTGATTGATAAGGCTTGTTTTCATGCAATAAACGTCTGAGGCATGAAGGAGGAAAAATGAAGATGCATCGTGTAAGACTAAATGTGATCGGAGCACAAAAGCAGGAGGCTGGTAGGAGATAATACAGCATATAATCTGTACTATTAACCTGTCTTTTGCCTTCCAAAAAGAAAAACATGAAGCAAAAAAAAAAAAAAAAAGTAAAAGGAAAAAAAGGTAAATTCAGAAAGAATGAACCAAGCTTTTTCTCCCTGTTCAGTAACGTCCTTGCTTACTTAAACTACTAGGTACTTATTCCTTTCCTCAGTGATGTCCTATTGTCACCTAGAAAACAAAGCTATATGAACAAATTTTAGGCTATCAGAATTTATAGAAAAAGATAAATGCTCTCACTGCAAATTCCAATGTGCCGATTGTCTGATTTATGGGTTTGCTGAAGTACTTACGTGTGAGTAACAAACAGGTTTCCTCAGCGAATTGCTGAGAACTGTTGGTAAAATTCCTGAAAGAACTGTGAAAAACCTGGGTGATGAATGGGGTTGAGAACTCTCATCATCTTCATACATCTGAGGAGAGCTTAATTAATTCAAACGAGGAAATTAAAGGTGTATAAGGGGGACTAAGGCAAAAGCTGAAAATAAAAATAGATCTGCAAAATATTAGACCTCTCCTAGCCTCAAAAGAGATCAATTAAATCTTTACAAGAGAAAAGGCACTGGAAAGGTTTCCTGTGGGGCCAGCAAAAGTCTGAAGTGTAATATTTTGGAAATGCCATAATTTAAAGAGAATACAATCTGTTATTTTTATATGCTGCAGAACCACACAACTCCACCTCACTCTCCTGTTAAAAATGCTACCCAATGAGCTTAATACTTACAACTCTTTGACACAGTGTCCTGGATTTTAACACTTTCTGCCTATTTTATTTTCCATGTCTGCAGCAGTTCCAGAAGTCAGTCACCTCAGTGCTATTATTCTCCATAAATCAGAGAGGAGTGATTGATTCCTTTTTAAATTATGTGTACCGTGCAGAAGACTGGCTGGTAAACACTGCTGTGGTAAACAGGCCTTCTCTTTATATATATATTTTTGAGAACCTTGCACAAAGAGTTTAAATTTCTGATTAACTGCTTGCTCCATCTCTAATTAGCATTAACACTAAAAACACTCTTCACTATTCATATTTGCTCATCTCCTTATCTTAGATTAACCGCTGTTTAATATGTGGTTAAAATTATTCTGCACATCATCAACTGATCTATGTGAAACAGCACAGAGAACAAAAGAAGCTTAATCTTCCATGAAGCTTCAGTCAAGTGAAACTGTACATAATCCAGAGACAGTTTCTTTTTGATAACCTGCACTTAATACACACTGCATGTCTCCCCTCTCTCTGCCCCTGCATATTTTGAATCTGCTTATTAAAACAAAAAATAGTCCTGATTTTTTTTTTTTCCCCTAGATTTCACACACTTTAGTCCTAAGTGTGCAAACTCTTTGCATTGGGCATGATGGCTGAGCATGGACATAACTCTGTCCTAACAGCCATGATACCAACAGGAGCACATTACGTTCAGGAAGAAAAAGACTTTGTGAGCTGAGGCTTTGAATAGTGATTGCACCTGCAAATGACTTGAGACAAACAGTTGCCATTAGGGTTGCTAAGATGAAATAGAAATTAAAAAAATAAACAAGATCCTTGTAATAAACAAATAAAATAAGTAGACAATATACTGAATTACTAACGTGTGACAGCAGGGGAGAGGCTCTTGTTAGTGAATTGCGTCTCTAAATCCTCTGTTTTTCCAAACAGGATTACACACCTAAGTGAGTCTAAGAGGGTTCAAAAAACAATCATACTCAAACAAAACCAATTTTTTGTACCTTAAAAAAATTTATATTAAAAAAAAAAAAAAGAAAAAAAAAAAGAAGAAAAGTCACCTGGGAGTTATAGCAACCATTATGAGTGTTAGAATCACGTCTCCCAGTGCACTGCTGCATAGCACGGTAAATTAAAGCCTCAAACTGAGCACAAGGCATTTTCGCCCATTTAGCCCAACCGTCCCCTGGCAGGAGCAAGATGCCGGCGGGCATCCCCGCGGAGATTCGCGGCCCCTTCCCCCGTGCGCCTGCCCCGCAGCCCGCCCTCCGCCCCGGGCCGAGCACCGGGCGCGGCGGGGAGCGGGAGCAGGGAGCGTGGAGCGGGGCGGCGGGCGCGGGGCACGGCGGGGAGCGGGAGCGGGGAGCGGCGGCGGGCGGTGCGGGCAGCGGGAGGACAATAAGGCCCTTCCCGGGCGGGACGCGGCGCTGCCGCCACTAGAGGGCTCTCTCGTTACAGCTTTCCCGCTCCCGCGCTCCTTAATTATTTTACTCAAAGGAACAATTCTGCCTTTTAGATTGGAATGCCTGACTTTAAGTGGTGTGCTAGAGAAAGATATAATGCCTCCTTAGCTTGTTCTCCTGCTGATGAGTAGATGTTGGGCTGACTGAATGAATCATCCTGGATATTTTAATACACAATGGATATACTTTAGCAAAGAAGTTTGAGCTTTCACCTTGGCTTCCAAAAGGTTGAAAATTTGGCTAGATAAAACAATATACTACCGTAAAAAGTGCTTTACAATTGACAGACAGACAGCATGATACTTCAAACTCTCCCGAGGACACCTAAGATCTGGTGTATACTTAAATCCCATAATTGCAAATGTGAACCCTTTTACATTAATTTCTGCTTCTTTTGGAAAAAAAAAAAAAAGGCATATTTTCCCGTGTGAGTTGACAGTAAAGTTCTAGTGTGTAGCTACTTCCACTTTGTCATGCATTTTTCTTTTAATATAAATGGGATATTAACTGTTGTAATAATTTTCTATATAGTATCCTTATTATATAAAAAGTAAACAACAAAACAACAAACAAACTCAATAACATCTTTGTTTATCATCTTCTTCCTGTTTCAAATTCTCGTAGGATATTGCTTCACTTACACTTGCGACACAGATGAAACACAACATCATCCAGCTTATGTAAAGTTACGTTCTTCTGGTTAGTAAAAGCAAAGTACATGAAGAAAAGTGAATGAAATGTGAACAAAATCCCATCCTCATAAACAAGGCAAACTACATTTGAAGAAAGTAAAGCAAAACACATTGATAGCAGCTAGAAGGCAGTATCTGTGGGATATAAATAATTTTCCAATTTCCAAGGACGGTGGAGGAAGAGGAGCGGACAGCATGTTCTTAGCACAGGGAATTGCATATAGGAGGTAAAGAAGAACACACTGCGGCAAATAAATGCCAGTATCATGCCGAAGGAAGTCAGAATAAAGGAGGAGATTTCCCTGTCAAACACAGAGGCAGTGTGCAACACTGGGGGAAACAAAGGGGTTTGAATTAGGAGCAGTAGGGTGATACAACCTGGCCAAAATCAGGATATGAAAAAAAGCTAGAAAGTTATGGAAAAATATACTGTACCCAAATTACTGTGAATTGAGCAAGAAAGCACTGTAAGGAAATTCTGTAGGGCCATAATCGCACCATTCAGTCTGTGCTGAAAGAATTCAGGCTAAAGCCTATTTCCTACTAACAAACTGTGGAGTTACAGGGTGAATACATACTCCTCACAATATCTTACTGGGATTGTTAAAATGATAGTATAGGTCCAGATTCCAATTTCACTTACACTACTTCCCCTGTAGTGCAGCTAGATATCTCAGTGGAGTTACTGCTTATTTACAGTCCTGTGAGATCACACTCAGTATCTTAAAAAGCAAAGACATTCTCGGTATTCCTTTTATGATTCAAAATTACCTGTTCAGTAACAAAAATTATTTCTCCTAAAAGTTTTAAAGGGCCTGATTTTCCATTTCCATCTGCCTCACTGTTCCCACCTTTCAGGAGTGGGTGCAGAATACTGCTTTCTGAATTTTGCTTCTTGGCACTCAGTTTGCCTAAGCACATAAAGCTGTGCAGGTGCTAGGTAGTTGAAAATCATGCAGTCATAATTCTTAGTATAATTATGTTGTTTAAATGTTTAATAGACCAAACTTTGGACAATGATATTCCTACTACGTGGCTTATGCAGGGCCAGACACCCTAACTACGCTAAGGTAGGCTGATACATATCGTGAGATTGTTGGCCTCCTTTAATGAAACTGCTGGCACCTGAAGAGACACCACTGTTTACCTCTGCAGAGGGGAATGGCAGTTGTGCAACCACCAACTTGTATGGTTACGTTCTGTTGTTCAACTGAAGAAAGGTTTTTGAAGCTGGAGAGGAAAATGTTGAGGGTAAAACCAATAACCTGTAGGAGAGTGAGTTCACTAAACTCAGAGTTTTTCTGCAAGCAGTGAGCATCTTGACTCAGTGTGGAGATTTGAGTCCCTTCTTCCCTGCCTAGTGTAGATCCTGGGAGGCTGAGAAGTCTGCACCATCCTCTGAGCCCAGTGATGCAAAAGTCTTTCCATTGTGTAGGGGGAAGGTGGGGTAAGAAACCTTCTTCATCCTTTCCGTCTGCACAAGGAGGAGACGATTTTTGTTTTGAAATCCTGGTAGACATTCAATGCAGTTAATTTCTCCATCCTTTACAGTAGTTCCAAACGGATTGTTGTAGCCTGAGGGCTGTCATTACTGCTAGGGCTTACAGAAGGGGAAAGAAAGACCAGATTCATTATTCATTTGTACTGAAGGGAGAGGGAATGAATCCAGAGAGACAGAGTGGCCATACGCAGAACCCAGTTTTCCCGATTCACAGTATATCCACTGGGCTATGCTGCCTTTGGCATGCGCCAGGGGTAAAAAATGCATTAAGTACAAGTGTCTGCCCAATAAGCTCTGTAGCTCCCACCCATCTTCTGGGACAGAGCAGCCCCAGTACTACTTTGGAGCAAGGATTGCAAATTGACAGCTAAGGCTGAGAGCCATTGCCTTGCCTGTTTGAGGAAACATCCCACCTAGTAAGTGATGGGGAAGGGCTGCCACATCCTTAGCCAGAGCTGGATACAGCTGTAATGGTGATACAGAGAAAGCAGCATTTTCTTCAGCTCATGACCCAGAGTATGTGCCCCTTAGTTTCTCCTGTAAATCCATTGCTGTTAACTGCTGCATTAAATAGACCCATGACCCCAATATTTTTAGTTCATCTTCTCCTGGACTCTGGCTTGGCTATTACTATAAATTAGGAAAATGAGAAAGGATTGTATTATCTCTGGAAGTGTCCTTGTTCTGTAGACCCCTCACCTGGTGTCAGTAGTAGCTACAGCTTTCGATTAACCTACCCCTATGATTTGCAGGCATATTTTTTGTTGTGTATTTTTCCTGTTTTTTTTTTTTTTTTTTGTTTTTTGTTTTTTGTTTTTTTTACATTCGCATAGGACAAAAAATATGTGGTCAGTGTGAGAGGCTTATAGGTGATGTTCTTTAGCAGCAGTGCTAGCTAAGTTGTTATCCTATGTTACTTTTTTGGGAAGATGTTTCGCTGCATGCTAGAACCCACAATGTCTTTGGTGAACGTTTCTGGGGAAGGTCGTAATTGTCAGAAAATCCTGTGGCCAAGCATGGCTTCTAAGGAGAAGGACGCCATGCACCGTGGCAAGGTCATTTTACCCAGAGTGGGAGGAAGGACCCATCCCAAAATGCCAAGGAGAATATATGCACTCTAAAGACAGGTTTTGTCTTGTAACATAAAAGAGGAGAGAGAAGTTTGCAAGTTAAAAAGCTCAAAAGATAATAATATTGAGTAGGGAAAAACATGCTTATATTTTTATGAAGATAAATTAATTCCAGAGACTTCACTTTGCTCATACTGCTCTTTGGTAGCACTTGGTCATTTCTGATCCAAGCTGGTAGCCTACTCACTGCTGTACAGACTGGCAGAGTTGCTGCTTTTGCCACTGGTTTAACAGGATCTGGTTGGGTATCTATCAAATGCCTTTCTCATTGAAATATGGGTTAATCCAGGGGTGTAAAACTACATTTATAGTCTGAAAATTACATTCAGCCCTTTGAAGACAACTGCAGGGCTGATGTGGCCCCCTGGTGAAAATGAGTTTGACACCCCTGGGTTAAGCTTTAAGATTTCCAGCCTAGAGAAGGGGTGTGTGTATAGTAACTTCTTTGCCTGGGAAACACTAGGTGTAATAGTTCATGTTTAACCACCAAAGATCCAGGATCAAATACCTATGAAGAGCTTGAGAGACAGAGAAACTATTTTCATCCCATTTTCTGAAAATATCACAAATATTCTCACTGAGGTAGATCTTTTCATTGCCATTCATTGTTAATGTAAGCTATCCATTCTGCCCATGCAAACCAAAAGATCACCTTCTGGTCACATAGTTACAGATTTTACAGAAGATCATAAGCCTTTTAAACTTTGTCGGTAACCCTACTTCACCAGGACATCAATCAGTTTACCTATAGGTCTGCATAAATAGTAAGGGAATGATAATATAGCTGAGATCCACTGTGAGACTAAGGAAACAAATTATAGTTATAATATTAATTCTGACTTAAAGGAAATATTTGAGGATAGCTTCTTCCCCTGTATGAATTGTCCTATGGAGACTCCTTACCCATCGCATTTGCATTGTTTTCATGTTTAGGATATTACCAATCTGTTGGGTTGGCATTAAATTTCTGTTGATGAGGAAAGAGAACCAGACATAAACAACCTCTGAACTGTCACAGAAACATTTATCTTCAGTTTGATTTCAATACAAAAAAATATAAAGAATTCCAGTATACTTATTTGAAGTGTGGATATATGTCTGCAGATTTGTTGGGACTGAGCATTCAAAAAACTCATTGTCAGTAGCCATCTGATACATAAATGCCTTTGTTTACAGCAAAATGCTGGCGTAAATAAACAGGAATATTGAACCAGAACAATTGCCTTTAACAGCCAGTGCTGTAAATCATACACAAGCTGTCATCATGAGTTGAAACACGTCTGCATATTTAGTACCATGTTTAGCTTGTCTAATCAGAACAATATGTAAACTGTTACTGCACATGAGAGCTTGCCAAGGCCAAAATTATTTACAAGTTGCATTTTGTGTTTCTGGAAATTTTCAGAGGAGAGGAGAGGAGAGGAGAGGAGAGGAGAGGAGAGGAGAGGAGAGGAGAGGAGAGGAGAGGAGAGGAGGGAAAGGAAAGGAAAGGAAAGGAAAGGAAAGGAAAGGAAAGGAAAGGAAAGGAAAGGAAAGGAAAGGAAAGGAAAGGAAAGGAAAGGAAAGGAAAGGAAAGGAAAGGAAAGGAAAGGAAAGGAAAGGAAAGGAAAGGAAAGGAAAGGAAAGGAAAGGAAAGGAAAGGAAAGTTTTTAAATAATAAAAAATACATCAGGTATAGTAACTAAGCAAACGCAGAATGTTTTCCTTGACAATGCAATAGTGTGGGCCAGATCCCCAGTTGATATAAATCAGAACAGTCAGTGAAGCTGTACAGATTTATACCAGCTATAATATTGCCTGTTAAATTTTTACTTTCTGTTAAATTCAGAGGAATATAAACAAATAATTTAAAACCACATGTATTTATCAGCTTGTTTCCATTTGTCAGGCAATGGTACCTTAATAATATGTTTTCTGACCCTAACCGTCCTTCCAACCTGTGGGTGGGTAAAGTCTTTAAAGAATATGTGCAGTGGAGCAGATTCTCAAATGAGTAGATTGGAGGTTTGATTTGAGTAGTTATTTTAGCTTGCATTTCCAAGTCTCTGTTTACAAGAAACAATAAAGTTCCTTCATTTAACTGAGAGTAATAAGAAGCATGGGCTGTCTAAGTTCTCATGAAGGCTTGTCCCTCTCTGCACAGCCTTCAGATGTCACCTTAAACACTGTCCCTGACAAGGCGTTGGGAGTATATGGATTTGCCTGGGTGTCCCTTGTATTGCTGTTGATGAGAACATTTTACAGGGAAATTCCTTCTGTGAGACAAGATTGTGTCTTTAGCACTGCTGGGGGACAGTGACAAGGAATAAGGGTGCTGCTACCAGCAATGCCTGAGGCAAAGTGTGTCTACAGTGGTTTTTGATGGCCCTTGAGAGTCTATGTTAAAGGCCTTATTTGCTGCCTGTACCATCAGAAGAATATGGCCATTGGTTCAGGCAGGGACTGTTCTTCCGAGAGGCACAGTAAGGATGCAGTCAGGCTGTAGAGCAGCCCTGTCACTGGTAAAGCTGTGCAGAGAAAATGGACAAGGGATGTCCACAGTGTCTGTTCTGGCCATGCAACAACTGCTGAACAAGGAGAGCCAAGACCATCAAATCCAGGAGTGATGGGGTGAATAACATGCACTAGTTCATCCTTTGGGGGACCAGCACATATTCCCCCACATAGCCACCCAGGTCAACTGGAGAAAAGCAGCATTTGGGCTTCAGGTTTGTTTGCCTGGTGTTGGAGCTTAGCGAGAAATGTGAGGAAGGATGAAGAAACTTTCCTGCTGTCATCATCTGGCATAAGGACCAGGCATTCATCACTATACAAAATAATATGATCAAGTACACAATTTCCACTATTATGCGACCTGAAGAAAAGTTCAATAACCACTCTCATTTTCATATGATACATCTTCATCTGTTTTTATGGACTATAAAGAGCACAGAATTGGAGCACAGATTCCTGCCTTGAGTATTTGGTGTTTACAAATCAGATTTTTTTTGTTTCTAAGCATGTTATTCCAGCAGAGAATCCTTTGTAAATGCCTAATTGCATTGTAGGCCACACACTATTTGATCCTGGTGGTCTGTGAAGAACAATAATAGTGGACTTACAATAGCCTTCTTTAAAACATGCTTGGTACTTGACCATGAACACGCATGTATACTGTGTTTTCCATTTATTAAAAAAGCAGCACTTTTTATTGAGCAAATTAATGGTTTAAAATCACAATGAAATACCACTATTACAGCTGATCTTACCTAGAAAAATATGACACTAAACCTAACGAGAATGAACTGTTTTCTCTCCATTTTACATACACTGCCAACATCCATATGTGGAGTTACAAAAACTGTCTTTGGCCTTTTTAGAAAAATCTTAATGTGTATTTAAATGAAAACATAAGTGGGCTACAATCCTCCGAAGCACTTTATTCAATTAACTCTTTTTTCTTTCCTCAGTAAAAAGATTTGAATTATTTTATATTGTTTTGCTCCCTGAAAGTCTCTAGTGTGATTACTAAGATGGTGCCATTTGTGCCACTCTGGGTACATTTATGTTGTATTTTTCATTTATAGCTCCTTGATTCAGATTTTTATGATGAAACCATTAGAAGTCCAGTCCTGTAAAAAAGACTTAGACCCAAGTCCTGGAAACTCACATATACATATGCTTAACTTGGCTGCTGAGAATAGTCCTGATAGCGAAGTTAAGCATATCTGTAAATGCACTACTGTGGCTTCCTCTGTTTCAGCAGCCATGTTAACTGCAATGGGACAAACCAGTCCACAAAATTAAGGTTGGGCATATTGTGTAGGTCCAAGGCCGAAGTTTTCTATGTGATGAAACTATGGGGTCTTAGTTCAAATACAGCTGATCTTAAGAAAAAAAATGGAAGCAAATTGTTTCAGCTGTTACTATGTAATATAAATGAAAGATATAGGAATGGTGCGATATTAGATGCCTTTTTTAGCTTATGAAACTAAAAAATACTTTAAAATTAAATTTTGCAGGTCATTAGTCTTTAAAATGCAGAGGAGTGTTGAGGGCTATTTTAAAAATACCAGATAACTAATATTTTTTCTAACTGGTCATTCATACACACATACACCCACAACCTAATTTTAAAAATAATAAATTTCATAACTGCTCACAGATTGTTCTGTATGTGCAGCAGCCAAATAGACATGAAATGCTGAAACAGATTTAATGGAGCAGTTGTAGTCTATTGAGGTTAAAAATCTCCTGTCTACAGGAATTTAAATATGCATTTAAATAATAGCCCATAATAATTCAAAGAACTCTCATGCTGTATAGAAGAAATAGAATGGTTGATAATGGGAAGTCAGCCAAGTTATGATAAAGATATTTGGAGACCTCTGTAGCATGTAGGTTCCTAGGGCAGAGAATGATGCCAAGGACAGCAGTGGCCCTCATTTACCCAAGCTGTCCACTTGGCTTGCAGAGAGGTGATGCAGTGGCCAGATTTTTGAGCCTCTTGCTCATGTTCCTCTGTGGTTACTCATTCACACAATGAGTCCTATTAAAACCAAAGAGATTCCTTGTGAGAATAGCATTTCTTGCCTGTGGGCAATAGGCTCTTGATTTGACTCCAAGAAAGTGAGATGTAGCAACATTGCACTGCCCAGCTGCAGTAAAGGGTTTTGGCAAATTGGCATATAGTCTTGGCAAATGAGACATGCTGAAAGGCATCTGTTCCAGCACACTGCTTCCAAATCAGCACATGCTTCATCATCTCTGTTTACTGAAGAGGGTCTCTTTCTGCAGTGAGACAAATGTACCAAACAGGAGGTCGTAATCCTTGCTAGCACTTTCGGATGTGTTTTTTTATATGTTAACAATCCCATTTGCTCATATTTTCTCCTTCTTGGCATATTATGTTATTTAATGACACCTGTGACTTCTGTGCTATTTTCTATGGCCATACATTTAATCCTGATGTTGCTAATGAACACTCACACAAACATCTCCTTAATTACAGAGGCACTAGTCACAACAATAAAGTTCTTAATGAGTTTAAACTCATGAAGAACTGTGCCTGTAGGATTAGTGTCATAGTTGCATTTCCTTTTCTTTCGTTGTTTGTTTAATACTTAAAATTTATTTAAGTAGGTTTTTTCATCATGATTAAATACAGGTGAAGAGAAGCATTTTTGGATACTTATCTTCCTTTCATCTTTATTAAAGTTTTTCTTTTACAGAACTGAAAAAATATTAAACTTTTCACCTTAGACAGCAGGTTGAAGTATGACAGTGTAATCCAGATGGGAAACACAGGAAGACCTGGATAAAAGAAAATGAACTGCAAAGGGGCTCAAGCTGACGAAGCTGACAATGCTGTAATACTACCATCGACTCAGTCTCGAGCTGTTTGTTTTTGCAATGAACATAAGTTTCCATTATAACATTTGCCTGTATGAAAAACTATGGTAAGACTTTGGTTTCCATGGTGACACTTCTTTTTTCCATACATATTTATCATTAAAAAGCAGGAAGCCCACCCTTTTCTATCTGAAAATGTTACTTTTAGCACTTAATAATTGAAGCCAAAGCTGATTTATTTTTTATGTGAGGGTGTCTTACACACATTCTTCTACCGGTAAAAAGTCCCTCAGTATTACAGTAATGTATTGTATTTTATTCCATATATTACTTCAGGAAAGCATTTCCAGGTTTTAAAATTGGAGACCAGCCTGCCTTTCCTCCTCCCAGTTTCAATTGGCACCACAGGGTATCAGGGTGAAGCTTCCAAACTATTTCAGAATACACACGGCCCTACGCCCAAAGCTTTTGGGTTCATTAACACGACATGCAAGAGATGTAACATTTGTGGCTCTCACCAGTGACCAGAGAACACTTGGAAGTATAAAATATTTTGTGAAATTAACCTTATTTGAAACAGAAATGTTCTGTCTTTACCTGGCTGGCAGTCTTTTGCATTTACACAGTGGAAGTACTATTTTTTCCTCCTCCACAACAGAGCTGAAACTAAAAAATAAGGTAGGATGGCTAGTATGTCAGTTTTCCTATTCTTCAGATCTATACTTTAGCTGGCAATTTGCTAATACTTCCCAAGTGAAAAAAAGTTAGAAACTTGATCAAAAACATTTTTTCCATTGTCAGGTTCCAAAGCTGATGCCTTTTATTTGCAGAGCTTTGTATGGTGAAGGAAGGATACCCTGGTGAAATATGTTGTCTAATTAGTTTTGAATCTAAAAGCACCAAGGATATGTGACATAATTAAACATACAAATGCTACTTGAACCTAAACAATTCTTACAGAAATTGAGGTAACATCAGAATGGTACATTCAGAAACTTATTCAGCAGCTATAAGCAAAGTCTGTACACAATATGTACTACTTGCAGTGGGCCAGTCACCGTAGGTACTTCAGTGTGTCCTTAGTATTTACAGTATTCTTTACATTTCCCAGTGTTTCCCAGCATAACTGAAAAAAAAGGATCCTGTAAATCCCTTACAAACTTGTGTTGTGAATTCAAGCTGAGATGTTTGGCCAAAGTGGTGGACTAGATGGTGATTTGGGATACTGTCACCATGCAGTTATGTTGATCAGCATGGTATAAAAATGCAGGCATTACTTAACTTAATGGGAGTCGTTACAGCATTACAGTGATTACAGTGTTACTCAAAAGTCAGTTGTAAGTGCAATGCAAGTGGACATGAGTATCAGAAAAATTAGGATTAAAAAGTCCTTAGGAAGAGTTGTTACATGTGAAAAACCATGGATACTTCCATCACTTTTTCTTTTTTTCTAAACTTAAACGCAGACTACTGTGTTTAGGTGCCAGAGCTGAGCTCAGCAATGACATAGCCTCCGCCAGCATAAGACCTGTGACGCTACAGACAGGGAGGTCTCCTCACCATGATGGGAAAGGGCATGGCAAGCACAGCCAGTTCTCCAGCCAAGGGCTTGTTTCACCACCTCACATCAACTCTTGAAGACCTCTGGTGATGGGAAATGCATGCAGATGAGATGACATCAACAACACAATGCTGACATCTTCACTGCACGGATGTAACTGTGCTGCCTACATGTAAGTGAAGAGAGGTGAGACACCTTTGGTTTTCTCCTCAAACATGCCCTTCCAGATGCAGCATGTTGGGAAGAGCTGCTTTCTGTGAGGAGCCTGTACCCCAATGGTGCAGTTCCTCTGAGAGGTTGTGCTTTCCTGTTATTTGGGAGATAAGATATTCTAATTAAGAAAAAAATAGAGTGTTGATTTTTTTTTTTTTTGGGGGGGGTGTTGAAAAAATTGATGCACTGTTGTTATGCATTTAAGAGTAAACAACTAAAAGCTGTTAGATCAGTAATTAGATTTATATTACAGAAAACAGCTAGATAGCTAAACAGATGCACATACACACATATGTACTTTCCATGCACAATAATGGTAATGTATTGGTGGGCCATGAAGCAGTAAGAAATATCTTATTAATATAGGACAGAACAAACACAGGTTTATATATATATATATATGTATAAAGGATTATGTTTATGTGTATAAAAACTGTAGAATTTGTATATAAATTTATATGTGAAGTCAGCAGTTGAGGCTTTTGAAAGTAGTATATAAGTTAAATTTTAGAAAACATTTTTGAACTATTCAGTATTTTAGTTTAACTCTCTCCATCCTTTGTTTTCATATAACCCAATAAAGACAATGTTTTTTTCTTTCTGGTTACTTGGTTGCTCACATCACATGCAGCTGGTTCAGCCTAGACCTTGGCCTTTTCTTCTGGATTTATTTATCTTCCATTGTAGAGCAAAGGTGGTCTTTCATATATGCACTAATAATGTTTACATTTCTAAAATGGAACACAGACTTTTACTTCAGGTAAAAGATCACAAGGTCAAGGAAACTCAGAGATTAGATCTTCTGCCTAAGCAGACTGCAATGTAGCAAAACTTTGGAGATCTTGATCAGTAATGCTAATACCCTGCTTCAGGGCCAGAGGCCAAGGCCTTTTGTGAACCAGCATTTTTGTTAAAATTGTTTTCTAAAATTTCCCTTAATTACCAACTCAAACCAGTGAAACCCCAACCAACCTAACTAGCAATTGGGAGCATTAGCCTATTGCAGCTTAGTGGTGTAACCTCAGTGTGATCCAACCCTGGTAGAAAGAGACACCAATCCACCAGCTGCCCACTCACACCTGCTGCCCACTGCTGATGGAAGTGCATTGGTGGCAATCAAACATCAGTAAAAGTTAAAACACTCATTAGTAGCAGAGGCAGGTAAAACATGTGATGATGATTTTTAGTGGAACAAATGCACCTATCAACAGCTTTGCAATGAAGAAGGTGCAAAGCAAACTTTTGGAGACTAATCTGTTTGGGTAGCAACATCCCTAAAACATTAAGTGTGACATGCTGCAGAAAGTTTCTAGAGATAGGTTAACTCATGAGTTTTGAATAGGTGGTTACATTTGATTCATTCAGATAAGGTGAGACTAAATTAGTAAAAATACTTGAGATAATGTTTAAGCAGATTTTCCTAGGAAGACCTTTTGCCCTGCATAAACATTCAGCATCATCTCCATGATGTGTATGTCATTTCCATATCCATTTCAAGTAGACTTCTTATTTTCTCATCCCCCCAGAATGTGCTTTGGGATAGAAACTTGGAGGGTTTGTTCAGCCTAATTTAGAATTTGCACCTTTGTCTAAGTCAAGAAGTTGAGTTTAACTTTCTCTGTTGTGCTGTTGTACCTGTAGTAGTTTAAGACTATAAGAGAAATGGGAAAGGTACTATCTGTTATTGAACAATCTAAGATAGTTGAAATATGCAGGGAGTCTGGAATATTTGTTACAATTTTTTACTTGTTTTCTTTCAAAAAACCCTTGTGGAAATAGATTAAAATAAAATAAACAAAACAAAACTGAAACTTTCAGCAGAAAAAGATTTGCCTAAATTATCCACGTTTTGACTGAAGTATTTTGACATTTTTTATCTGAAATACTGTTTCTAGTTTTTCAGCCAGAAACAAATGTTTGTTTTGGGAAACATCAATCTGCTTCATCTTTTGAGTGTCTCACGGGAATGGTATTTCTCAGACTTCTAGACCCTCCTTGCTCCCTTGGTCATGCTTCACAGTCAGAACACTACTCTCATGGTCAGCAGTGGCCACTCCCCATTAATGAGTGACTACAGTGCTCAAGGGAGAGAATATGTAAATTCCCGTACTTGCAAAAAGCCCCTGTTGCTGGGCTTTGTGTAGGAATTTTTGTTGCAATGCTGAGAAAGGAAAACATTTCCTTTCCTGATGTTAAGTCTACAAAACTATTTGACTATTACCCAGAAACTTCCCTCTCCTTCTTTGCAGAAAGATCCTGCATTGTCTTGCAAGGTGCTGTGTGTTTTGTGTGGTCCCTTTATATCCCTGAAATCTAAAAGTACCTTTTTTTTGTACCGAAACCTATGGAAAGGATATTGTGTTTGGATGTTTCAGCTGTGCAAATCTATATAGTTCACAGAGGTGTCAACCAAACCTGTAGCCATTTATTGCCTAGACAGGAAGAAGAGACTTCTGTAAATGGTGAATGAAATGGCGACAGTTAACCTTCCTGGAACCAAGTCTGTGGGTACAGAATGTGTGCAGCCACCAGAGATGAGAAGACAGGATGTATGCCTTAGCTGAATCAAAGGCATATATTTAGTATACTTAGTATATTCTCACCACTGTGATAATGGAGTCAAATCAGGCCCTACAAATGCAGAAAACTTCAGGCTAGAGTTCTGATTCTAGGCAGCTTCTAAAAATAACATGAAAGCTGTGGTGAAAACTGATAAAAGCTTGGAAATACCAAGCTACAGCTGGTCACCGGGCTTGATTCACTGCTCTATTAAAGTCCCTTTAAACATCTTTGGCAGGGCAAAGGGTCTTTAAAGTGAGTGTGAATTATATGGTTAAATACTTGCAGCTGATTTATCATAACTTGTGTTACTGTGTAGGGTTGTGGAAATATAAGTCACCTACTCTTATTTTCCTGAGCTGTGCAGGTCTAAGGAACTCACATGTTTGCAGGATAGCTGCAACTAGAATACACAGAATGCAGCCTGATGTGGGGGGCTCAAGCTCAAAAAAAAAAGCTCACACTTTATAGTATAGGAGGTTGTTATATACCAAATTATATCAACATTTAAATAGAAATCAAAAATATTACAAATAAATTTAGATGACATTCTATATAGGTTTCTGTATCTGGCTACAATATTTTTATATATAAGTAAAATTCAAGACATACACTGTTCAGAGAGCTCTCTTTTAAAGGTGATAAAAGCCTAAAGTTCACTATGTAAATACCATCCAATTAAATGATTTCACCTTGCCATTATGCAAAATACCCGGACAATGTTTTTCTCTGGTTTTCATCTAATCTAGCTGAATCTGTTTTAAATAGCTATAATTGGTGATTTTCTAGATCAAGGGTCTTACTCAGATCAATGACAATAGCTTGTGTATATTGATTACTAGCCATGCCTATGAAAATATCATTTGTTACCTCGGGAATGATAGTGGAATGGACAAGCTAACTCAAAATTGGAAGGGGATCAATGTGCTGCATGTAGATAAAAAGAAGCATGTTACCTGAGAGAGCATCAATTTTTCATGGGCTGTGGACAAAACACGAAAGAAAAAGGAATTCACTGGTTCAGACACTTAAGTACTGAGGTCCTGTATTATTTTCTTCTAGCAAAAGAGTGAATCACTTTCATTTTTCAGTTACAGAGAAGGAGGAAGTTCTCAAAACCATGTGGAAATATAAGGGGCATATCAATTAAAATGAAGGTATGTACTGTCGCATTACTATCATACTTAATGGTTTATAAACAGAGACCAATGTATCATCTTATAGTAAGTACTCCTGGGCAGACATGCTAAGCCACTCAGGGGTAAACAGATTATGCACATAAATATCCTACGTGTGTTCAGACCTCCAGGAGAAGCTCACTTCCCCCCTTTTCCTCAGATACCTGAAATTAGAAGTAAAGTGAGAATATTCAAAAAGTACACCAAATTAAAAAAAAATACATCATATTGGAATTCTCTTCACAAACAAGCTTATTTGCAAGCATGCATTTCAGAGGATTTCTTCACTTACTCTAGGCTTGACACCAAAGTGGACTGGCAAATCATGGTGGATCCACTTTTTAGCTATGACTGTACAATAGAAGAAAGACTTAGTCCACTGCTCGGCAGCACTTATTGCAGTTTCAAGGAGGACAGGATGTTCTATAATGGAAAGAGATGTGAAGGACAAAGTACATGTTGTGCATAGCTGCTCTACTGAAGTGCAAAGCAACCCAGAGGAAGAAGAAATGGGTTTGCCAAGCAGATGTCCCAGAGCCACGATGGAGCCTCTATCTCCTCAGACAGGTCTGTGCTGTCAGCTGGCTCTGGGGGATCAATGGGAAAGCCCACTGCTTGCTCTGTAGCAAAGGGGAGGCGAATTATGAGAGAGCTCCTTTTACTTGGGGAGTAATCTGATGGAAATACCACAAAGGTAATTTCTGTAATGTTTAGAGAAGAAATGCTTTACAATAAGGGTGGTAAACACTGGCACACATTTCCCAGAGAGGTGGTAGATGCCCCGTCCCTGGAAACATTTCAGGCCAGGCTGGACAGGGCTCTGAGCAACCTGATGTCCCTGCTCATTGCAGGGGGCTGGGAGTAGGCAATCTTTAAAAAGATCCCTTCCAACCCAAACTATGCTATGATTTATGAGTAAATTGGTTGTCCTTTTTGGTATGCAGATGGCAGACCCCTATGCCCTAGGCTATGCTACTAGACTCAGTAGAAGGTAACTCTTTCCTCTTTTCCACTCAGTTGGTTTATTTGTGTTAACTCTGGAGCTGTATAGTAGCTAGGTGAACATCTGCAGTAGGATACTGCTTGAAGCAGTGCTGAGGACCATGTGGCCCAAAGTAACACTAACATGAGTACTGGTCTACAGGGACTTAGTCCATCCCCCAAAATCACGATTCCCTGGTGCCCTCCAGACCTACCCAGTTGCATCTGTAGGAAGTTACTCAAGACTGAAGTAACACAATTTTAATCCACTGTTTCAATGTTGAAGAAAAAAAAATGCAGATATTGTAGTCAGTGAGGAGGAGTGACAAATTGAAAAAGATTCTAAATTGTTAGACTGCTTTGCTTTACTTTTCTACCTGATATTTACTCTATGAAATTTCCATAGTTTCACATTGCAATGTTGTGAAATGTATGGAATATATAGTGGCAAAAGATCTGTTTTCTGATTTTGCATGAGTATTCAATTTTTTCCCCCTCCAAACAGGAAAGGGGAAGGGAAAATGAAAAGCTTTGCGGAGTGAAATTAGAAATATTGACTGTTGTCTGAGCCAAAGGTACAGGAAAGAAAATCTTTTATTAATTCCACATTTTTATTTACTCCTGTGATTTTGGGACCCTGCTTGTGTTATTTTAATTCATTTGGGAATTTGACAATAATCAATGAAATTATAGATGTTATTAAAACCAGGAGAAATTGCAGAATTATCACTCATATTAGCTTGAAGGATTTCTACTCTATGACCTGACATAATCCTAAACAGCCTGTACCTCTTCTCAGATTTGCTTTTGATAGTGACAAAGTAAATACAGAAAACAAATTAATACAGTTTTTCCAGTTTATTAGGGAAGAGTACCATGTAGCCACAGAGTTTGCAGATTATTCACTGCCACTTCAAATAAACAGTCTTCCACAGTTTTACTCCCCTAAAATATTTTTTGGACAGACGAAGCAAGTCAAGTACATTCATCCACTGATAGAAAAGCATGAGAAGTTGAAAACACAAGTACTACTGTGGCTCAGAGAATTTATAGCTTAAAACAAACAAGTTAGCTCCAATGTTAAACCTTTATTTGTTTTTAAAAATTGAAGAGGTCATAATAACACCTCACAAAGAAGAATTTGGCATCTGGGCATATTGAAAAAGTGAGATCCTCATCAGAAAAGAAAGAAGTGTTGATATTAGTTAGTTAAACTGGATTCATGCAGTTTTCTGCTTCTGCTGCCATTGTTTTTCCTTTGCTTCCAAACATTAGACAAATACTAGCTTTCTGCTTTGTTTCAAGCATGATGATCAAATGTAGATGCTGGCTAGCTTGCAAAAAGGAAAGGCTGTCTCAGAGAATTAGCACCCTTATTATATGGTTCAGATTTTGTATCAAAATTAACAAATAGACTGTCACGATATTGTTTATGAATCATAGGGCAATTTTTACATGCATAAACACTGATTAGCATTTCACTTCAATTTGTTAATTTAATTAGGTATTTTCAGAAGTTTTAAATATTGTTTGAGTAAAACTCCTGTATTTAAGCCTTTTATATGAAGGTCACGTGGGCAAATCTTGTTTTGCCAGGTGGACTGTCTACAGTGTACAGAGTCTTGATAAAAAACAGCTGCAATTGCCTGATACTGGTTAAGACTCAAAAACCAGACTGTGCAAACAAATATATCTTGGCCCTAGATATTTCCCACATCTGCCAACAATTAGTTATATATCAGGACTAGAAAGGGGCACAGAATAAACAAGATCTGATTTCAGAATAAGCAAATAAACAAGGAGCTCTGCATCATTATTCATCAAGTGGACACAGAATTACTGAAGCTGTAGGTCTAGGTTCAGAGCTGTCAATCCTGGAGGTTTAGCTAAAAGTATTAGATAACAAAAGATCTGATTGACAAATACTTTGCAGATGCTCTGGGAACACATTATCCCACCTGCTTGCCTGCTCAGGAGTGCCACCCAAACACTCAGCCAGGGTGCTTCTGGGGGACAGATGCTGGGGGGCGACCTGGTTGTGGGAGCAGAGAGAGAAATTTCTACAGAGCTTTTTATCACGATTTTTAGGGTTTCTGCAAATAGTGGTGTCATTATGTCACTGGTGCCCGTCTGTTCAGAATTAGGTGAGAATCTAAAACAAATGAATACTAACATTTTGGACTGAAAGGTAGTTTTTAAACCAAAATATTTTATGAGGATTGAAGGAGGGAGGGAAGCTGAGACTCAGTGAAAATACTGAGGTTTCCTGGCTTGCAAAGTTAAGTTGCTGTGTAAAGAAACCACAAATTCTGACTCTCATCTTGCAGGCAAACTGTTCCAAGTTTTGAAGATTTTCCAAAACATTTTGACCTGTTTCTGGAGAGCATGAAAATGAAACAATGTTGAGTTTCTGTAACAAAGAAACATTTAATGACAATAAAATTGACAAATAATAGGCCACATTTACTTTACTATCTAGACAAAGCAAGTCTTTCTGATATCGTGTTTCACTTGAAAGATTGTATTCAATTAAAATCAAAGCAGGAAAGGAATTTTATTACCTGCATGTAACGTGGGATATGATATAATGACCTTCATTCAAACTCCCAGTCATTAAAACTCTCTAACTGGTGACCAGGGAGGACTTCAAATTCAGGTCCAACAGCTGCAAAATATGAATAAAAGCTATAGCTTAATTGAATCAGTGATTCTGAATCTTAATACACCAATGGCATGAGAAAATCAGGCATGTGGAAAAATAAGTTTGCGTTCTAATGTATTACATTTTATTTTGAATAATTCTTCAGCTGAGTTGTGCTGCGTAAAAGATAGTAAGATACTCACACTGCCAGGTCTCTCTGATACCCTGGTGTTATTCTCCCTTTTGAACCATTTGATGGTTGGCAACAGCAGTAACCTGCCAACAACAACAAGCAAGCTACTGCTCCCTTGAGCAATGCGATTTCTATAGTGGACCAGGTCCAGAGCTCATTTACTCCAGAGCAAATCCAGAGTATCTTTCTGAGGCCTGATCTGAATGGCATATGAGAAAAGGCATTTATGTGTTTACAGAATGGGAATTAATGAACATGTTTTTTTCATTACTATATTGATAATAGTCATATGATCACACATTCAAGGACCCTGATCACATATTCCACTGAAATTACCTTAAAGATCTCTGTTGACTCTGGCTAGCTTTCAGTCAGGTTTGCCGACAGCAAACAGGCAGAGGTGAGTAGGGTATAAGTTATTTTTCCTAAGCATTGGGGAAATCAATTTTATTCAGAGTATTTCTGAATTAGGACACAGACCTTAAAGGAGCCTCAAAAATAATTTCCTGTCCTATTGTACAATGTCAGAGTCAACGGAGAAGCTCATAATGACCCATTTAGGTTTTGTGGGATAACTAGTCTTAAGGGTTGCAATAATTTTGTTTTCTCATGGATCAGAAAGAAGAATATGTCCTGGTCAATAATATTTCAGTCATGTCCAAAGAGAAGACTAAGAGCTTTCCTCAGAAATGCAAGTTTCAGAGAGAAGGATGAGATACCTCTCTTCTACACTTCAGTATGTTGTGTTAAAGTTCAGAGCTCACAAGGACATGAAACGGAGTAAAATCTGAATTCTAATCTTACATCACATTGCCTTAAAAGCTCACATATATACAATGGAATATTTTGCCTGTGTTAATTAAAAAACACTCTTTTCATCTTATTAACTATATTTAACCAACCCAGTTGAAAGTTAAAAAACTGAAATTGGAAAGGAGCTCATTAAAAAGTGAATTAGCATTTCACTGATTCGAGTTCAGTGTGATTGCATTTATACAGTAAAGAAAAATTAACACTTTATTAGAAGTCTTTTATATACTTAACTGCTGTATGAATTCACCTTTGCTGTAGTGGAATAGTATTTATATCAACTGTTAAGTATTATAAGGTAATTAGTCTTGCTCTGTTCTTCTTCTAAACAGGGAGTTATTAGATGCATGGGATATCACACAAGTCTTATGATTTGTCACCTGAAATCTTCAAGAATCCATTGGGTTATGTCTCTGTAGTGGCTTATACTTATCCCAGGGAAACGACTACTTTAGGGAAAGTCTTAAAAACCTAATGCTGACCTGATATGACTGTAAAGCCCGATTTTTCTTTCTAACTAGTCAAAGAATCTCGTTTGTGGCTGAGAGATGGTGCACTCAGAAGCTGCCCCAACACCCAAATGGCCTAGCGGAGTTCTTCTCTGACTTTTATGTCCTAAAATAAAAGTGCAGTAGGAAAAAAAAGTATAAATATATATTGCATATATTTAGAGGATATGTACATGTTTGTACATTCAAAGTGAAAAAGGAAGGAAGGAAGGAAGGAAGGAAGGAAGGAAGGAAGGAAGGAAGGAAGGAAGGAAGGAAGGAAGGAAGGAAGGAAGGAAGGAAGGAAGGAAGGAAGGAAGGAAGGAAGGAAGGAAGGAAGGAAGGAAGGAGAAAGGGATTAAAAGAGGGAGGGAGGGTGGAAGAGAAAGAGGGAGGGAGGAAAAGAAGAATAAAACATTTCACAATACTTTTCTTCTTTGTCTGAACTACTGGGATGATTGAATAGATTCAGCAGATTCTTTTCTGGGACTGGCTGTCTAAAAATCCATATCATTTTGAGTGACACAAGTGAAAAACAATTGTTCGTACAGAGATGTATACTTTTCCCTCTGAACAGCATTTTGATGGCTTAAAGGGATATTCCCCTTCACATCTGTGGTTAGGGACTTTCAAAGGTGTTTGACAGTGATTCTTAATCTTAGGTGAAGTCCATGCAGAAGAGCATACTTCTCAAATAATCTTCCAAAAGCATGTTTTAGTCTTAATTTACAAGGGATTGAGACACTAGAAGCTGATCTCCATGCTCCTTCATTTTTTGTTTTCTTTAAATTGTAATCTAAACATTGCCAGGTTTCATTTGTACCATATGAATTTTACTATGTGCCTACTTTATATATTGGGAAGGGTAACTCATTCCCACAAGCCATGCAAAAAAAGAAGAAAAAAAATGAACAAATTTTTTTGAAGCTTTCAATCCTCAGCAACATTTAGCCAGTTTCAGAAAGACAATTTACAGAGGGAAATCTCAAACTATTACTTGTCACCTGAGCCAAAATTTCCTTTTTCTTTCCAATATTTATATATTTAAAAACAGGTAGAAGCATGATCAACTGCAACTTCTATCATATTATGCATTTCAACAAAGTTTAGTGTAGTTTTAAATGATGTTCTTGTCCTAGTCTTGCAAGAAGAAGAGAAAGCACCAGGGATATTATCAAACTAGGCAACAAGTCTCCTGCTTGGATTCTGTAAAACTTCTGTTGGTCTCTCTGGATATTTAGGGCTCTCATGTCTCTGAGCATCCCTTTTAGCTATTTAAAAAGAGGCAAAAATCCCCAATTTCTGTGATCTTATTTTTCTCAATCTTCATGCAGTTGATAAGTTTGTGTATTTTCTGTGTGCATTATTCAGCTATGGATGCATACTTACGTAAAATAATGGTTTCATTAAGGACAGCAGGATTGAAAAGTATATGCACTTTGTTCTAAAAAAAATAATCTTTATTTCAATGATTATTGTGAATGAATTCACAGGATCTTTCATGATTCCTTAAAATCTCAGTTTCCAGGGCTTCCAAGCCTCTGTTTGAAGGAGGAGCATTATTTCTGAAGGAGGAAGCAGAATCTCTCAGATAACTATTGCCAGATTCCTGGAGGACTTTGTGAATATCGGGATGGACGTTTATCTTCGAATTTTGTTTCAGGTTAGATAGTGCCAGCATGAAAGAGTGCCAGAATGCCAGATCACCAGTTGTGTTTGGAGGGAACTGCCTTGTCTACAAGACGGGCTAATGTCTTTTGCAGAAAGAGACTCTTCATGAAGAGACCCTCTCATTTTCTGACTGGTATTTAAGGGTTAGAATAACAAAGCCTACAGAGTTGTTGTGTAGCCCATTCTTTGACAGGTTCAAACACAAGGTTTAATATGAGGTTCACATTTCTGGTAATACTAAATGGTGTGCATGCATATGTATAAAATACTGTAAAAATCTCAATAGCCACCAGTGGTGAGTATCCTGAGGATGAAGATTAGCTAAGTCAAAAGCATATTCCTTCAGTAGTGAGATATGCTACAGAAGAAGCAAATACTTGTGTCTTTCTATGAGTTTCTCTCTTGGTAACACTATCAGGCACAACAAGAACAAAAATCTCTGTAAAGAATGAAAAGCTTTCTCCCCCCACCCCCACCCCGCATGCTTTCTTCACTGTCCAACTCTTTTTTTTTTTTCCTATTTAAATATGGAAAAGCAAAGCTCTGAATACACTATAAAAGAAGGTGTTGAAAGAAGATTAATAAAATGTGTGTCATCTTTTGCATTCATGGCTTCTATTATGGAAGGACCTGGAAAGGCTGCAGTGCACACCTCTGTCATCTTTTCCCTAGACATGAAATAGTAAGGAAGGCATAGATTAGAACTGAACATGCTTCGATTCTTGTCACTTGCATACAAATGTATGTGGATGACATAGCTCTGCTTAGAGTAAATCTGTTGCAGAGATAACTCTCTTGTCTCATACTGGTTTCAGTTTTACTTGCTTAGTGACAAGAGATACGTGTTAAATGGAAATACGTCAGGGTCATGGTTTTGGAGCATCAGTGAAATTCATCAGACTAAGTCCGTCTTTCAGTATCTTCTCCGACTTGTACTAAAACTTTTCATTTTCAGATGGCTTCTGTGAAGAATTTTTCTACTATTCCAGCAGTATATTCCTGCATGATATTCAGAGCCCCTTAATAGGGAAATTATAGTACCTGTCAAACTGATGTTCAAACACTGCTGTGCTTCTGTAGGATAGTTTTCATTTGCTTTGTTATTTTTTATTTCCAAAGGGAAAGACATATTTGTATCAAGTTGAGCTAAAGATATTTATTATCACGGTATGTTAAGTACAACGGCGAGAGTATATAAAGACTGATTATTGGCTGACTATTTTGCAATCAGTTTAGAATCTCCGAATGAAACATCTTTTTTTTCTCTTTTCAAATCTTTGTAAAGCCATTTGTAGTAACCTTCTTTTCTGAAAGCATATAGTGACAATTACTGGTGTGATAATGTACCATTAACATAATTAAGCTCAAAACCGGTCACTTGTTTAGCTCTTTCTTCAGTTGTGGGCTGCTTTGTTTAGGACATGGATGGGAGCAAACTGCTGCATCCATGCAGAGCCAGCTCTCTGAAGTTGCCCTCTGAGGTTCAGAAGCCTCACAGCTCTTTCAGCTTACCTGGGCTGGAGGTAAAAAAGCTTTATTTGTTGATGCTTGGACAGTGAAATGAATGAATTTCACCAAGATGTGTTGAAGTGGTAGTAATGGGGGATATTCAAGGTTCATTGCTTAAGTCAAAATGCTCTGTTCTGAATTTGCTTTGTTTGTTCTGGACCTGTAACCTCCTATATGTCAGATTTGGGACACAGGAAGTTACATTCTGCCCTTAGATCTCATTATGATAAGTATTGAGTAATTAATTTCAGGCTCAGAGGTTTCTAGTAAATGGGGTTATGTGGGGCTGGTGACCAGTCACTAGTGGGATTCCACAGGGACCCTTCTTAGGGCTAGTACCCTTCAATGAGTTGGACACAGGACTGGAGGGAATACTAAGTAAGTTTGCTCATGACACAAAATTGAGAGGAGCTGTTGACACTCTTGAGGACAGAGACGCCCTGCAGAGGGCTCTAAAGAAATTGGAGAACTGGGCAATCACCAGCCACATGAAGTTCAACGAAGGCAAGTGATGGATTTTGCACCTGGAACAAAGCAACCCTGGTTGTACATAGACTGGGGGATGAGATGCTGGAAAGCAGCTCCTCAGAGAGTGATCTGGGGGTTCTGGCCAACAGCAAGTTGAACATGAGCCAACAGTGTTGCCTGGCAGCCAAGAGGGCAGCCGTGCCCTGGAGTGCATCCAGCACAGCACTGCCAGCTGGGCAGGGAGGTGATTGTCCCGCTCTGCTCTGCACTGGTGCAGCCTCACCTGGAGCACTGTGTGCAGTTCTGGCTGCCATGGGATAAAAAAGATATTTAGCTACTGGAGAGTGTCCAGAAGAGGGATATGAAGCTAGTGAGGGGATTGGAGAGGAAACCGTATGAGGAGCAGCTAAAGTCACTTGGTTTGTTCAACCTGGAGAAGAGGAAACTTAAGAGGAGATCTCATCATGGTCTACAGCTTCCTCACAAGGGGCGAAGGTGCTGATCACTCTGGCAACCAATGACAGAACCCAAGGCAATGGTGGGACTATGTGCCAGGAGAGGTTTAGGTTGGATATTAGGGAAAGGTCCTTCGCCCAGAGGGTGGTGGAGCACTGGAACAGGCTCCCGAGGGAGGCAGTCACAGCCCCAAGCCTGACAGTGTTCAAGAAGTGATTTGACAATACCCTCAGACACATGGTGTAAACCTTGGGGTTGTCTGTCATATGCAGGGACAGCAGATGGACTTGATGATCCTTTTGGGTCCCTTCCAACTCAGACATTCTATGATTATATGATTTGACAAACCCAGAGCTTTATTTTATAGATACAGGCTATTTAACTATATTTAATTCTTTTAGCCTTCTAAAAGACATTAACAAGACTTCACATGTGGAAATTATACAAAATTAAGAGGTGTTGCAAATAACTGTGATGACAGAAAAATAATATGGGAGCTGTGGAGGTCGGTAATATGCAGTGAAAATAAGTTCATATAGGTAAGAATCAAAGCAGATAAATGCAAAATAGCATATTGTGGATGAAGATAATGTGAAACAGAGATATCCACTGAGAGGATAATATTTGAAAAGTTCCTGGGTCACAAGGACCTACTGTGAGATAGTACAGCAAACTGGTTGAACTTACAACATGGCACAATGGAAAAAAGATCCAAAGCATAGTTGTTACAGTGAAACTGTTTTTAATAGAAGAAAATCCTTATTTGCCCTTTTGGGTTTGCAGAATATCTTGAGGCAAAGTCACTGTCTCTTGTTAAGCATTTTATTCTATCCCAATTAAAACCTCAGATTTTCCACAAAAGAGGAACTTTTTAGTACTCTACATAAGGAAAGGAATAAAACATGTATCATTGTTCTTCCTGCCAGCATGTATGGCTACTGGTCTTCTGAGACGTTTTAACTGCTTTGTTTGCTTATGCAATAAAGGTCTTATCAAGGATTGATTGAAGATAAAAGTACTAGTTTATCGCTTTCTAAAGTCCAGCCTGAATCAGCATAAAGCAGATTGTTTTAACCTTATTATCATGGATGCGAGATGCAATACCCAGCCAGCCCAGAATGATCCCTCTATAGTCTCTGTATCCAACAAATCTTAGAGATAACTTTACAGTATGGATTTGTTAATTTGATTTTTTTTTTCTTAATCCTAAAAGTGAAACTGGTCTTGCCAACTCATTTAGTTTGGCCAGATGTGTTCTGATTTACAGCTGCACTCAGATGAGATATTTTCGCGACAGAAGAAAAAGTGAATACTACCCTTCAATATGATTCATTTTGACCTGCGATGGAGAGGCAGAAATCAGGTCAGCAATAAAAAATGTCAAACTGTTTCAAATACAGGACTCTATAAAAGTAATGATCAAAATGAGGTCACTGAATTATCTGATTCTGAAAACAATTTTGTTTGTCTGCGTGCACTGAAGCTTGAGGGTCATAGATACTGGGATGAGAGCAGGAATGAATATGCCTGGAGACCATAAGAAGCACTTGAACTTCTAGCTGCTGTGATCTTTGATTTTGGAATATTCTGCTTGAAAGTGATACTTCAAAGACTGACATCAGAAATTCTAACCAAAATGATTGATTGTTTCTTTGACAAAATTCTGTTTATTTCTCCTCCCACAGGCATTACTTCTGAGAATTTTTTTATGGCTCCTGTCAAGCATTCAGTTATTTGTGAGGCATCTGTTGGTGCTGTGTACTCCAGTTTGAACACTCTCTGAGCAATGTTTTTTCTAGAGTATTAAATAGTCTGAAAAGCCCTGTGAAAAAAAAAAGAAAAAAAAAGGATATGAATTAAACACTCCCCAAAACACATTTTCTGTCTTTAAATTCCTCATCAGTGCAAGTAAAAATGTCTATCAGAGCTGTTGTGGCTCATGTACTCTACTATTTTTACAATGGTGTGTGACTTGTGGTGCTTTTGTGTTGCTATGAGTGAGTAGATGGAAGAGAAATTTAACCACCTTTACCTGTCAGCTTTTGATGAGCCACTTGCCTCCTACATCCTGATTTGGGGACAATCAAGAAATATCATCAAGTGTTTTTGAGTTGTCCCTAGTCCCACAACATGGTGAAACACAGCCATTCCCGTGGGAGCACTTCCTGTGTGCAGGGATAGTCTTCTTCAGAGGAGAGCAGCGAAGATGCTGGTGACAGTATTCCCAATACCATAGCCCCACTGCTGAAAGGCAGAGAAGCATGTATTGTGTATGGAGCCACTGTGTATCTTCTCTGAATATGCCACCTTTTAAAATACAGAAGTGCTTTCTGTACATTAAGGAAAACGCCTTGAGAAAGCATGCAAGCTCCCTGAACCAGCTCTTCCTGGATGTTCACATTTTGGATCCTGCTTGCGTTCTTCTGCACAGTTGTGAATGATACATATGTTAACAAATCGGACCTTCAGAAACTGAGTTGATTGCAGTAATGATGTTTGAATGAACCAGTGACATGAATTTTTGTAGTTACCATAGTTTAGTGGATAGGCAGGAATTTGTCACCCTTTCGTAACTTGTTCACGTATCTAGGAGCTTCATCTTTCATTTGAACTATTTGAATTTAAAGGCACTCCTCTGAACTCCATATTATCATCTAAAACTAAGAGCAGAATTGTTCATAGTCCTGATGCCTATTATATGTGGAATCTATTTGGTTTTGTATGTTTTTTGTTTTTTTTTTTCCTCATGGAGACTGAAATGAGGTATTACTTATCTCTCGGATAGGTCAGTGCAAAGGCAGGTGATCATTTCCCTGGACCAATAATTTACCTAATTTAGGGCCCAATTTGAAGCCAATTGAAATGTCAAATCTGATTTTTATTTATTTTCTTTTTATTAGTATAACTTTATTGACTGTAGTGGAGCGGTTCCTAACTTAAATAAGAAAGGACCCAAGCCAACAGTTCTGTTAGAGGAAACATTTGAATCACTTGGCCTTGTTAACCACTTTCTCTATTCCAAGACAATATTCTGAGAGAATTCTCTATGCCTTCACTGACTTCTAAACTGCTTGGCTTCACTCTAAGTCCTTCTTTCAACAGTTGTGGCTTTGAGAAGAAAGATTGATCCAGACTTGCTTGCCAGGCTCCCTTAATTTTAATGGAATTTATTTGAATTATCACATACCAGAAGAGAAAAACAGATAAATTGAATGTGTTATTAAGTGAGCAAAGCATGAAGTCTAAAATATTATTGCTAGGCTACTTGCAGGTCACCTCCAAAGGATGGGAACAAGCATTTTACGAAGGAGCACATCAAGTACAGTGATTATCTTCCTGAATATAAAGCCTTTTACTACAATACATTCTTCCTTTTTATTTAATTTTCAGTGTGTTAAACAGCAGTAATTCCAGTGGAGGTGACCTACTTCTGGCAAAATGGTGAAACCACTGCTTTTGGACAAGAAAATTCAGGTTTCAGATTAGAAGAAAGAACTACTTCCATCAATACTAAAAAAACAAAGTCATTGAAGATGTTATCTTCATAAAATCACATCTGATACTTTTGTGATGGAAGATATTTGACATCCATCTTCTTAGAATTCTCTTTAAAATGTCTATATTAAATTATGTAATAGTGTGAACATATTCAGATTAAACTGTCTATGTGTGAAGATTTGTATACTGATAAACAACAACCTATTTCTTCTATGAAAAAAGTTAGAGTGTAGTCACTATGAGACAGCAGCATTGATAAGAAAAACTGATGGAAACTCCTCTCAATTACTCCTTTCATTCTTGCAAACCTGACCCTAAGTGCAAAAATAAAACTATTATCAATGTCAGTTGCAAACTAATAATATGAAACAGTTGGCGATATCTATGTTTTGGCACCTAAATTGAGTTCCTAGCCAAAACAATCAGTAAACACTCTAACCGTCCTGCAACCTGCTTTTGTGGAGCTGAACCATTCCCTTGAATCCATTGACTGCAATAGCAGATGTCTACCAAAGTTGTATAAGATCACCTTTCTATGAAGACCACAATTTTGACATCTTCATCTAGAAGATGAATCCCACCGAATACTGAGATGTATAGACTTATGCAAGAAACCATTAAACTTATGTAATTGAAGCTTCAGTTAAAAAACACGAAGTACTTTTCACTTGGCCATTTACAGTTGTTTTCCAGACTCACTCTAGACCCACTGATACCTTGGGCTGGGCATTTACACCATGTGGTAACAGAGAGAACAAAAATTCTCTACCACCTCTCAGGCACACCACCATGCCATGAAAATAGTGACCAAAGGCTGTTAGAAGCTATGAACATTTACAGACTGAGAATATGGTACATTACTGTAATCTGCTTTCTATTACTGACATTTCTGCTCATGATACATAGGCTTCCCAACTACTCCACAAAATCAGGGCTGAAACTTTATCAAACAGCTTGTGTATGTGTCTTATTCTGCATGCAGATTAGCTTTATATTATGCTGAGTGAAATCTGCCACATTGTATTAAGAGGACATGCAGAAACTGGTATACATCCAGAGTTTTTCTGTTTACACAAGTATGATGTAGGAATCAATTGTATCCTTTTCAAGATTCCTGAAATTTTTAACCTATGGTCTCAGAATCTGTCCTAGGTTCTTCTTTGCTAAGCAGAAAAGTCTAAAAATTCAGCTGCCTGGAAATTCATACCTCATTCAAGTAGGAATCCTGAAAGGACCTTTTCCTCCTTGAAATATACCTAGTAAGTGGTCTCATGAAAAAGGAAGAATCCATTCTTTCATTTCCTTCACTGAAAAATAAAGAATTCCCTAAAGTGGCCTTAAGATTTTATGCCACTTTAACCCTCATATGGAGTCTATAGACAAAACCAAAGGTCAGCTACAACCTCTAATCAAAGAGAACCTGTACTTGAAACAACAAAACAAAAAAGGGCCAATTATACATACCCCAAGTTATATCAGGTTGAGTTTGGCATAGCATCCTTAAGGGGGATTTCCAGAGATTCCAAATTATATTAAATTAGAAACCTTCCTGGAGGTTTTCCACTGTTTGCCTGAGTTCTTCATACTGAATTCTAAGAAAGATAAAAAAGAAAGAAAAATAAAATTATTATAGAAAATTAAGAAAAAGACAAATATTGTTTTTAATAAGCAGAGATTTCAGAGGAAGAATTCTTTTGGAGGAAGATAACTGAATTAGTTTAAAGTTTACTAGGTTCTGTAAAATTAATTTGCTTTCTACATACAGCAGAAAATACAGTGTGCATTCATTCTAATTAGTATTGTTTGTCACTGAGGGTTATTTTTAAACAATATTCAAAAACAAAAACACAAATCTAAATGTCAGATCCCGACAATTAGACATCCTTCTCCAATCTGAACATGCATATGATAGTACCAAATAATATTTATTTTTTCATGATACTTTGTACTCCGACCATATGATATATGGATTACTGTTACTATTAATAATCCTCACAAAGTTGTTCAGTGCTACTTCTTATTGTATACTTATTGTATTCACAATTTTATAAAATTGTTTAAAAATAGGTCTAGATGCTCAAGACATAAAAGAAAACTTCCATTTAATAAAATGTCATATGATATGGCAATATTAAAAAAGATGGTTAAAAATATACTTGTATATGTATCAAGTACAGTTAGCCAAGAGAATATCACAAGTTATCACAAAGTAATTTTTAAAAATAAAAACTATATCACTTTCATTTGTTATCCTAAGCTTTATCTTTGTAATTCATTATTTCTTCTGTTTTCTATTTAAGTCCCAATTTTTAACCACTGAACGAATTAAGGTTTTGTTTTCCCCCAATGAACTATAGCCATCCCTTTTACTACGTATTTTAAACTCTTAAATATGCTGTATTTTGATTGGATTGCCATTCCACCTTTGTCTGAAAGGTTATTGAGGCTGTCAACAAGAAAAGGACTAGAATTACCAGCCAATCAAATTACAGAATACTTAAAAGGTCAAAGTAGTACAGCACACTAACATAATTCACAGAATATATGAGGCATTAAAATCCTAATACCTCATTCTCGTAACAAAGGTTGTAATGAGAGCAAGAAATGGCACAACATGAATTCATTCACGTGACAGCGATTATAACAAGAACCTGAAATGCAATAAACTTAACCCATTCTTGCTGCTAAGCTAAGACAGTAAATTAGGTTCATTTCAAGCTACTTTGAAAATTACACAGAAGCTAAACATTAGGTAAGATACTAGGTAGTAAGTTTTACTTATACATCACCTCAAGTTAATTGTTAATCATAATTTTGAATTTCTTGTCTATGGTACATAATGAAAAAAACCAAAACAAAAACACTCCCCTCCAAAAAAAAAAAAACCCAACACACAACACACACACACACACACAAACAACAAACAAACAAACCAGAACAAAAAAAACAAACCAAGGAAATACACACAAAAAAACCCCCCACAAACAAACAAAAAAACCCAAACCCAACAACAACCAAAACAACCAAAAAACCCAAAACCCAACCCAGAAATTGTTACTGGGTGATCTTTTAAATTTTTTTTGTTTGTTCAGCAAGACAATTTTTGATATCACAAGTGCTGAAATGTTACTTCATTACTTCTCTTTCTATTTTGTTAGTACTAAACTGAAGTTGTGTTGTCTGACCAGGTACTCTATACAATAACAACACAGAAATGCCACTCACATAGACGTGACAGGGTTTTCTTGGAGTACGATTCACATTGCAAAGTGTTGCAGGAATGAGACTTTAGTACCTGTGTCACTGTAGTTATTAGAACATATAAAATCTTAACGAGTCTTTTTTTTTTTTTTTCTGATAGAACATTCAGCTTTAGATCACAAATCTTGTCCAGGCAAGGAAGGTTGGCAATGACATGCAGCCCAACCCTTAACTTTCCAGTATTTTGGGGAGGGGAGTGTTATGGTTATAAATGTATTTTTATTTTAAATTTCTTTTCCTCAGTGCAATGTGTAGCATAACCTTTTCAGTAGTACTGTCTATGGAAAGGAAATAAAACCAGGTTTAATCCACGGACCTGTGGTTAACTTCTTCCTAAACTAAATATAAAGTGTTACCTCATCTAGCTCAGATTAAAAAGGGAGAGGGGGAACTCCCCCCGTTGCCACACATTCCCTTACTGAGAATCTCTTCTATATAAAAAGAAGAGTCTGCATATAAAAGACAATCCAGAGACATCTTTGAAGGTTCTCTTTCAAAGCATCTCTACTTCCCTGAGAGTCTGGGGATTTCTGTTATTAATTGAAGTTAATTTTCTAGGATATCAGTTTGCCATGCACGTGGGAAAGATTGATAGCCTCTTCGATTCTCAAGAGTGTTGAAAATGACACTGTTCCATCACCGGGTGTCTTCACTTTTATCATCACAAATCAAATTATAAACATCGGGGCAACCTTGCTGGAATCTGGCTTCGGGAGATTTCCATAAGATTAATTAGGCGGCCAAAGCAAAGATGGTAAAATCTGAGGGGGGGAGGAGGCCGGGGGAAGGGGGGGAGAAAGGCCCCATTCATTCCTTGTAGAATGGGAAGCCAATTCAACAATGGGTAATTAGCGTGGGCCATGGATTCTCAAAGGCACTGAGGACACTGGACTCTTTCTCTCACTCTGATGTTTAGTGCGGTATTGTGGACCCCTCATTTAATTAGTGCACTTTGATACCCACAGGAGCTTGAAGCTCCAGGGCATGCTAAACACAGACTGACACCAGCAAGCTTCTGCCTCCTTCCAGTCTAATTAGAGACACAATGAGCTGCAAAGACAATGTGTTACTCCAAGATTTCTTCTGCAGATACCTCTGGCAGGAAACAATCGTTTATTTTGTGTCTATATTGGTATTCAGATTAAATTGTTAGCATGCAAAAGATGAGCTAAGGGCACATATCTATTAAAAATGCTTAGCAGAGTTCAGAAATGATGGAAGCAATTTGTGAGAAAAAAAAGTATTTTCCCCTTTGGATTTTTTTTATTTTTTTTTATTATTTTTTTTTCCTCTCTCTTATCTAATTAGAAATAAATGGTTTGAGTAAGAAAACCAAAATAGGCTGGACTCAAAAGCATCTCTTATGAAAAGATTTTTCCCCATTTGCATTAGTAATTTCTACCTCTCAGACAAGAGAATTCTTAATTTAAGTGTTAGCAAAAAAAAAAAAAGAAATAAACCAACAAGTACTTCTGTTCCAGTTGTCTGTTGAGATGAACACCCACGTACCTGAGCAGGTCACTGTGCAGGGAAATTTTTACTTGGATTTACAGATGTCTAAAGAAGCAACACCAAAAAGTTTATCGCAGTGGTTGTGTGTGTGTGTGGTGTGTAGGTATATATATTTATAACATTACTTTTGATGGACAGTTCTATGCTGATTGGAAGAATATAAATATCCCCGGGGAAACTGTGTATTGAAAATTAATCTCAGCATACACAAAACACTTGTATGTGCTGCTTAATAATAGGTTGGAGAACCACTTCTCCTAAAATTTCAACATCTTCTATATTTAGAGTATCATTATTTTCCTCTTTCTCAGGTAATTAAATAGAAACAGACTAACTTGTATCAATGTCAACTCAGACTAGAATGTCACTCCTCTGGTTAAACTATGGTG
The DNA here is from genome assembly GCF_964273445.1 of Streptopelia decaocto. Lineage (NCBI taxonomy): Eukaryota > Metazoa > Chordata > Aves > Columbiformes > Columbidae > Streptopelia > Streptopelia decaocto. Next base: position 27,766,590 of record NC_138663.1, read on the forward strand.
ACCTGGACAGACCTACAATACAATAAGTGATTATAAGGGTAAAAAAAAAATATAAAGAAAACAAAATTATTCAAATTTTAGGGCAGGATCTCTGAATCTACCCCACTGCAGGCACGCTGGGCTTAGGAACAGCCAGGGAGAAGTCTTTAGCCTGTGTCCTGATGTCGGGTGTAAGACCCTTGCTGGTGCTCTTATCCGTGCTCACTTTGGCGATTCCTTGGAGGCTGCTCCTGCTACTTGGGGATCACAGGAGGGTTACACAGGTCCTGGTACCCTCCTAGATTCCTCTGCAAATCCTGTTCCAAGGCAGAGAGTGTTCACCAACCCCACAAGCTATAACTGTTTAGTTATCAGCATGTCATAAAGTCTGGCAGAAGAGAAAAACAGGCTCCAGCCCTGACCTAAAAATTCCTGGCCAGATTTGGACAGATTTGTGATCAGAATAACCAGAGCACTGAACAGAGATTTTGCCTCAATTGGAACTCCTGTCTCAAACTCAGAGGCTATGTCTTATATTAGTAAGCTAAATGTAAGGAACATATTGGCAATAAAACAGATATAGATATGTTTTTAACGGTCTGAAACACTGATATAATTCATTAGTAAAACTTCTAATGCTTGCTTCCTTTTACAGATATTTAACTGAAATATCTCATGCAAGCTTATGGGGATGCAATACTGCATGTTGAGGTAAGTTGGAAACCGTAGATCAAAGTGGAATCCATAGAAAGATTCCAGGAACAGAGTTAAATAAGCTTGGTTTTATGTTAGCAACTGCCATATTAGGTCCGGGTCACAGACTAAAGTTGTGACCTGCCATCAGTCATGGCTTTGACTGTTAGAATCTCATGTACACTTTTGACCTTTGCCATCTAGCACTTTCTCAGATATCTCCAGACACTACCTGGAGAAGAGCACAGGTCAGAGACCACTCACAAAAGAGCATGAAAAAGTTTACATCATGTCTATCTTCTTCTCCATGGCACAGTCCTCCAACTCAATCCCAACAATATTTGTACTCTCTAATCTCCCATATGTTCTAATCCCGCACATTAAAGTTTGAAAACAAATCAGTTTTGGGCTAAAAATGCACAAGTCAGCTGGGCTGCAGAGGAGTACTCACATTATTTCATGAACTTTGAACTGAGGAGAACATTCCCCAAACAATCTTGATGACTTACGGCTATGACATTTGGTGATCCCAGAGGAGATCTGGAAACTCTGCAGTGGAAGTGGAATTGAGGGCACCACTTGTCTCAAGGACCTGTGACTGGGCCCTGGTCCATGCTGTTTTCTCTTTCTGACTGAGCCATGGAGAAGACAAGACATGAGCTGTCTCTTCCAAGGGCTGTGGAAAATTATTCCACTTCTTCATGAGGATTGCTGTCTCTGTCACTTGTCATACCTTTTTTCACATGGAAACAATCAGATAGGATTGTTGTTGGACAGAGTTTAAGTGCACGTTACCTCTCATTTAACAGTTTTGTAACAGGCACATGTTGTGCTCAGGACCACCTGGCTGGTTTACTGTTGTGGAAGGGAGTTCCCAAATGATGTCACCAAAGATATAACTGCATGAAAAATACTAATTTTCCTTTGAGATATCATTTTAAATTTCTTCTTTACTTGCAACCCATGCTGGCACTCAAGGCTATGGAGAACTTGCAGCAGACAAGGCTGAGGAGCTCTGGCACTGGGGATGTGACTGATGAGCTCTGGGGTGGCTAAAATGCACTGCTTCCAGTTGTCCAGCTCATAGACCAGGGTTTCAGCAATGATCAGAGAAGGTGGGGTCACAGAAAGACACTGAAGTGTGAAATAAGTAGTAAAGAGTAAATGAATTTCTCTTTCTACTGTGTCTAGCACGAGGTGGGGTTGACAACTGATGGCAGTAAATACTTCTGTACTCTGGAGCTCACCTTTCCAAGCCCCAACTACAGACATATAAGGCTATTAGGCAACATCTAGGTGGGGTTTTTTTGTTTGTTTTCTTTTTTGTTTGTTTGTTTGTTTTTATTTTAATGAGATTAAATTTTACCACTCTGCTTCTGTCTTTGAACAGAGAAAGAAATAGCAGTGACTATATGCAGTGGATGTCTTCTAGTAATAATCCTTTACTGTAGCTAGACTTACTTTAAAAGCATGATCTGTTCTCCCCAAGGCTACTTATTCCCTATCTAAAAAATTAAAGTAACTGCTGAATAATTAGCCATTGATACCTTGGAAATTAATGTTTAAAATGCAGCAGAAAAAAGAGTACATTTTCTTGAAGAAAAAAATATATCAAGCTTTAAGTTGAAAGAAACTGCATAATTCTTTCAAATGTCCCCCACTTCCCAAGTTAACAAAACAGAGGGTATTATTACTATTTAACATATATATCAAGTTTTTTGTTATTTTTTGTGCATTTCTGAAAGCTATAAGACAATTAATTAGGCAAGGTCTAGGATTTCAATATAGTATTGGCCATATGTTATTTTTTAACATGATAGCACGTGCCTGATATGTAAAAACTGCAACAGGTGGGGGACACTAAGAAGGAATGGAGCAACTGAGCAACTATTAGGCTTTAAATACTTAATATTGTTGAGAAATAATTATGTTTTCAAAAATGGACATAAGTAGCAGTCAACAATGAAATGTAAGAAGCTTTCTCAGGTGCGCATAGGCTTTTCAGCCATTCATTCCTGTGTAATCAAAGCTGTCATTCTGTATGCACCTGTCTGAAGGTAATTCCATGGAATTCTGTCTTCCTGAGTATGTAGATCTTCAGAGACTTTGCTGTTCCTTGTTGGTTTGTACAGTCACAGGAAAATTAAATCAACATATATAGTCAGAATCTGCAAAATCACCTCAGATTTCTGGTGCTACTTCTTGGGAATACAGTAACTTATGGTCTGGGGACTGGAATGAGTAGCTGTGGTTGAAAGCTGTAGCTTCATAAGCTGGCTTTCACACTAGAGAAAATGTTCATGTAACTGCATCCTCAGTGTCTATTAGTGAAAGAGAGCTCTGAAAACTCCAGCTCCTAAAGAGACTAACATCTCTTGTGTTTCCAACAAGTTGCGGGAGAGAAAAGACCTTCTCATCATTTTGTACCACCATATCTATTCGGCACATGTTTCCTTGATGTACAGCTAGGTTAGGATCAGTAACTGATTCTTTTCAAGATTGGATCAAAAATGATCGTGGACCAAAATCCAGGAACCCCTTAATTAAATAAACTTGCTATTAAAAATGTTGTAAATAATCTCTCAAAACAAACTGACTGACCTGCACTATGAGGTTGCGGCATTGTTTTAGCTAATAGTAAACCAATATCCGAAGACCAGTACCAGTGATAAGAACCAAAGAAAAAGAGGAAAAGGCTCTTATGCTCTTCTTCTTGTTCATTATTGTCTCCCTTATTTAATTTACCCATTTTCTCTGCCACCCCTCTATCTGCTCCTTTTGTTTAGAAATTCTTCTCATTCTCTCTTGAATTCAATGATGCTTCCTGCTTTAGGGGGCCTTTACAGTAATTTATTCCATACACTTCTAATTCTTCTGTGTAAAATAGTTTTCCTTAGCATTTCTTTTCTTGTTGCCAACTTTCTAATTTTTAGATCATGTCTTCTAGCTTCTGTGGTCTTGTAAGCTTGCTTGGATCAGTTTTATAAGTCCTCTCCATAATTTTTTAAACTTCAATCGGGTTACATGAAGTCTCTTCCACTGAGAATATGCTCAACTTTCTCAGTCTTTCCTCATATCTTAAATCGTTGATATGTGGTATCATTTGTATAATTGCTCTACACTGCTCCCCTGAAGAGCAATTAAACCTTTACAAAGACATAGTGGCCAGCACTGTATAAATTACTCAAGGTAAGAGTCTAAAAAGTAAAATTATTCTTAAATAAGAACAATTCTGATCCTCTTGATTTAGATGGAAATTCCTCTAGCATCACTATTCAAATTCCAATTCAACTTGCTATATTTTTAATTTCAGCTACATAATGGAATGAAAAAGGATTAAAAATTATTTCCTGTGTATAACAGGTAAAATGAAGGGGGAGAAACAGTTTGCTGCTATAAAGATGATTTAGCAAGGAATAGGAAGGGTCAAATTAGAGAACAAAAAAGTTATGACCCAATTGCAGATGACACTAAGGGCTCAAATGCCCTTCCCAACTGTTTTGGGGTCACTGCCTACCAAATACAGTTCTAGAGGAAAAAGAAAAAAAAAAAGCCCAAATTACAAATCCACAGAAAGAGTACACATCCAGAGCTTGGCACTGTCTGTACCCCATCCTGATTGTCCAGTGCATTTCACCTTCAATATAGAGGCAAGTAGTTGTGCTTTAGCTACTGCACTGACTAAAACTCCTTTCATTTAGTATGCAGGGGCAATACCTTTTCAACTAAGCATTTTTTTTTTCTATCTTTAAGGCTTAGACTCACAGCCATTCCAAGTGCATGTGACCTGTCACTAAGGGTGAATATTTTAGACAGCAGAGTGGAACACTTATATGTTTTTTATTTATTGAAAATAAACATAAGTACTTTATTTTGACTAACTGCACATGCTACAATACTGTCCCAAAGTACAAGGTACATTTTAAAATGCTCATTCATACTTTTTTCCTATGTTACAATTGCTTCAAAATTGTTAAAAGACCTCTGCTAATCACTACTTTCTAAAATATAAAATGAAATACCCTTCATTGACCCACATTTCTTTAGGACACTGAAGAGACTGGATGGTCTTAGAGGACTGCACTCAAAACTTTCATGTATTCATAAGCTCTTTATTGTTTTCATATTTATATGAAGGAAAACTGATCTTTAAATGTCCTCCTCAGATGCCTGGAAAATCTTGCAGTACAAACAATAAGCCATTGATCAGCTAACAGTGTAGAACTTGTTGTTGTCCTGACAGTTCCACTGGCTCATTGAGGTATTGTTTTAGGTAATGGCCTGAACAAGAAATAGTAAACACCTGTATTGTCATCGAAGTGTTGTGCCACTCCTAAATATGTGATGCTTTTTTATTAGCTTCACATAGTTGTCTTGTATTTCTATCATCTAATTGACCAGATTTTATGCTGCAGTAAATCAGCTAAGCTCCAGAACGCAGAAGGGTATGTGTCATATGAAACCATTGAGTATGTTTGCCACTAAATAAACCATATTTTGTCAGTCTGTACAGAAACTACTCAAGTCAGAGGGATGGGTGGTCTGCCCTCTAGTAGAATCTGGGCCAGGATCTGTAGGTTCTTTTATATAATCCTGTGAAGAAAGCATTGTGCTGATCCTCCTAGAAAGATAAAAGGCTGTGTAATGGAAGAATTCCCCAGAGAACTGTGGAAAGCTTTGCAGAACAATTCCCTGTGTAGTCCCTGACATTTCCCAAATGAATTTTTTCACTTAAAAATAGGAGAAATTAATAAAAACAAAGCTGTTTTCAGGAAACTGATGTTGTTATTGCTTCTCCATCAATCACATTCTCAAATGTTACTGCTTTGCTATAAGCACTCCCATCTTCTGTTTTCCTGTAAAAAGTAATCTAATTGCTTTATTAGCTACAATTATGTTACCCACAGGTTGCACACACCGAACCTAACTACACTCACAAAATTTCTCATTCCCCCCAAAATCTTGGTTAGTTTGTCACCCTACACTTAACAATGTAAATATCTCAGTTATCACACAAACCGAGAACCTTTCCTCTTTTATGCCACTGATGCCTACCAACAGAGACGATACTCTCTTACAGCATATTGTATTAAAATGCATCTTTTCTGTCACAGTTAACTGTAACTGTATTCCTGGCAGAAAAGTCAGGGTAAGAAAAAGTGCATGTAAAAATGCGTTTTTTCCAATGTGTCTCCATTTGCTGGACTGTTCTTCCTCACCGCCACTGCTGTTGTCCACTCACCACTCTGTGGTTTGATGTGCTCTGTCACCCAAGGTTTGCCACAAACTCTGCAGTCTTGTTCATGCTGTACATTTGCTTTTGCTTGTCATTCATTTTAACTCTGTGTCTTTGCATATCTCTCTTATCTCTTTTTCCTTTTCCTCTTCTTCCTCTCTATAGGCTGTTCTCAGCTTTCTCCCATTGACCTCCTTGATTCTTCTCATTTTCTGCATTTAAAACTGTGTTTCATTGATAAATCTCTTACACTCATTTATCCTCTTAAGGACCTCTACTTTTCTTCCCAGCTCCTCCACATTCAGCTTAAGATTCTTAATTGTTAAACATCCATCACATATACAGTCCTCTCTAACTCTCATTGTTCACAGCTGAATGCAACCCACATGTCCAGTGACTGATGACCATCCTATACTCCCTTCAGAATGCCCTGTTTTTCAAACAAAAGTGGACACAAAAGTAAAATTATGGACACTTCCTCCTAGCACAATAAAACAATTTTATAGAAAATCATGCAAGTAAAAGAAAGCTATACGAGTCTGGTGGTGATAAAAAATTTGGAGTGAGTAGCACGATATGTCCATTTGCATGTCAAGCTCTTTGTTGGGTGCAGAGCTCAGTTCAAGAATGCTCAGGTTAGAGTTAAGAAATAGAAAGAGCCTTTTCCTAAAGCTCCATAATGAATGAAAAAATGAAAGTTTTCATTTCCATGTACCTACATAAGCAATTAAAAACCAGCTACACTCCCTATGAAATCCTGTTGAGAGGAAACTGTTGGAAATCATGGGCATGTTCAACAGAAGAAAATTCCGTTACAAGGTTTGTGAATATCTTCTATTATTTGATGTATCTGAATGTTGTGAATGTTGGAATGTCCCAAGTTGGATAAGCATTTCCTTTTTTTTCCTGGAGTCCTGTGCTGACATAATTCATCCTTTCTAGGAATACCTTTTGTTATATATGACAATGCTGAGATACATTGACAAGCCTATCTCCTTACTTTCCTGGAGGATGTCATGGTATCATAGCAGTGTATGAAGGTGTATTACTGGATTCTATTCACACACACCTGGATTACAGGATCGACTCTTCTATTACTGTTTCCAAAGGTGGTGTCCTAACTTTAATGTAGTTGGGTCTACTCTGACATAGGAAAATCTCCATCTGGCTAGTTACTAAAACTTTACTGACCTTTCACAGTAGCTCACAGGGTCAGTCTAGGAGGAAATATCTGTTTTGTGAAATTTGCCTCCCCAAACCTAAGACTTTTTTTCATTGCCCTTAGCCTAATCTTTTTCTGCTATAAATGTTTTCTCTTTTGACACAAAAAACTAGACCTGTCAGTAATTAAAGTAATTTTATAAATCGTATATACAGCGTGTTTCCAAAAGATGGACCCAGTTTTAAAGCATCATATTCCATATTGGGTCCATCTTTTTGAAACACACTGTATTTTACCACTTATTTCTGTATGGTATCTTAACTTTTTCCTACTCTCTGCTTTTTATTAGTTGGTTCTACTATATTTTTATCAAGAATTTGAAGACTTACTCTTAACAAGTACTGCAAGTTGTTATTTCAGATTGGTACTGAGCTGCATTTGCTAATGATCCAGCGTTATTATTGCTTATCAATGCTGCATATTGAAATTGTACCAAGAAGCCTCAGTAAGGATAAACCCATTTGTGATGTACAACTGACAGTAACTGGTAATCCCTGTCCACCCACAAAGGTGTTAATAGAGGAGAAAAGAGAAGAAACAGGGCTTCCAGAATAATAATAATTAAAAAAAAAAAAAAAAGAAAAAAAGAAAAGTTTTGCCATTTACAAAAGATGGTAACAGGAGGGGCAAGAAGTTGTCTAAGCATTCACTTTCTCCTCTAGATTATTCACAGCTGTATTGAACAATGTTGGTTCTAGTTCTGAACTCTGAAGTACCACTAATGAATAGCCTCATTCCACTAAGAACTCAAAATTTATTCCTACTCTTTCCTTCCCATTTTAAAAGCAGTTTTTAATCCATGACAGTACTGTATTTCTAACCCTGTGGTTATCAAGTTTCTTAACTGACTCTTATGAGGTACTTTATCCAAAGGCTTTTGAGACTCAAATGTCAATTTTTTCTACTTGTTCAAATTTTAAGAGAGTGTTTAGAATTTGTAATGTTTTTATTACAATTTAGATGGTTTCATTATGTTTCAGGCAAACTGAACTGCCTTATAGAAAGATTTTTTTTTTAAATAAAAATCATATAAATTCTATTAATTATTTATATTTATTGTGGCTTATTACATCAAGGCAATGCCCTTTATCCCCTTAACATATTTCTCATTCTCTGATATTTGCCTGGGACTAAAACATGAAACGTTGTCAAAAGTAACTGGAATGGTGGTGAGAAGTGATATGAAAACTCAATCAATGACAGTGTCAAACTCTTGGTCTGCCAACAACTAGGAAATAAATACAGTACACTGATAGAAGACACTAATATGGCAGATACTACTGGGCTATCTGCAGCCTTTGAAATACAGCCTATCTGGTGTATGCTGCTAAGATACGACATCTTATCCGAAGAAGGGAAATTTATATTACTAAAGTCACTCTAGAGCAATGAAGCTGTTGACGTGGAAGTAAGAGGGACAAACTCTTGTGAAAAATTTGCTTTCTGTACTATTTATTTTTAATTTCCTTCCTATACAACTTGTCTAACAAAAGTACTCTGGAGTATTTAAACGAAAAATTTTATCATGAGGGATTTTTTAATTGTTATTCTTTTGAATTAATATGCTGTGCTTTGTGTTGATCTGTTCTCAGAGGCTGAAAAGCATCTCAGGTTCATAGACTCAAGAAAATATTTAGAATATTTAAGTTCAGGTATGCAAGGTTCCTGGAAAAGAGAAATATAAATGTTACCCTTTCAAGCTGAGGGGGCTTATATGTACGGTAGCAATCCATTCTTTTTTCCTATGAATTAGGCGTGCTGACACTCCAGATAGATAGATAGATAGGTAGTTGGGTAGGTAGGTAGGTAGGTAGGTAGGTAGGTAGGTAGGTAGGTAGGTAGATAGATAGATAGATAGATAGATAGATAGATAGATAGATAGATAGATAGATAGATAAATAGATAAATAGAGGGAATGGCTTGACTTTTTAACCTCCATTGGTTCTTTCTCTCTCTTTCATTTTCCCTTTCTTTTTCTCTCTTTCTTCTCACACATTTGTTCTTTCATTCTTTCTCTGTTTCTTCCTCACTTTCCTTACTAATTTTCTCCCTTTCTTTCCTTCTCTCTGTCTCTTTCACTCTTTTGCTTTCTCTCCTTCCTTTCCTCCTTCACATAGAGGATACTTGAGGTTTAATGCAGTTCTTCTTATATTCTCAATTCAAAATATTAAAACCCCCATACTCATATGGTTACTCATACCCATATTTCAAAGAAAGTTTGGGGAAAGGTCTTTTTCACTATGCTTTAAGATGTAGAATTCACAGTGAAATCTCCCCACTACTTCCCAATTTTCCTTCCCTTTTCCCCTCTGTAATTTTCCCCTTTCAGACTATTCCACTGTTCTTGGAGAATATATTTCACAAGATCCATCTAAAATATTAGAAATACCTTGCTTCTTCACTTAACACTCATTTTTTCATTTGCTGAAGTTTCCTGCTGGCATGAAAAACTAGAGCTAATTGTGTGGTAAGCTGTCATTTATATTAAGATGTAACACTTTTGAGAGGCCAGGTTTTTTAAGGTATTTAAGTATCTAAATATTTGAGTAGACCACTCAAGAACTTCCAAAATTATTAAAACAGCGCTTAAACTTCTTATTGTTTAGATGCCTTTGAAAATACTGCCCAATGCTTCTAACTGAAGTATCAGAACCATCATAGGCTTTTGAACACCACTTTGGTTATTCCTTTCTCCTAAACCTTCTTCTAGGTCAGGTTAGCACTACACAATAGCTATCTACTATGCGAGTTCCTATTCTCCCATGAGGTCTGTCTCTGTAGCATAATACGGATATTTAAGTATGCAAGAATATACACTTTTATTTTCTTTTTTAATAAGATAACTTGTCAGTCTGGCTCCAATGTGGTTATGTGAGAGAACTCTGCCCTCCTTAAGAACAACATTTGCACATTTGAATTTTCAGAAAATTTGTATTATTATATGAAACATACTTAATGGGCGACAGGAACTGAATTATGTTTTGAGAAATCTATTCTTATTTACATTATATGCTATTTATATTACAATACTACTGAGTCCTTTTGCTTGGTCACTGTGGGTATGTGCCACAAGATTTATGTTCTCATAAGGTTATGCTCTAAAAAGACAAAACAGAACAGAATGTAAGAGGTGGAAGAATCATCATCCCTATTTCACTAAAAATAGGGTCCTTGGACACATTCAACAGTTTGCCAAGGTCAAGTAGAGTAAATCATGATAGGTGCTGATCTCAGGTCTCTACTGTTGGTATGTTTAATATGTTAGTAGCCTTTATCTTATTACTCCCTGGATCATGTTGGAGGGTGAAAGCGAACAAGCTGCTGAGCAAGCAAGCATTCAGACCTAACATGAGGAGCTCTGCATCAGAAGGCCCAGTGTCACACTGTGCCACAAACACAGCACAACACCAATGAATTGTTAGCAAATTTAGCCCTCTGGGTCTGAAAAACTTCAGTGTCAGACATGTTGGAGGTCTGGCTGATTAATATGTTTCTTTGGCATGACAAATAACTTTCCCAAGATGAAACTGGAAATTATTTTCAGCTGACTTATGCTCGGTGCACCAAAGCTTCTTTTTGACCTTCGCTTCCTATATATGCTCACTTCACATGCATAGAACACTGAGATGTCCACTGATTTGAGTGAGACTTGCATACCTCAGCATATGGTTTAGGAAAAGGGCCAAAGTTGTCACCAGGTTGTGCATCCACGCTTGGCTCTTTTGATCTGAAAGAATCTTACAGTGCTTGAATTGGTGAAATTCCTCCAGAATTAGGGACCATAGGACTCAGTGACTTGGGTTGTGAAGTACCCTCCCATGTTGCAAGGTCAGTGACTTTAGAAAGAGCTAAACACAGATTCTGCACCTGACACAGAGCCACAAAATCCCAGTGAAACTCTCTCTTACGGAGAAAATAGAAGACTGTAAATAAGCCTATTGCAAGCTAGAGATTTATTATTGTGCTCAGGAACTTAATAAAAATCCAGTTGCTTTTATTAATGTATAGTGTGATCCAGAATTAAAGCACCACTACCCAGTACAGGTTTCATCTGGGAGATTATGTGGCCTACTGTCTTAGGTAGTGCTCAGAAATATTGAAATTGTGAATCTGCATCCCATTTACAAAAGTGACTGAAGGCTCACAGGCATTTAGTACACACTGATTTTTAGGAAAAAGAGAGTTGCTCTGAATAAAACAGAAGAGAAAACCTTCCAGTAACTTGGGGAACAATCACCTGTCATCTTAGATTGGGGCATATAATAGACAAACTGCTTCAAGCCCTCTGTCACTCCCCCCAAATTTAAATTCAAAGGGAAAATATAACAATGTTATTATTTTTTGCTGCATAAAGACTTCTTTCTACTCATACCAAAAATAATAAAAGATGGTTATTACATATATTACTTGGGCAATTTTAATCTATGCTTTCCATTTTTTCTTCCATATCTAGAGGGCTATTGTATGTCCAGTGGTTTCAACGTATATGCCACTTAACATATAATGCAAGAAACATACATTGTGCCAAAATCATTTAGTTTTTATTACAACTTTTCCCTTCCAATTTTCTACTTATAATGAGTGCATAAAAGACCCCTTTTCACCCTATTGTTTTTAGTCTAAAAGCCACTTTATTCTTAATAAAAGGAATAATAAGTGCCAGTTGTAAAATACTCTGTCAATCACTCCAGCACTTACAATTGTGTAACACCTTTCTTTAGGACCTCTTAGAGTGCTTTAGAAAAGATAAAAACAAATAAAATAAAATTACAATTACACTTAAATGCAGAATTAAACTAATCAGTTTTAGATCACTTGAATTTTGTTACTAAAGGTTGAAAAGAGACAATGTGCCTCTGAACACCCTGCAAGTAGCTGAAAACTGCAGTAGCCTTGTCCATGCTGATCTTTGAATGAGCTATTTCAGAAGACCCTCATTAAAAGCAGCCTGAATTGTAGCAGAAAACATCTTCTTTTGCCCTGATTCCCCATAGCTGGTATTCTTAATCTTATATTATATCCATTTTCCTGTTTTTCTGCTGCATATTGTTCCCTCTGTGTGCACTGGTGGTGGTGGTGGAATTATTTCTTGAGATAAAAGGGTAAAATTTGGATCCTTCAATAAATCCCATATTCAGGTTAATTGGAAGGGGTGAGGAGTGAAAGCTAGGTGGGATGAAAGCTCAGTATGCTGGGACCAACACTTAGCTTATGTTCTATGGAAATTTAATTTAGGTTTTGAGATGACTGTGGTTTATAATGCAAGAAAACAAAAATGAACAGATATTATCCAGGGATCAAAAATTCTGGCTTCCTTTACAATCACTAGTTAAATATGTTTGAGACATCTAAATTAGATACATATAGGAAGCGTTCCTACATCTTTTCAAAAGAATCAGTGCAGCTGCTTTTCTTATAGTCCATACTGTGGGTCCTCAGAAAGGTACGTCAGTGGTTCGTGCTGCCATTACCCTTTTTTTGAAGTTATTTTTGGTAGCAGAGGTCTCATTATGAGGAGATCGTAATCCATGGGTTCATGACACTATTTGCCAAAGGTAGTGGGCAAGTAACTAAACATAATCACAGAAGTGACAAAACTACTGTGCTTTTTTGTTTTATTTTTTTTCTACTAGCAGACAAGTCAGCTCTAGATATGCTGCTCTCTTCTCTAAGGGCTCTTTCAGATTATAAAAAAGCAATGATCATCTTAATTTAATGGTGAGAAATCTGATGAAGCAGATTATACCCATTTTCTTTCTCATGCTTTAAAGTTCAGCAAGTCTGAGGGGAATTTTTTGGCACTCTTTGGATGAAACATATAAAACACTGAGGAAGGTTATTAAAGCTCATGCACTGTTGGAACAGAAGGAAGCCATCTAGTCAAATCCCATGAGCCAGCCCACGCTTATTGTATGATTGCTCATCTGCAGTAACCATAAATAAATAGGAAGATGCTGATAAGAGCTGACAGTATTTGGGGAGGAGTAAATACAAACTGATGCTAACCTACTACCAACAAAAAACTAAAGAGAAACAGAGACAGTGGAGTGCAGCTGACTTGGGCCTCATACCATCTGAAATGTCCTGGGACTTCCTGTCCGACCTCCACTGTCCAAAATGACATCAATACTCCTTACGTCCTGTGAAGAATTTGCTAGCCACATAAGAACCTCTCAAGACACCTCAAAAAGCAGCTGCTCCCTATAGTTAGGCAATGGAATAGTGCTATTGACTCATGGGACTTGCCACTTGTAGATATCTGTATTAAATAGTTCTGTTTAGGTATCTTGGTGCCACCTTGGGAGCTTAATTCAGTTGCATAGAGATGTCTAGTACCACTTGAGGATCCTTTGGGTGTCTGAGACATCTGGAGAAGGCTGATATATGTGACATGATAGATCTATGCCCTTCTGGATCTAGTCAGAAGAGGCCAGGCATGTTACCTTAGGCATTTTCATATAGCACTAGAGGCCTATATTTATGCAACTGAAAGAAGTCTTACATCTCTGTTGATTATGGTGGCAACCTAGAAACCTAATTTCCAAGCTGTAGGCACTGAATGCTGATTCGGGTGTCTTAATCTCAAAAAGAATAAGACTCCCAGTATCAAAGACACGCTATCAGGGAGAGAGGACAGCATGCTGGAGGCACGACCATGCACACCCTTCTGAGCCTGGGATGTGACCCTCCTTTGTCACTGACAGGGCCTCCTTCACCATCCTCTCCTCTTAGCTGCACAATCTCATTCCCACGTCATAACCTCTGCTATGGCAGCACAACCAGTTGTGGGGCTCTGAAGTAAATCAGAAAGGGAACTGATCCATTTCTGGTGGGTCATTTTTCACTGGGTCCAGGTCCCTGACTCTGTTCACTGTGCAGCTGTACAAACAGCGGTGCCAGCACACGGAAGGGGAGGAGGGAGGGAATGAGTGGTGGACAGCGGGAACCAAGTCTAAGGAGGCTTAAGCAGCCCTAACACCACATGTGTAACTACAGCCTCGGTGGCTTTCAGATCATGCCTCTGTTCTAAATAATTTCCTTTTGAAATTTTCCGTTTGCCTGTTTACCTACTGAGGCAGATCATTCACTTGGCACCTGTGTTTGCTTCCTGCATTTCTGCTTCTGTTTTTTCTCATGGTCAGTGGCTTAGCAGTACCATTACTCTGGCAGCAATAAAAAATTAATGTTGGAATTCCTCCAAAAAAGAGCCAGTAGACTCACTACTTGGCATATGTCAGGGGTTTGCTGTTGTTGTTCTTTACCATCTTTTCTTTCTTTCTTTCAGACAGGGGGTGCTTAAGGTAGCTGTTGCATGGGGAGTGCACACTCTCTCCATTGTAAGGTTTGAGCACAGGGATGAAATCAGCTTCTGTCTTCCATGTAAATGGGCTCGTCTTGTCATCAGTTCATTTTCATTATTTCCTTTGGCTTCTAAAAGAGACAAATTGTCCATATAGACATAGTCAGCCTGCAGGAAGACGCAAATTAATTTGTGACTCATTGCAGTAGAGCTCTTGAAACATATACAGGACTTGGGGCAGGAATCAATGAGATTTAAACAAGCGCTTTAAAGTAAACATCCACTTAATTCATTTGTAAGCAAGACATTAGCAAAAAACATGAATTCCTACTGTTCATTCAGCACTAGTGCATAGAGATTTTAACACTTTTTAATACGAAACATGATATCAAAACTTGCCTTAAAACTTAATGAACTACAGTAGACTAAGAAGGAAAATTACAAGCAGAAATATTGTCTGTTTTTAAAGTGGGGGAATTAAATGTTCTGCAGCCTCTTAAAGCAGAAAAAGTTTAAAAGATCGACTCTTTAAAAAGTTTTTTAAGATTGCAACATTCCTCTAAATTAATATTTACTATTCCAAAAATACTTTAAGGATGTCAATGTATATGCCTTAAAAGTATTCAATGTGCAAGCTAATAGTCTGCTAATGTTTAAATAATAACTTGTTCTACTTGTACAGCAATCTTCAAGTTTGACTCTGTATTAAACAAAGAAGGTAAAAGCTGATGAGAAAAGTCAGCCAGTGGAGAAGATAAGTAGTGACTTGAAAAATAAAAGAAAAAATACAAGTGATACAGAAATAAAAACCCCTAAATGCAAACTCCAAAACCTAGGGTACTTATTACAACAAAGAGCCAACATAATACTTTAAAGATGCATCTGCACTGTTTTTAACATAGAGACATAAAATATTATTTTCTTAAAAAAATACTATATTGTATTTGTAATTCTATACAACTTCACAGTATTAAGTAAAATTTTTAAAACTTAAACCATGCCATTTTTATTAATGGTCCATTTTAAAACCACCAAATATTTTGATGTCAATTACTAAAACAAGGTTTAATGCTGTCAAAAAGCATTACTGCTAAAAACAGTCATCTTCTCGGTGTTCTCATCTGCAAAGCATTACAGTTTATAAAACAATTTTAGCTTGGAATACGTAAGTCTCTATATGAAGGTTTCCATATGTTAAAAATTTTATTTGTGTGTTTGATTTTAAATTGCTTTGAAAAACAGACAGTTGAGGTTTGTAGAAAGGAATCTTTCTTTTAGGAAATAAATGTCTCTAAAGTACAGGGCACCAGCAGTAAAAACATTCTTACTGCAAATCAGAAACACATTGAGAAGTGTTTGTGGAGTACACCTTCTGAAAACAGAATTTGTTTCTATTTGCTGGAAAATTGAAAAATCTGTTGTATCTTGGCATGTTTGTTTGGCCCTGTCCCAGGCTGTTCATGCAGCAGTGGCATTATTGTGCAATGAGGCTTTCAGGACTTGTAAAACCCTCAAGTTTCTCTTCTATTTAATTTCTAAAATGCAATGTACATGCCAATGGTCTGCATAGACCCAGCCGACACTGTTGTTTTATGAAGTGAAAAGCAAATGTGTGTACTCCATGATATTTTATTTTTAATAAAATGTGAAGTATTTTTGAGAAATGAAGACAATTAATCAGTGTCTCAGCTTCTGCATGGCACCTAGCCAGAAGTCACCAAACAGACAGCTGAAGTTTAGAGATTGTTTTTGCAAGGCTAATTTAAGGTGAACTTAGATGGATTCAAGATTTATAAGCACTACAAAGTCCTGACTGGAGCAAAGTTCAACTAAGTAATCCACAGCTCACTCTGCAGACAAAGTGCTGCAGCTGAAACTTCCATGTGATTTAGTCTACAGTCAATGGGAATTTTCAAAACAGGCAGAAAGAGTGAGTTTCACTGTTTCACTTCAAAGGTCTCCTAATAACTGAGAGGATTATACTCTTTTAACCAGTTAAGAAGGTTAGATGATTTTGAGTGAGAGCTTTACATCCATCAATAATTCTAAGTTGAAAGTTGAAAGATATCGTTTGCATGTACATCCTTTAACTCTTTAAGGGTTGCAGCACAACAGTGCACCTGTTTTGCGACTGCATCCAAACTGCTGAATAAATGACAGCTGCTTTTAAAATTCCTTTACTGACGGGAAGTTATTGGTAAGAAGATTAATTAAAATTCTTTACTGAAACATTTAGTAAAATTAAGGTCCTTTATACTGCTTCTCAGACTTTTTTCTTTCCCTGCTAAATAAATATATAATGTACATTTAAGATCATTCTAATGTGAGCTGTGCAGACTTTGATGTTAGTACCTTTTACCTCTAGCATGCTAATGCCATATGTATATTTTATCAAATTAGAAAGAAGTTTCAAATGCTCAGTTCCAGTGACAAAGGTGCTGCTGAAGTAAAAAAGCTGAGGATTGTCAAACTAAAATGAAAAAGGTACATGCAGGAAATGACTATAAATTTCTTCTTTTTACAGGGGAAGACAGGAAATTATACATCATAATAGTAAAAGAACTATCCTTTATCATATCAAGTGGTTCTTCTTAAGTTCTTTTTGCTCACGTTTACCATTATTAGTGCAGTCAGAGAGCCCAGTTAATAAAGAATTACTTCTGCATTGTGTGATTGTACCTCAAATCTTCTGCAAAGAAGCCAGGGTAACACATGTGCTATGAATTCTTAAAGAATGGTGACAACTTATTGTGAGTTTTGCATAGCCTATATTAGCACTAGCATTAGCCCACAGAACTACCCCTAAAATAATTTTTAAAAAGCTCTAGAAAGACAGAGAAAGAATGAAGAAATGAAGAAAAAAAATATAGGATTGCATATTCTGTATCAAAAATCCCATTAATGTTATTATTAACAATAAAAATAACCATCATTGTATTAATGTAATGCCTAGGAGTCATAATACTTGTTGAATAAAATATCAGAGACAATTGAGAAAGGTAATTACAATCTTGATTGATAGAAAGACCACCCGTACCTTCTATCTACCCAGCAAGATATAACAGAAATGGACTTAATTTCTCAAGTGGAAAGTTGAAAGGTTGGGAAATGAGTCAAGTCTGCTATAGTGACTTTTAGAAATTACTGAAAACAGAAAACATTTTTTTCTTAGAATATCTTAGACACAACTGCATCCTGCTTCCTCAACATCAGCAGCTTTCTTAATAATCTGACATACATTAAATATAGAAAACACTTCTTAAAAATGGGAACTATGCTTTCAAAAATCAGAATGTTAAAAATATCTGACGCAATATATCACTAGCTTTCCTTTCTGATGTGTTTTAGTGTAAAATGAATAGATATTTGACTGAGAAATATGATCACACGGTAATTCAAATAAAACTTAAGAAGAACATAATGTCATAAGAAACTTACCATTGCATTTTTTACGCACTCAAAGCTATCCTTTAGCTACTGTACAAATTATATACTGGGAAGGTGAAAAAAAGTTATAATCTTCCGGCTTAGAAACAGTAGTTTTACATTGTGTCATGGCTTCAAAAACCTGATCGGAGCTACGTATTTGAAACAGCTTTGATAGTAATTGCATAAAATAGGTTTCCAAGTATTTATATCAAATATATTCTTGTAATTAGGCTTAGTGAAATCATGCTCTGTTTTGTTTGTTCCCTCACTGGCTCTTTGAATCTTGCATTTTTGACTTCTTTGTCTCCCTACATAAGGTGTCTTTTGTGGATTTTACTCCTTAACCTTTCATGACTCCCAAGTTTCTCGTAGTTTCCTGAAGCATTGCTGAAATAAATACATTAAAGATTGTGAGACACAATGGGCTGCAGCCAAAGTCCTATGGGCAGAAAAGAGCCCTGGATGATTTCCATTGAACTAGTAGAGGGTGCAATTCAGTGAGATTAGGGAAATTTTCACCTGGTTTGATGCTTTGTAGGACTGACACCTTTTTCATTTTCTGGTGTACCTGTTGTTCATTGAAGCTTAGTTTTTGTTCCCTGGGGCCTGCCTTTTTGGGGGATATGCTTCACCCTGGAGATTTTGCTTATATTTTAAATATCTTCATAGTTAGAAGTGTCTCATTCCAGAACTTTTAAAGAGAATTTCAGTTTTCCTTAATGACATGCACAAAAATAAACCAAGTTGCTAGCTAGATAAATGGGGCACAGGGGTGGGAAACAAAAAAAAAGACAAATGAAATTGGCTAGGTAAACAAATCGGAAAGTGGTGACTTAATATACATACCTTAGTGCATAGTAAGTGCATCACTGGATGTATTTCTTTCATTTCATTACTGTTTTCCACATGGTTATTTATGTGTTTTTCAGTTTTCAGTTTAACCAAACCAGACAAAACCAGCACTTTATGTGAGAAATCAGCTACGAAAGCTGGGTCAGTTGTTGGTCCATGCTGAAGGATCTCTTCTGCACAGGATACACAATGTGATGTGACTTCTCAAGGGTGCACTTCAATCACTCCTAGAGAGAGGAGTTTTAGGCTGGGTGAATGGGAGTCCCTGTGAGCAGCACTCATAAATGTTGCCCATCAGAAGAGTAGATAATGTGGTTTTTCATCTGAGATTTCTTAGGCATTCTGAAAGGTTGCTTTTTTTATCAGTAGGTGGTTCAACCTGCTTGATATTGTGGCTGCTTCGTTAACCAGTGCCTGACTGCATCACACAAGTGCTGCAGGTTTTGTATTATTAACGCAGTCCTGCACGGTGCTAAGCAAGACAGCCAGTGGGAATTGGTGGTGCTGGGTACTTCATGAGACATGCTCAGCACCTTCCAGTACTGAGCCCTAAATAATGGTCTGGAATTAAAGCAGCATATTAAATTTCACAGTCATTTTCATAATCAGTTAAGGGGAAAGGTCATGATATATCCACCAATGCCTCGACACCAGCAAAGCTCCATCTATATGTATGAAAAGCAACAAAATGTAGTTTAAGAAATGTACTTTAAAAAATTGATCTAAGGACTGTAAAAACACTCAAAAGTCTTTTAATATACATTTTTTTTGCAAAAGCGGTTCTATAAATCATAGATAGTTAAGAACAGAATGTATATAATAATTTATCTACAATATGTTAATCTGAAACAAGAAACTTTGTTATCTTTTTAATGCAAATGAAACTGACAGTCTTAATCTATGGGAGATGAATATTTCAATCGTTTCACGAGGAACTGACATTATACTGCAGTATCTTGTCAGTGACAAATTCAACCCTCTAAATAATGTTCTTTCCAAAAGAAATATTTTTGTGTTTAGAATGTACAGGTAGGCAAATAATCAATTACAGGAATATAGTATCCATACTCACCTGGTATTAATGATTAAAATTTTCTGAAAAAAACAGTTACAGGATTTTTTTCAGGTAATTTCTGTGATGAAAATTCTGTAGTCCTTGTGTGGGCAAAACTGTCACTGAAACAAATAAATGTGTTTTTAAAGAAAGATGTTCCCAGAGTTTTAAATACAACTATATCTTTGTTCTCTTAAACCACCTCAGCACCCCGCTAGGAGAGGGACAGTGCTTTGTCAAATACTCAGTTTGGAGCAAGTAGTCCTTGCATAGAATCCAGCTGCTGACCAGGATCAGGAGTGGACTGAGTCATGGAGGAATTTGGCCCAATGTATGTAATGACAGTACAATCCTGAGCAGACATCCATGTAACTCATTAAAAGTTGTAGACTTCACTGTTGAAATGCAGTATAGTATTTTGAGCTCTTAAGCTCTTTTCCAAATTTAATATCAGATACAAGTCCTGCTGAAATGAATGGGAAATGAGAAAATGTGTCAAACTACCCTTTCTGAAAAACAGATATCAATTTATTTTACAATTTTTTTTTCCTCTTTTTTTAATGGTGAACCATAAAAAAAGGAAAATATTTAACAAGGGACTATGAGTTTTTTCCACCCAAAATAAAATTGGTGAGTACTATAGAATCAATATCAATGGAAACATTTGAAATGTTAGGAATGTTTTTCTCTCTAGCTTTTCTCTCTTTCATGTGGCTCAAGCACTGTGGCTGCCTTACATCAGGTGAGACCAAATGCACCTGGAGATTTCACAGATGCTTTGGATAGCTGAGTATTTCATAACTGTCCATCTCTACAACCAATCCACAAAAATTTAGAACAGAAGAAAACCCGCTGCTGCCATTCAGCAAGAAGTCTATTACGAATCCCTAGGTGGCATGGAAAGCATTTAGACTCATTTCATTCACATGTCAGGTAAAGACTTTCATTTAGAAGTGAGATGAATGCTGAATAATGGATCTTTTGAATAATGTAATTAAGAATTCATTAAGGCAGCCCTTAAAATAAAATCTCCAAAATGCAATGCATGTATATTTCCTTCCTCTAATGTACTAGAGAATCAAATGAATGAACAGAACATAATATAATACTGATGTTTACAAAATTTTCACATTTAAATTAGATGAACTCTCAATATAATACAATAAATAATTTTTAATGGTGTCTGAGTAGGAACAATTAGGATTCTTGAAAGAGATTCTTGTCCTTGTTAGGAGGAAATTGAATGCAAGCAGACTAGTGATAATCTCCCTGTGTCTGGTTTTTGCAATATGTGTTTACTTGAAAATCTTGACTCCACTGAAGCCTACAGAAACTCTCGCACTGCTATTTTTATTTTCCTCAACATTTATACAACTGTTTTGATAAGAAAGAATTTTAAAAAAAGCTCATATGGACTTGTGCCCGAGCTTTCTGATTTCCAGCAAAGTGACTCTCTCCTGTGAAATGTCCTCCAATACATTCTCTATTTGCTCAGTCACTGAGGAGATTTTGTCTGATTTTCACACCAAACAGGAAAGTGCAGGATGTGCTCACCAGCTGCTATTCAACTAGGCGCTGAATAGGACCATTCTTGCTGCAGTCACACTCATTCCCGCATCATCCTCCACCCGACCTGTGAGCAGGACAATATCCAGCGTCAGGATTTTGAAGCAAAGCCTTAGCTTTTTTTTTTTCACACTCAGCTTGAATTTGAAGATGAGCTTTGGCTATTAGAGGGTAAAGACTTGATCCAATTTGTGCACATGGATATGTGCAGAGGGACAGGACTAGCTTCATGGGTCTTGACCTCTGGCATTCAAGAAAAGGAGTGTCAAGGAAAATATACATTTTTAAGGATTTAATGGTGATAGAAGCCCTCGATTATGCATAGGTGACTAAAATCAGGCTGGAAGTTAAATGTCTGACTAAAAATCTAAGCACACAAGACATTTGCATAACTGTTGAATGGCTTTGACCACATGCCTAACTTTTACACAGTCAGGGTTAGTTAAGATGAATTTCATTTATGTTCGTCTTCAAGCAAGAGAAAAAAGGATGATGAGTGGATTAAAGAAGCTGTTATGTTGACAGGAACAGGACTACCCCAATATAAAATCAGAGAATCATAGAGTACCAAGTTGTAAGGGACCACAATGATCATCTGGTCCAACCTTTCTTGGTAAAAGCACAGTCTAGAAAAATGGCCTAGCACCCTGTTCAGCTGAATCTTAAAAGTGCCCAGTGTTGGGGAATCTACCACTTCCATGGGGAGATTATTCCAATAGATGATTGTTCTCATCATGAAAAAATTCCATCCTGTGTCCAATCAGAATCTCCTCAGGAGTAACTTGTACCCATTACCTCGTCTTTTTCATGTGACTCCTTTTAAAAAGAGAGTCTCCATCTTCCTTTTAGCCATCCTTTATATACCGGAACATGGTGATAAGGTCTCCCCTAAACCTTCTTTTCTCATGGCTGAACAAGTCCCGTTCTCTCAGCCTTTCGTCATAATGCAGCTTCCCAGTCTTTTGATCATCTTTGTGGCCCTTCTCTAGACTCTCTCAACTGCCTTGACTACATTTAGGCTTATCTAATGCAAATGTCCTTCTGGTACCCAAGTCAGCTTTCATTTTTTGAAGAAAATGTAGTTTAATGAAAGCAGGGTCAGGGAGGTCCAGGAGGATTTAATTCCCCTGTTCTTGGTTACGTGTATTTGGCAGAACATTAGAGGTCCTTGACAACTCAGAGAATATTGACCTATACTTTCAAGAACGAAGTTTTCATCTATTCTCAGGCCCAGTTTTGAAAATCTGTCTCTACCGTACCACAGTAAGCATATAATCAGAGCTCTACATGGATGGTGATAGTGACAATCCTTTATCTTACTCCTTTTTCTCTTGACAGAAACATAAACAGAGAAGTGGGAGGCAAGTCCATCTTGCCATCAGTACTTGTAGTGATGCTGAGTAAAAACCCTGCCATTTCAGCAACATCTGACTTATTTTATCCATCAGATTTCTCAGACTTGAGAAGTCCCTGTATAGACATGAAACATGGTCTCAATACAGAGGTCACCCAGGTAACACACATGGGGAAAAAAACAGAACAGACTTCATTTCAACAGCTTACAACCACATGCTTGTTTTTGAAGAACCAAACTTGGCAAACAGAGATTTTGTCACACTTGTAGCTGGAAAAACCTGAGAGGTTTCAAGTATACAAAGTGTTTTCTGGGTCTTCAGAAAAAAGGTCCTTCAAAATAAAACCAACATTAGTTTTTACTAAACTGCTTTACCACATGTGCCAATATGTGGCTTCCTTGCAAGTTTTTGAAAGGCTCATTCAGTTGTTTAGAAGATGGTTGTTACTCTCACATGATGCAGGTCAATGGAAATTCTCAGTTGATGTACTGGCATGTGAAGGCTCCTGAACCTGACTTTCCTCTGTACTTTTAAGTTTCTGTCATGTATCAGCTGTTTAGCATTGACCCTCAAATTTAACATGATCTACTTTATCCACTTTGCAAGAGACTAGGAATGCCTGTGGAAATAAAATTACATCTCAGCAGATTTGTGGAAATTTCGGGCAGCCACTTTTAAACTATTTTACCTTGGTCACTTGCAATTAACAGACCATATTCAGCTTTTCTGCCTGCTCAGCCAGTCATTGAACTTCTCTTTACTGCTACTGCTTTCCTAATGGAGCATGCAAGCATACTGCAACTCACTGCATTTTGTAAAGCATCTTGTGGAGTTATTCTGAGAGAAGATACCACTGAAATGGAAGTGTCCTCATTGCAGTATCACCTTTGATGGGCAGAACAAATGTGCCCTGGGAAATTTAAAGGGAGGAGCAGAAATGTCAGGAGGAAGGTAGACCGCTGCCAACACAACCACTTCCAGATTGCTCTTTTAAGTAAGACAAAGCAGGTCGTATCTTTAAATCATTCCTTTCACAGAGAAGTATCTGCCATTGCTGTGTAGGAACCTTAAAGTTATTAGATAGCTACCTGGGAACCAATGGAGCCTTCAGCTCATACCACATGCGCCTAATGGATGATTCTGCCCTGAAGGGGAGAGTCCATAGTTTCATTAGGAACTTAGAAAAAAAGCTGCATTTGATGGCAGTCCCCTGATGTCTCTTGTGGTTAATCAATTGCCATATGTGCCAATCAGGCTAGGTTGAGCTACAGGCAACTCTTTTTATTTATGGCTAAGAGACTGAGAATAGCCTATGTGGCTGGGAAGCCAGGCAGACCCAAGGATTTTCCACAAGCCAGCAGTCAAGGAGGCAATTTATTGAGGGAGAAACCCCAGAGCAAGAAATTAAAAAAAAAAAAAAGAAAAAAAAAAGATAGACAGTGATATGTTTTACATTACAGAATTTCTCTTGGTATGGGTATCAGCTTCTGAATATTTCAGCAATGTTGCATCTCATCTCTCATCTACATATCCATCGAGAAGTGTTCAGCAGAAATTGCCCTTTGTTCTGAAGCACAGAATTAAACTGACTTCCAGCTCACTGCCAGACTTGGGCCCTGAAAACTGAATACACTTTGTGATGATTTTAGAATGGTCTAATCTTTACTCTTGTCAAACTAAACTGCAGGATTAACATATGAAACTTTTTCAAATGTCCACATTAATCACAAATGACAATCAATCTTTTATTCTGCCCAATAGGGGCAATCTGTTTCATGCATTTTTGAGGGTAAAGGGGTTATTTAGCAATTGAATTCTATGATTTGTGACATTTGTTTTGAATTACACATCATCTTGTCTTGGGAAATTACTAAAAATAAGATGTAGTGCTATCTCCTCCAGTGACATCTACTTTTGGCTTCCTCTTGCACATGTACATCTATGAATATATTTATGTTTACATACACATATCTACATGAAGGAATATATCCTTGCCTGTTTACTCATCTAGGGAATAGGAAGTATACAATAGATTTGATATTGGTTTGATGTTGTAGTACATAATAATTTAGAAATAAGTGCTAATATCCAGAATAAGGCACTTCAGTTCATTTCAGTGGTCTTATAAACGGACTGCCAATTGCAAAAACATAAGATAGGTGATGCTTGTATTTTCAATTGATCTTGCTTTAGAAACATGTATGACAGTTCCCACATTAAATTAACAGGGTTCTACATGGACACCAAGTCCTTTATACACTTCAGGACTGAATCTTTAACTTTTAGGGCATACTCTATAAAACAGTAATTTAAAAATGCTGAAATAATGGTGGGAATTGTTCCCTGTGTTTCTAAAGACCATTTTAATTCCCCAGTAGCCCAGATTCTTCTTCCACAACTCCAGCTTGTGTTAAGAGACAGGAGACTGCTTGATCTGGTGAAGTCATGGCTATAAGACATCTGAAAATAGACTGAGGACTGAGGATATCATATACTATATATATTATGGAATTAGTTACTGTATATATAGCATGCTCCAGAGAATAATCTGCATGTTGTTTGACTGTCTATTAGACTTCTGTTTTCTTCTTTATTTAAATATACGCAATGACTCACGAAAGAAAGAAATCTATACCTATCTTTAAATTGTTTGTTGTGTGCAGTAAAAAAGGCTACTTCAACATTTTTACAATTTAGAAATCACTCATAACTGTGAATCATCAAGCGCTAAGGTCTATTTAATCTGCATAAACAGTGGTATATTGAAAGATTTAGAACAACATATCACTTATGTATGAACTGCTCTTCAACCATGTGAATAGTTCCATCATGGGAATAAACTATTCCAATTTTATTGTCTCTTTAAGTCCTACTGGTTCATTGTAACAGAAACTCATGAATCATGATAGAGATTGTGGAACTTTTACTGGGTAATTGATGCCTCCCTAAAAACCATCTCAGCTACATTTAAGACGATTTTGTTCTCATTCAGACAATATACATTAAGCTTAGAGAGTGTGGTTTAATGCAACAAGGTCCTCAAAGAACAAATTAAGAAATATTTAAATGTTTGCTGTAGGTAATATGATGAGTACTGCCAATGAGACAAAATGGTTATCCCTACGCAAGGGATTGCCCCAGCAGGGGGATTGGACTAGATGATCTTTGAGGTCCCTTCCAATCCCAAACATACTGTGATACTGTGAAGGGGCTGAAAACCTTAACAATCTTATGAAACAGTGTTTTCTGCTGATTTTTTTTTTCTCCATAACCTCATTTTCTACCCCTCCTTCATTCCTCGGTTGTTGAAAGAAATATACAAAAGAAATGTTCATATAGATAACCAGTAGGATGCCAGAAAGGGCCTTTTTCAGTCAGAAATGGTGTGATGCCCTCTGGATAATCAATTGTCCCTGCAACACTTTAGGATTTTTCATGCACTGAGATGCAAACTGAGCAATTTCTTCATTTTTTTTCCCCTTATATAGTTTGTTAATACTGGAAAGGCAATTGGACAGTGGGGCCTCCTCATTCTTGGTACTATTTCAAAAGCAACTTGAAATGCCCTGACAGCAGTTCTTCTCACAAAGTAACGTTAAGGTTGTGACACGGACCAACAAAAGGCTGACACACCGTCGTTAGCTTACCCTGTTGTGCTTAGGTAATGGTGGAGCCTTAGATCTGTGTGTGATGTTGGCATTATATGTTCTTCAATAACAAGGTGCCAGAGGATGAATTGAATGTAGAATGTCGTCTTTAACTTTGAATTTCTAAGTTTAGGCTAGCTTCTTTCTTTAATATTAAAGACTGACTGTGTATTAATTATACAAAACCTTTGATAATAAATATATTAGTTCCTCAGAGTTAGTTAGTATTTAAGTGCAATATTTTCAAAATGAGCTTGTTTGGCAAAAATGCAGCAATAAAGTCACTAAAGTGTGCTTTTACACAGTTATTCTGACGTATTAAAAATTTTGGCCATGAACTGGCATCCGCAAATTTCCCACCTGTCCAGCAGCGTTCAAAACTGGGATTTGTTCTAAATGCATTTCTGATTTTAACTAACTAAACCTCCACTATAAACTCTTTCCCTTATAAATTTTATGGGACAGTTAATCCAGATCTGGAATTCTGGGGCTTTCACCACAGCCATGGCAAAATAATAAAAATAATTAGACAGAGAACAGCACAAGTAATACCTTCATATTTTTGTAAAATTGGCTAATAACAATCACTGTGTAAACCACTCGTGCCTGTTAAAGCTTGGCAGTTTCCAGTGTCTGTAAAAAGAGAGCTTACATGTTTTTTTGTAAAGTCAAAGAAAAAATTGGCTCCTCAAAGATAACAAATTCAATATTTTTATACTCTCCAACTACTTTAAATAAAAGTATTAACTGCGCTTCTCTTCTTACATTCACTGTGTTAGTGTGTTAAGGGTTTGTTTTTCTTTTTTTTTTTTTTCCCCAAAAAACGCCTTTAACTCTGTTATTTTTTATGTAATTATACAAACATGCTCAAGAAATGCAATTTTGCAAGCTTTTAGCTGAACCAATTGTTTTGAGACTATGATCACATATAGAGTTAAATTTTCTGGATCAGATAATGATAGCTAAGCATAGCACACCAGCATGTTGTTTTTCAAAAAGGGGAAGGATGCCATTCATATCATTGCCTGGTCTTAGGCGATTTAACAGTCATTCAAGGTCCTGTGTCTGGGAAGAAAAAGCTCAGATCTTTCAGAATCACTTTCTTGGAACCCTCCTTTCTTCTCGTGTTAGCATTACATTATGTGAATAAGGTATAAGCTTTAATTCCTGGAGTAGGTGCTCATTGTTCAGAAAATTTGCTGTCAGAACAAGTAAAATTTGCTTTGTGAGCTCCCTGTGGGAACCAAATGGCAAGCTCTGTCTTCTCCACAAGAGGAAATAGCTGGCATGGTATTATCCAGTTCCTGAGACAACATTTTTCACCCTTCGCTTTTATCTCTTTACCCCTTCCTCAGAAATCTTGCCCAATCTGTAGCAAGCATCTTTCATCTTTGACTCTTGATCCTAAAGCAGTTGAGAATAAATGCTGTTAAAAAGAATATCGCAGAGTATCCTGTAGGATTTGGTGCTTTAAGATAGGGTCATCCTGAGGGAGATGAGGGAATTTTCCTTTTCTCAGGGAAAGAAGAAGTTAGGTTGGAATTTGTCAAATAGTGACACTCAC
The DNA here is from genome assembly GCF_964273445.1 of Streptopelia decaocto. Taxonomy (NCBI): domain Eukaryota; kingdom Metazoa; phylum Chordata; class Aves; order Columbiformes; family Columbidae; genus Streptopelia; species Streptopelia decaocto. The sequence continues at coordinate 27,794,487 of NC_138663.1, forward strand.
AGATGTGCAACTCCTCTTTGGCTTCCTTTATATAGTCAGTGGAGAGAAACAGACACTTCTGGGGTGCAATTAATGTCATCCTTGGGTAGAGGTCTAAAGTAAGTGCAATGAATTCTCCTCTTCCATAGCCACCTGGGACAAATTCAGATTCAGATCCCACCTGAAATTAGGTGGATGATTTCCACCCTTGAAATTATGCAGTCTGCCCCAGAATTGCCAGTGTAAATAGGGACTTCTGAAGTTACCAGAGATGCAAAGTTTGCAAGAAATATTATTTTGCATGTAAATAACCTCGAAGTCAAATAAATTACTAGCATTTAACAGTACCATTATTCAAAAATGGTTCCACATGTAACCTCAGATAACTGAGACAAAATCAGATATGGATGCAGTGCCTAATCAGAAGCACAGGGGGTTTTAAGGATAGGAAGCATAGCAAAGAGGTTTGGGGAGAAGGATTTGTTGGGAAAAAGAAAATGAAAAAAGAAAAAAAAGAAATATGGTCTTTCTTCATATTCATTGTTGCTTATAATCATCTCTGCTGAAGCACAGAGTCTTGCTTGTTTGTTTTAGAAATAACCCCTGGTTCATGCATAAGAAAATACATTAAGTATTCTAAAAATTATTCCTTTTCTTCTCTGTGTAGCAGAAAGTCAGGGGTCAAATTCTCAGCTGCTGTAATCCCCACTGGAGTCATTCTCATTCATAATTGAAATGGGCTAGATCCTCAGCTCACTTAAGCTGGCATAGCCTTATTGAAGTCAGTGGAAATGTGTTGATTTTTTAGTAGATGAAAACCTGGTCCTTGAAATGCAGTAATTTTGCCTGAGCTGAGTGCTCCAGGCCAGATTGTTCTCAGTATTTAGCAAGGATTTGCATTGTCTTTATGAGTCTATCATCACTATTCAGTGTCCCTAAAACAGAAAAATCCCTGCAGTAGTGTTATAACAGTCAGTGGCAAAACAACAGTTTCAGTGTTTACTTTCAGTCTTTGCCCAAAATGATTTATGTGCTAGTCTGTTTGAGGACAATGTTTTGCTATGTAAAACAACTCCTCTGTTGTTTAGTAACAGCAACAGAGTCCTTGGCACAATTTTTAAAATCTTTTTTAACATTAAGAGACACTATAGTGTGCAGATCATCTCAGTGGAATAATGCACTGGTGCAGAGGAGCACTAAATCAAATGATAAATTGAGTGTAACATCGATTATGTTAGCTATGCATAGAAATATATACATTTGATGGTCATTATGACACTTGAATGTTCAAGATGAAAAGTGAAAAATACATTTCAAGTTCTGTGTATGTGAAAAACTGACAATGATCTGTAATTTGCGTCTAGCATTAAATTCTATAAATCTGCTGGTGTTTTCAGCATTGAAAGCCTCATTCTAAATGGAAAGGTCATTATCATTATTAAGTTTTATAAGAAAATCAGTACGTGTACTAGTATCTATTTAATAACTGAGACATCATGAATGTCAGACTTAACACACTTTGCTGGGTGCTAATAACTCTTTAAGTGTACCCTTGACTCGACTCGAAGGCAGTATCAGAATTTTTATATCATCTGAACTGCCTGGTAGCATTCAAAAGTACTTCCATAATAGCCAGGTAAAAGTATAGTGACTTCACACAACTTTACCTAATTTTGCTCCCATTTCAAAGGTTAAGCTAAACTCATTGTTCCTGTCTTATGTAAGAACTGGATGTGCAGGTAGCTGAGTCACAACAGACCTGTCCTGCTTAACCATTCCTCATTTTTATTGGAGCATATTATGTTCCTGAGAAAAGTATGTGTCAGTAATGACAACAAAATGAAGCCTTTTGTACCCAAAATAAGTGCCTGGCAAAACAATATTTGCATCAATTCAAAATCGCTTTTTGAAACATCTTGGTGGAATGGTGCTGTCTAAATATAAAATATGTATTTATTCAGCATTTTTTTTAACTTTTGTAATTTCCACATTATATTATTTCTAACTCAAGTCCAGTGGTAGGTTGATACAGCTTGTTTCTTTTTCTATTATATATTGAAATTAAAAATTGAAAGATGTAGTTTCTGTTAATGAGTTTTGTAGGGGTCTTCTAGTATTATGTCCCTAGGCGAGTTCCTTACTTGATATGAAGTCCTCATAAGAGGTGCTTGTGCACTTGATTAATTCATAAATGGTGTTGAGGGCTGCATATTTGCACAATTCTTGTTAAATCATGGAAGTCTGCTATTTCTCTGTACAGTGCACTGACAATTGTGATGCTCATATTATGCAGATAATCACACAATTCTACGAGTCCCATATTTTCCAAATAATCACATCTATGCAACATAAATCTCCTATTGTAAAGGTCAAGGTCCCTTGGCAACATTTATATCAGTTCTGAAGCAAAATGGGGAGCCAAAGAGAATATTCAGATTCTTGAAAAAATAAGATCAACAAAGGCAAATGACTAAACAAAAATATCCAAAAGTTTCACATCACTGAAGAGAGTTTTTAGCAATTAATACTAATGCAAAATTAATCTACATAAGATATCAACCTACAAATGTATTGATATCTGTAGATTTTACTCAAACTTTTGGGGTGAGAGGTTAGTTGCAAATGTCTCTGAAGGTTGCCATTCTCTTTCCTGAATGATAAAATATGAGTCTACTAGAAGAAAGACCAGTGAATACAAATCCAGAATTTTCTTCCAACTAATTGATGCAGACTAGAAGCAGGGCATTTTTAATGAATCCAAGAGCACTGACCACCTCTCAACATCAATATTCAAGGGCTACAATTAACAAACTGGTTTGCTGGGATATTCAGGGAATGGAACAGAAATGGGCAAAACCACTGCTATTATACACTCCCCTGAAATCAAAACTCTTGTTGGCTATGCATTGCAATATAAAATTAGACCTTATTTATTTCTGTGCAAACAAGATGACAGTTGTTAAGATATTGTTTTGTTAAACACAGTATTTATTTTAAAGACACAACTTGTTGCATATTGCTATTGTTGATGCTATAGTATAAGCTCTGTTGCCCCCACATGCATACAAAGGCATAAAAACACACATGGAACCTTCTTCTTCAAAGGAATAGGCCTTCAATTTTCTTTTCATTAAGGAACCAGAAGAAAATATCTGACTTTCTAACCATGTGCCCAAAGACCTTTACCTCGGAGCACAATACTCGAGGATCTCACTTCTCATCTGCAAAATATGTGCTCTTTATGTATTTTTATTTTTTGTTTTAATGCATAAAGTATTCCTAAGGCACAAAGAGAAACCCAGGTTGCTGGATTGATTACTAGTTTCTAATGTTTGGGGTTTTGTTGTTGTTGCTGTTGTTTGTTTGTTTTGACATTCACTTCTTTTTAGCTTATTATGGGACAGGTATTTCAAGAAAATAGGGCATCACCCCAACAGTATTTAAATGGAAGGAAGAAACTTGGCCAAGGCTTTGAGTCTTTGCGTACCAATGGATAAGATTACCCTGGAAGTATATTTCCAGATTATACCATATCTCTCTCTCTTCTTCTGTTTTTTAAACATTTAATTTTGAACTTAGTTTTAATCTGGGCTCAGTTTCTTTTCCTAGTGTAAATAAGTATAGGAGAATTTCACAAAATGCAGGCTTCTTTCTACTCAGTTTTCAGCTCCTTGTCAAACAATACGATGTTCAATAGGGTCAGTTGGGTTGGCAACTGTGCTAAAAAAATAAAGAAGTGCTGGCACTGACATTGTTAGACTAAACAAAAACCCTGCATTAGATACTTAATTTTGAAGATCTAAAACATAAGCAAGAACAGTTAAAAAATACAAAAGTAATTTTAAAAATGAAGCTAACTGATAAATGAAATTGAGATACATCCAATTCCTTGTGTCAGAAAATGTGAAAGGTGACTAAATTGTAGAGGCTACATTCAGGTAAAGTCTTAAGGATTGACCTAACTTTGAGCTCATGAACAACTGTTTTAACTCAGGTGACACTGCTCAATGGCTTGGAGACTCGTATGTGAATAAAGTACTTCACCAAATCAAGGCCATTGTGCAAGAAGAATACAGTGTCAGTGTATAGCAACCATGCTCCCCAGGAAGGAACATTTTTTGTGTGAAAAAGAAGTGTTGCTACAGAGGCTGTGTATGATCAGGCTGCACAGTGTTCTTTGTTTCAACCCACTAGGGTGCTGTCTTTTCCCATATTATTATTATTGCATACTCTGCAGTAATTTAACATCTCAGAAAGCTAATAGTTCTCCTTAAATTGTAGCCTGCATACCATTACTGATGGTTACAGTGGAGTGCAAAGCCTATTTGCACACTACACATCTTACAGTGGGTTTTTTTGCAAATCGAAGAACACTTTATGTCTAATGTCTCAGAAGTACTGGATCAAGTTCAGACTAAGAGGTGTGCCAAGGAAACTCTCTTTGCAACTGATGGGTGATGCTTCTGCTTACATCAGTAATGAGGTACCAAATTTATCTATTGCATAAAAAACACCACAGATGCTTCAAAAAGAGGCAGAGCACAGCCTCTATTGCAACTGCTTTGTGGCATCTCAATAGCATAAAGAAACTCAAAGTATCTTTGTGCAGGAGTTGGAGCACACCGTGAAGTGTATCTGGCACTACACTGGCAGATTTACACTCCCCTCAGAAAACAGATTTTAATAGGGGAAATAAGCAAAGATACTGTTTTCCTACTTTACTGCTTTACTGCTACTTCTTAGAGCTACTATAGTACAATTTATTTGCAAGAGCATGTGTGAAAATCTATACTATGGTCTAAAGGGAGCTTAGAGGGTTTTTTTTGTACACACTGTTTTCTGTGACTCTGGAGTGCTCCAGTTATACATGTCCAAGCAGAGCAGTAGGGACACTTGCTTTGGATCTTCTGTTAACACCATCTGACATGGTGCCTGGGGGGGTGCTGCTGGGAGGCTGGGTATTGCCAAATTCTTAAATGGTCAAGCTTCAGTTTTAAATGTCACCATATGAATGGAAGATTAAGCAAAATGTAACAAGACTTCCACTTAGAAAAATAAAAAGGAATTGACATGCTACTTAACTGCTTCCACAGAGATCCAACAGAGAAATGAGCACAAATTAGAAACTTCTAGGACAAAAGCAAAACTATGGTCTTTATGTTGACAGAATCAGGCCATGATCTTGCCCCATATTTCCATCAAAAGAGAAAAGTTTGGAAATATAATATGAATAGTATTCACATTAAAGTATAGGCTTGACATGAACACCAATCAATCAAGACTGGCGGTCAGGAGAAGACTTCAGTGGCTTCTCAAATTTGTTGTTCACGCCCTGTAATCTCAGATCAGCACACAAAGAGACATACTTCAAACACTATGACCTATGTTTCCATAGAGCTTGGGAATTTATTACGTGGTCTAGATGCAACTGGTAGAAAAAAAATCCCATGTCTTAAGTTTCAGTGGTACTTTAGCCTATATTACAGGTTAATTTGTCAGTTGTATACTGAAACTCTTAAGATCCCTTAGATGTCCTTGAAAAAAAGTCACATAATAAATGCTCTGGTTAATTATGCTGCCATAGCTAAACTGTTCTGGTACCTGTGCTTAGGGTACCTCCATGTTGTTAATTCAGTGTGGTGTGGAGAGTTTTTCTGGTTCCAGTTTGCTTTGTACTTGGAGACTTGCAATGTGAGCCAGAGACACTACTGGTAGACTCTGAGCGGTTCCGCTCTTGGTGGAACTGCAGCTGAAGCCATGCTTCGGGACAGCCCGAACATGCCCGCTTGCAATGTGGACACAAGGTCCCCCAGCATTCAGCTCCCTGGGCATGCACAGTGTGTGCCTGAGCCAGGCAGATGGCCTGACATCATTACTGTGAAGGTATTACACATGCATAGGGTCCTATAGCCAGAACACATCTTGCTAAGTCAAAGCCCAGACCTTTCCTCTCTGCACTACATTACACGACAACATAAATGTGTCCATAAAGCCAATTCAGGTTTCTCAGCACTTCAGTTTGTGATGTAGACAGTATGACAGTATGGGAATGGACTGACAATTACTCTCATTGCTGTTATATCACCTCTGCCCGTGTGTATTTAGTGCTTCCTTTTGGGAGGGGCAATGGGGAAATCACATTCCCCTTCTAGTTGCCCTTTCCTACTTTGCCAGGCCACAAATACTTGCCAGTAACCAGAAAAGTGAACCTCATAAAGTTCAACAAGGCCAAGCACAAGGTCCAGCACATGGGCTGGGGCAATCCCAAGCACAAATACAGGCTTGGCAGGGAATGGATTGAGAGCAGCCCTGAGGAGAAAGACTTAGGGGTTGATGAGAAGCTCAACATGACCAGGAAATGTGCCCTTGCAGGTCAGAAGGCAAACTGTATCCTGGCCTGCATCTAAAGAAGTGTGACCAGCAGGTTGAGGGAGGTGATTCTCCCTCTCTACTCTGCTCTTGTGAGACCCCACCTGGAGTACTGTGTTTAGCTCAGGGACACCCAACAAAAGAAGGACCTGAATCTCTTGGAGCAAGTTCAGAGGAGGGCTATGAAGGTCATCAGAGGGTTGAAGTACCTCTCTGATGAGGACAGGCTGAGAGACTTGGATTTGTTCAGCCTGGAGAAGGCTCCAGGGACACCTTATAGCAGCCTTCCAGTACCTAAAGGGGGCCTACAAGAAAGCTGGAGAGGTACTTTTACAAGGGCGTGTAGTGATAGGACAAAGGGTAATGGCTTTAAACTGAAAGAAGGTAAATTTCTATTAGACAGACGGAAGAAATTCTTCACTATGAGGGTGGTGAGGCACTGGAACACGCTGCCCAGAGAAGTTGTGATTGCTCCGTCCCTGGAAGTGTTCAAGGCCATGTTGGACTGGGTTTTGAGCAACCTGGTCTAGTGGAAGGTGTCCCTGTCCATGGCAAGCGACTTGGAACTAGATGATCTTTAAGGTCCATTCCAACCCAAACCATTCTATGATTCTATCCTATGAATAAGTCTACCTTTGCTCATTCTCACTGGCTAGCCCCTGGTGATTAAGACACTGGGTTTAGTCTCAAACTCAGTCAATATTTTCCATCTGTCTGAGCAAGACAATGTGGCTATTATAACATTAGGAAACAGTGTGGAGCAAAGGGAGCAGATCTCTATAGTAAAACAATTGATTCTGAGAACCTACGTTCTTCACTATACATACGTCAGATTAGCTGTAGTTAGGTTGCGTGAATTGACTGCTGATTTATGCCTGGAGAACATTAGGTGTGCTCCTGGAGGCATCTCAGGATGCCATGTTAAGCTGTCTAGTCTTCGAAGTTATCTCAAATGAAAGGTAGTAGCCAGAATTTTGCTCTACGGAAACTTTACTATAGTTGTTGATGCTGATATTGAAGTGGATAAGAACCGTTGGGTTAAGCATTTTGTAAATGCACAAATGCTTATCCCTTCATTCATGGTTCCGAACACCATGGGGATGGCATGGTCAGCACAAGGGAATAACCAGTACTTGGGCTAGTTAGGAAATTATGAATTGGACAGTCTGGTAATGCAAATGGCAGCAGATAAGTGGAATAGTAGTGTCAAGATCTTTCTTCTCTCAAACAAAATCTCCAGTTATCTCAGATCATTTGTTTTGGCAAGACTAAAAGCTGGAAAAAATAAAACTGAGGGAGTGAATGTGAAGCCAAATATTTAAAAAAGTATCTTGCAGCTTCCAATGTGTGTTTTCCTCTCCCACCAAACATTCTCTGTTTGAGTCAGCTTTTGGCAACCCTTAGTTACCACTACTGGATTACAGAAAATTTAATCCAGCATGAGTAGTAATCCACCCCAAAATGCACAGTTTTTTTTACCAAATAGTAGAGGTGGGAATGTTCATATATCTGTACGTCTCAAAATATAACCAGTCAGTCTATTACAGAATAAGCTTAGTAGATAAACTTTTAATTTGTCCAGGAGAGCATTTAATTCTGAAGATGAAGCAAGAGAGACAAAAACGCAGCAGGAAAATTCTTGGCTTCCCTGAAGTCAAAGGGAGCTTTCAGAGGAGCCAGGATTTCATCCTGTATATTTTGTTTTTCTTCAGATGTCAGTTACCTGCATACAACATAAATACGATGTGGTCAGAGAACTGTGCAGTGAATGGCTGAAACAGTTAACAAAATCAATAAATGTGGGGAAAGTAGATGAAAACATAAACCAGGCTGAGATATTTTTTCCAGACCAAGATTTTTAAGTCTTCTGTATTTTGTCATTTGTTAAACCACAAATAGTTATAAACAGAGCTGCAGTTCAGAGAGTCTTTGTTTCTAACATAAACAAGGTATAGGGCATAGCTCTGTATGTCGGCCAAACATGACTATAAGTTACAAAAATGATATATATGTATAAAAGAAGTGTCAGACCCTAATTGAAAAATTGTATTTGGACATGAATAAATATAAGGAACACACTTAACTCCAGAAAGGCAGTAAGTATTTAACAGAAAATAACCCAGATTAAATTAATACATACATTATACTGTATCTGTGAAATTAATTTAATATACTGAAACTTGGAAACTGGGAAATATTTGCATCATTTAGTTATTACTATTCATACTGGTGTGTCTGTTCTAGCTGAGAAAGCTTATATTTATAAAACCCATACTGAACATATGCAACTTTTAACTAGATCTAGGAGCAGAATAGCAGACCGTATCAATTTGGATTAAATTTATTTTTTTTAATAGACCAGGTTTGCAGAATTTTTAGTAGGAATAGTATTTTTCATCTAAAATGGCTGCATTTCTTAATAACAAGGCCATATTATAAAACCCCAAGTCTGTAAAGTGCTCATTTAAATACTGTTTTTTTCACTTAATTTATTTTTTCCTAAAATAACTTTTTCAGAACACCATGAACACTTACTATCAAATTATTACTTTAAATTCTTTTACAATCTGTTATTTAGAACTAAAAAGAAATAAAGCTCTCAAATGACTGTGTTAGTTCTCAAGCGTTTTGGTGTTACAGGCTCGTTTGGCTGCATATTGGGTCACAGCAGTCACTGCAGTAAACAATGTTCCAAACTTCCAAAGCCTGCAGAGGTCAGTATAGCAACATCAACAAGAAATTATATAGCTTCACTGAATAGATTAGCACTCACAAATATTTTTTTAAAATCATAAATTGATGTATCTTTCTGGTTGTTACTGTAACTGTGGGACTACTACGGAATGTGATGGCTCTGCCAGCAAACCTCATACACTATCACAGATGCTGAAAGTTTTAAATGCGTATTTTTGCATTTCCATTTGTTGATTATAAAAGGGTTAAGCATATTTTTCTTCAGAGTGTTTGAGAAAAGTTGGACGGGCATTATGGAAAACTTAAGCACGCTCTTCGGAAGCTGTCTTCTCTGTTGCCCTGTCAATGACCTCTGCCATGACATTGAAGGAATACCCTCTGTGTGGGTGAGAAGTAATTTACTTCAATAGCTCTTCTGCCCCAGACATGTATAAAAAGGAGACGGTAAACATATACCCTATGTTTGCTTTGGCACTGTTGGAGCTGACACCATCAAAGTCATTCAGAGCAGAACTTTTAGATGTCTGTGATGAACTAGCACAGGATGAATGATCCAAACAATAAACATTAATCTCCAATCTCATTGCAATGAAATCTCCAGAACCAAAAGGAAGTGACAGATGAATAGTGCTAATCAGGCCCTTAAACAGTATTATATTAATTTTACTTACCCGATTGGTCAGCTTTTCATGGGCTGCCTACTCATGGCACTAAAAACCAGTTACATTAGTGTTTCAATGTACATTCTCAGTCGTATATTAAAGAATAAGCAGATGTTCATACATGGTCCTGGGATATGAAGAGAAAGATTTTGAGACATTCATTGGGCTTAGTATACTTAATTATGATTTGCTCCCCTCAAAGCACTCCACTTAGGTAGGCAAAAGTAGATACATGATACCCACCCCACAAAGTTCCCCCCTCCCAAAAAAAGCTGTTTATAGATGAGATATTTTTCTTTCAGAAGTTTGCAAAAGTTCAGGGCAAGCTTTTTGTCTCATCAACACACAGTGTGTATCCTTGTCTCAGCTGTCCATCATAACATTATTTTGCAAGGTGAACACTGAGATTTTGGAAGTTGTTCTGCATTACTTTTACTTCATGTCTTTACACTTTCACAGTTTCTCAAAAGAAAATGTACATTGTTCAAAACTGAGTAACTTTAGCAAAAACATCTGAAACAGAGAAACCGTCTTGAATATGAGTGATGGGTCAGATGATTTGCTGCTTCTATTTATGCATCTCTATTTTCTATTTTCTATATTCTATATTCTATATATTCTATATTTCTATATTCTATTTTCAAGAAAATTGCACACAGATCTGTGGCTGTGGGAGGATTATATTTGAACTTTCCTCGCCTTAAGACACTCATTATGAAGTGCAGAGTTTTCCATCTATACATGTATACAATTACATAGAAATTAAGTAGTGTTGATGCCTGCATAACTCTAAGGTGGCAAAGTAAAATAATAAATGAAGAAACCTGTCTAATTTCACTTATTGTCTCTGCAAATGTATGTTCTTGTACTAGTAAAGAATCATAAAACTAGTAGTACTTACATACATGTTAGTTGCCCTCAGGTTATAATTATACAATTCCACTACATGAGAAAACCATGGGTTCAGGTATCCAAAGTGTCAGGAAGATTTAATGCAGCCTCATCAACTCCTAATCAAAAACTATCCCTGAGAAGCTGATAAGAACGAGTTGTAAGAAACTTAATGGGTGGGAGGGAGGTCTCAGAGAAAAAGTTGAAATGTATATTAAATCGTAACTTCTACTGAAAGGGGCTTATTGCCCATATCAGTACTAGTATGATACTGAATCAAGTACCTGCTTCATGTAGTTCCTACAAAACCGAGTCTAAGGATTTCTTTCTACCCCACACTCATCATTATCTTTTTGAGAAAGACAAAGAAATTCAGTTCACAACCTGTGCCCTTGTATTATAAGTACTGACATGGACTATTTCCCTATATAGGGGACAGGAATGTATAAACTGTATGTTAATGCTTAAAAACAAACAAACAAACAAAAAAAAACAAAACAAAAAACCCAACACCTTACACTTTTTCACTTAAACCAACATATTGAAATGTTAGAGGAAGCTTACATAGACCCATTGACACACTTCTATTTTTGAAGATTGTGTCAATTAGAAGTGAAAAGCAAAAACTTTCTAAAATGATCATAAAATAGCTTTCTCTTTTACATTCTTTTCATGTATGGTAGATCTCAGACCAGATAAAGCAACAGCATAGATAAAGGAATTTTGGTCTGAACCTGGAATAAAGTAGAGTGACTTGAAATTCAAACATGGAAGTTAAAGGTGAACAGGCTAGAGCTGGTAATATAGATCTTATTCTCACAGCCTTCCTTCTTATTCATTCATCCCCCTCCGTGTAGACTGGATACAGAGTGGAGATGAACGAGATCATCTGAGCAGATATGCTTCGTCCTCACTTTGCAAAGACATGCATGACTGTTCCTGGTTCTAATTAATTAAACTCAGTTGTGTAAAGCAAATGAGACTTAAAACATTTGTGATTTCGGTAGGTTCAATGTAACTGTGGAAGAGAACATCAAAACCTTTTTTGCATATTCATCATCATCGCTATATTTGTCACACCATCAGTGGTTTACATAAAAAAGCAGAGGACTGACAATTCCTGTCAGAGCTTGTTTCTCAGGCCTTTTTTTATTTCCTAAGTATTATCAGTAATATTACAATTTTTAAGTCAACCTTCCAGTTATCCCTGACCTCTCCTCTGAAACTCAGGATTCACGGAGAGGGGACAGAATTGTCTAGAAAATCTACAACCCCAGGAGTACATCTTCATTTCATTAAGGGCAAAGTATATTTGCTAAGTCAACAATGAAGCACGTAACTGTTGGCACTGCAAGGATGGGACAGGTACACTCAAATGTTTTCAAGAAGTAGTAGATCTACTCTAACACACCAGGCTACTGAAAAAAATACTGCATTCAGCCTGTCCTTGGGGAGTCTATAGCAGAAATGCCTTTGGCTTCAGAAGCAGTAGGATAGGATGAGAGCACACTTTCACCAATTTCCTGGAAAAATCTTCTTTGGCAGAAGACAAAACCAAATTCAGTATATAGCCTTACTTCTTCCTAATACTTGGCCAAATAATCTCCCTTTCCCACACTTCCATACTTTTAAGAGAAGCTTGAGAATCTGTGAACAAAACAAAGTGACAAAACCAGCCAATAGACACAGTAGGTGCTGTTAATATAATCGGCAGTCAAATAGATTCAGTACTTCTCAGTCTCTAGACAAAAAACAGTGTGTGACCCCCGTGGACATTTGGCTAACTAGAATTTTTCAGTAAAATCAAATACTTGTGTGATAGATACATGCAGCTGTATGTGTAACACCCTGGGCCACACAGCAGAAACCATAGTACTCTCAATATTGTAGAAAAGGTGAACATTTGCTGCATTATGCAGAAGATATCCTCATTATATATAATTAGAAAACTTATTTTCCCCCTGCTGCCCTAATTTGTTTCTTTTTTTCTTCATTTTAAAAATTCTCTATTGGCTTTAATTAGCTTGTTTCTGAAATCACCACCCAGGTGAAATTAGAACACTTTTTTAAGTTTAAAAAATGTAGTTTTGTTTTTTTTTTTCCAAACTTTTCTCCTTTTTTTTTTTTGAGTTGAGATATATTCCCTGAGGCCAAATCCTCCCTGTTCTTACTCATGAGAGTAGTTTTGTGCACTTGAGTGAGGAAGCTTTTCAGAGGAAGGCGGGTTTTGGCCCTAACGGGATCTACCCAACCTCTTCTAAATATAAATGTAAGATATATGAGACAAATCCTCACTGAGGGAAATCAGCAGTGTTCTTAAGTCAATGAAGCTGAAGACATTTACAGGCACTGAAAATTTTTCTTAGTGTTTTTAGATTTCACAAGTCTTTGCCATATACCACATGCAAAATGCTACAATTTTGCTAATGACATTTCTATTCCTTCATTTAAAAAGTCATCAAGTCAATACCAGTGACTCAGTCCTCGCTACAGTGATAGGAACAAATTTTACCTAAGAGAAATAATTTTTGTGGTCTACATGACATGACGTATCCTTAAGTGTTTCATTGTTAATTAAGAAATTAAGAAACAAGCCATTTAAGAAATATGATAAAAGATATCATTAGCTGCAAAATAATGGAGGTCTGAGCTTTAAAATGTTCTACTGGAGCTCTGGAGCTAGAGACAGTCATGTCCTTGTGATATTTCAGTGACAATTTCTATTTTAAGTGTCAAAAACAACTCTGCTATCTGGAGCAAGTAGTGTAGTATTCTCTCCTTTTAATATTCTGATCGTGAGGTGTAAAGTGAAATGGTTGTACAGTGTAATGGTGGTAAAGAAGCTGAGTGTCAATGAGACGGGAAAGGTGACAGACACGGAATGAGTCCCCAAGGTGCTCTCCAAGTGCATTGGATAAAGATTCTCCAGGGAAATTTTTCTCATTAGTTCTCAGACACAGTTCAGTAATTCAATAGCACCAGGTTACCATTAGTCACGAGACCAAAATATGTTACTTTCCATGCTTTAGCTCCTTGATTTGTATATGTCATTTTACGAGACAAAATTACAAGATTGTCTATCATTCAAAGTAAGTTTCTGTGTTGTTTACATACCTGAGGATTGTCCATGACAAGAAGACTCTGACAATCCTATTACAAAAGAACATACAAATTAAACAAATTTTGATATTTGAAACTGCATTAATGAATGATTGCATTGTACAAACATGAGAGACACATTGCAGATTGATTTTCTACACTAGTACCTGAAGAATTAATTCTAGTTTGAGAGGGAAACCTAAAATTATCAACAAGTAAAAAATAATAAAAAAACCCTGACTTGTTTCTGTGGATATTGCCAGTTTAAAATAATTCTTCTGTGCTTAAAGATGAAATGTGTTTGTATTAAGTTAATATGATGGAGGAAAGTAGCTAAAAAGTTTGATGGTTAGCTAATTTCATGTGTAATTACTCTGTGAAAATGTTAAACTGAATAGGTTATTCTCGACATTTTTTTTTTCTATGCAATAAAAACTGTACTTACTTCTATGCTATCAAAGTTAACTGCACTCCCACTCAGCACTCAAAGGGATAATGGCTGGAGGTGTTGTCTCTCTCGTTACCCACCAGGGTGGAAAGAAAGGAGCATCCATCCCCAATGGTCATTTAAATCCTTGTTACACTAAAAAAGCTGTGATGGTGAAATCCAGAAAATACAAAAATTAGACACACAAACATAACACGTTTTCATAAGTTTTACCTGTGCAGAAGATTAGTTTATATTTTTATGCAGCCATGCATGTGCTCCAGAACATTCCAATTCAGTTTTCTCTCCTGATTAATGTGTTTAGCACTCATCACTGCACCTTGCACTCAGATTTAAGAGACAGAAGTTACAGATAATTACCTAAAGTAGTTCAGGAAAGTACAGACGTTTCAGCTTTTCAAAAAAAGGGGATGCATTCTCTGTAGCTTTTTCATTTTTTTCTGTTTTATGGAGTGTGGGGCTGTGGGGTGTTGTCCCAGTCTCCTCCTGCCCCCCCTCTCCGTGAGCACTGTACAACATTTAATATGAGAAACAAAAAAAAATGATTGCATATACTTGTCTGTCTTGAACAAAAAATATTGAAATCTGTCTGTCAATAGGTGCTTCATTTTCAACCCGTCAGCCTGGTGAGAGCTTGATCTTTATTGTAGTCAGATCAAAATAGTGCACCTGAGGTGTCTCATTTAGCCTACAAAATCAACTTATTAGTAGAATTCCTTAACAAGAAGAATTATATCCCCAACAAAATTATGACTCATGCAGTAAATAGGACTCACTGTTTTATGACTAGATGCTGATATGATTATCGTACTGCAAACAGGCCACATGTTAAGTGCTGTGGTATCTATGCCAAATAAATCTTGAAGAGCCAGTTTCTATTAATCATACATATGTTATTGCACTGAAGTTTGGTGTTTTACTCCCATGATTAAGGTGAGAATGATTCTTCAGAATGGCGGTTTTCTGGAAGTGTGAGCTCACCTGTTTGATGTATGTTATTTTCTTCAAAGCTGTACACTGCAGTCTCCAAATAAAGCCCTTTAAATTGAAAATGTTTCCATAACTCTTTAACACTAAGCTATCTCCAAACTAATGATTAGGCTCCAAATAAATATGACAAATAGTTATGGTATTATTTATGTGCTATACACAAGCTCATCATTGACTTATGAATTGTAAATATTTATAAGTGGCTTATATTAAAGTAGTTGTCAACTGCAGCTACAGTACTTCACCTTCTGTCACTCCCAGGTATCAAGGGGGCTGATTCAATCACTCTCTTGACAGGCTACCTTTCTTCTCCTGAATACCCAAATCCCTAAACACAACAAAATATAAATGAATGAAAAGTGCTAATGATGCATCATTACCAAGAGGTATCAAGTTTTTTAAGGTCCTTTGCTGACTAAATTTTAAATTAGCACAATTATGCAGAGCATTCCCCAAGGCACCATTCATTATGTTTAGCTGCTGAGCTGAGGCACACTGCAAACGAAATATATATTACTGTCCACATGTCTGTCTGCCTTTCTGGAGTAAGAACACATGTGACATCTACTTGAAATGGCAAAACTCAGAATTCATCATATAAAATGTTCTTATTTTGTATTGAAATAAATAAAAATATACATATATTTGAAAATTGATGTTACAGCATTTTTACTGGTGCTCTGTTACTTAAAATCTATTTATTATCCACTGAAGTCCTCAATAACATGGACAGGCACTTAGAGACTTAGTATTCTATTTAAAATGTTTTTTCATCTGATTCCTAACACAACAATTTTAATTTCAAGTGAAATGCAAAGACTGCTGTAGCTGGGGGCTTCTCTGATACTGCATGAGCCCTCCAGAAGCTTACAGTGCACAGCAGATCCATTTTTCCTTTGGCCCTGTCATCAGCAAACAGGTCAGAGTGGACACTTCCCTGTTAAATGCTCTGGGCAGCCTGGATTTCAGATCTTTTAGAGCTCCCAGTGGTAATGACCTGTGTTACATCTACTGTGTATGTCAACATTTGTCAAAATTTGCCTTTTTTTTTGTACAGTTAATGAAGAGTCTGAAGCCATTGCTCATTAGAATATTTTACAGGATAAGAAAGGTAATATTGACATGACAGATCCTTCTTGGATCGATTCGATGCATACAGCAATACATATGGTGCTATTCCTTGCAAAATACTCATATTTTTTAGAAAAAAAAACAAAACAAAACAAAACAACCAGTTCTTATACCCACATTACAAGTTAATAAGAAAGAGGGAAAACCTGTGACTGCCTCCATGCAAGTGATATACACATGGGCTCACCAAACTACACAGCTGACAGCTCTTCCAGTGAAACAGAGCCCATTTGTCCTCGCACAAATGAAAACAGGTATAATCATGAGAGAAAATTATTTCTGTATGTATCTAGCTGTGAAATCCTGAGCTGCTTTTTTAGCCCAATGACATCACCACACACAATCGGGCCCCACAGCACAGATGTGCTTTCATGTGCAATGATATCACTTTCACTTTCACTAAAACACTAAAGGCATGACTTTCAAGCAATTTTAAAATTCAGTTCAGTTCTGCTCATATTTATTCTGGACATGTTGGTTTAACACCAAGCCAAGCCAGACCTTTTAATGTTCAGTGGCCATGATATAAAATTCTTCACTGTGTTGCACCAATAAATTCAGAAGTGCAGTGTAATTTGCTATAGTCACAGTGGCTGTTGTGAAATTTAAGCAAGAGTTTAAAGCAACCCTTCTTTTAGTGTCTTCCCAGTACTTCAGCATTTTGGACAACATTTTTCTTTTCCCCTAAACAATTAAATGTGAGGACAGGATAATTTACTTCTGCTTGTTTTGGTCAAGTTGAGATTAGATTAAAGATAAACTGCAAGATGAGATCAGACTGGTCCTGAATTAGGAACAGCTTCACTGTGGAGTTATTTAGGAGCTGTTTAAAACAAACAATGGAAAGAAAGTGCCACTTGACACTGACAGCAAGTATCTCTGTTCATTTTGCATTGTCAATAGCTCCAGTGGTAGCACTATTCTTTTGACAGCTAAAAGCAGATGTGTGGGTTAAGTATGGGAGCAATTCAAATGTCCATAGTAAACTGCAGGGGGGCAGAGAGAGCTCAGAGAGCAGCAGCTTTAAAGTAATTGACTAATACAGTAAGGATATTAAAGTCATTTAGTGCCAAAAGGGAACACACTGATCCTTGACCCTGAGCCACTTTGGAGTAATCTAGTATTCAATCCAGCGTGTAATGACTGCCAGGCCTGTCAATCCTCCAGGCTCTCCAGTCAAATGCCTGTGGCTACTATTGGCTTATGGTAAAAGGACAAAAATGCAAGGAAATGCCTCTCAATCAGGCTATGATGTGATAATGTTATTGCTCCAATGTATTCTATATTGTCCCTGCATAGTTTAATCTGTTGAGATCCATGTCAAAAATTGCCCTTGTTCCCCAGAGGTCTTTACTCAACCTTTTAGTAATACAAGTGGATTTGAAAGGAGAGGGGTAACTCACTTGATGAATTGTTTCCAGTTAATATAAAAAATAAGAGGTCAACTGTGGCTTAAAGGCTAACTGTGGAAGGTATAAATTAGAATAAGCATACTAGTAATCTGATTAGTAAAGCCTTGCTCTTCATTTACCCCAGTGGGTAAAATATTTTTCAATAAATAATATTGACACAGAAATTTATTTACATGAGTGACACATTTCCTATGAAGTTTAGATGCTGAGAGGACTTTCGGCTGGGAAGCAATAAGAACAAAAGGCTCACTTGCTTTTGTCACTTCTTGTCCTTAAAACTTCTGCAGCTACTGGGAATCTTGTATTTTAAATTAGACACCTCACATTTGAAAAATATAATTATTGCTACAGGCTGAGTAGTCCACTTGAGCTTGAAAGAAGGAAATTGCCATTTTTGGTTATTTTGATTTTGCTAATTAAAACAGGGAAAACTGACCCACATAGATTCTCTAAAGTTAAAAAGTCAAAATGGGATAATAATTATGCAAATTTCAATGCATTGCTTTAAAAAGGATCTTTATATTTCATTATATGGTCTCTGATATTTCCCAACCCTGCTTTCCATGTACTGTACATAAACTTTGGGAAGGGACAAACTCAGGTGACAGTGATGATCCCATTATTTTAAAGAATCGGGAGGTTATATAACAGGCACTTTGCCTAATTTTGTTCTGTGTGATTCCACAAAGCTCTCTACTGGGATAATACAGAACAAAAAGGAAAGAAAGAGAGAACATCTCCTGAGAAATATCTTGCTTATAACTTTGAAATAACTTCAGTGTCAAAAACAAATGACTTTCTCCAAAATTCTGCCTGTCCTCTCTCAGTTCAGTGCCCCAAAGTCATTATTCAATGTAAGGTTCTATTTATAAAACCATTTTCCAGCCCGTACATACTCTTTACACTTGAAAAATTATGATTTTGTGGACAGTTTTAGGGGGTGAATCAGAGAAAGAGGAAAAGTGTCCTTTTGTGTTCACTGAATTTTCTGGCCACTACAGTGGAAACACATCCAACACAAGCTGTGATCCCATCAGGAGACAGCTGGCTGTGTTCCAGCAGATCTCTTCACAGGCGATTTTATCACAAGCTGGTGTTTTCACAGGGGAAAAAAAAAAAGTCTACAAGCAAGCTAACCTGAAGCAGGGTATGGCAAAAGTGGCATGTAATTGTACTGTAACAGAGCAATTAGTGTCAGTGCCACATAAATGGTTACAGCCTACAGTTTGGAAAATCAGGCATTTGACTCTTTGCAGGGTCCCATAGGAATGAGTTCCTTCTTTGCTTGGGAAGCTCGTGATATGTCTGTGAAAGGCCAAAAACTGCACTCACCACGACCCATGGCTTCTCTGGGCACTGGCTCACACCACTTTTCCTCACAGATTGTGGTATCTCTCTGTTTCTTAAGTGATAATACTTAACATCAGCATGGACACTCAAGGAATACTTCAGCTGAGGTGAAGTCTTCTGGGTATTTTAATTTAACTACTCTCCTTTACACTTCTCAAAAAAAAAGGTATAACACAAACCCACAAGGATTTGTGCCCACCTCAGCAGTGCAAACTGTGCCACAGCAGCACCTACCAGCTGGTGTGGAAGATGCTTGAGCCAATGCTCACCTTCCAGGAGAAAAATGAGTGTATGGTCACAATTGCCTGCCTGGGACTCGGTCCCCATCTTTTCCAGATTCAGATTCCTCTTCTATGTCAGCAGCAGTTGCAGTACACTACACAAGGCACAGATTATTCCAGGACAGAAGAGCCCTAGGTGGCCCAAGTGCAGGACAATCTCTTGTGACATGACACACTCACTGCTAGGCAGCTCCCTCCTTCTTGCTGTCCTCTTCCCCACTACCACACCTCCACACTTGTCCTTCTCCCATCCTCATCAGGAGTGACATTTTCCCCTTCTTTGTTACTACTGGTGGAGGAGAGGTGGGTGACATCTTCCACAGCCTCTCAGCCTGAGTGGGGACTGAGAAGATCTCCCTTTGCAGTGTTTGATGAGGCAATCTAGACAGAAGTAATCAAGTTTTCATGGTTTCCCCTTTCTTTTGCCCTCGAAATGAGCTGTGCCTGGTTTCAAAATGAAAGCATGGGAAACTAATCTTAAAAAGGGTGAAGTTCTGTGAATGAGGAAGGAAACACTTATCAGAAAAAATGCCAAGGACCTTTGGTCTAACATTCACAGGGTAAATGTAGCCAGGTAGGACACTCTGCTCTTTCAGAAAATCGTGTTCTGTGGGTTTTTTCACTGGCAACTCACCATCACGACCTCAATCCATTGACCATTTCCCTGTCATTCAAGGGGCCTGGAGTGCCCAGGAGGTGTTCAGAATGATGATCTTTAAAACAATGATATTTATTGAGATATGCTTTAAAATTATAAGAGGGGGAAAAACTTTCAGAAAAGGCAAGAAAAATCCTACTGCTCCTTAACCTACTTGAAACCAGAAATGCCTTAGAGCTAATAGGTCAGGCATTGCTGAGACACCTACAAATGGTTTCAAAATGCAAGTATCTCAGCTGTAATGCATCTTCCTTTGTGTCTGTTCCAGGGTGACTGTGTTTTTATTTAAATTCCAGACTTTACGTACAAGTCTAAAAGCCACCTGGACCCCTAAGAGTATGGATGTTTTTAAGTGAATCTGTAGTCATACCCCCTGCTGTCTCCCTCTTATTAAATTAGTATCATTTTGCAGCCTACAGAAGAGAAAACTTGTCTTTTGCACTCCCCTTTTAGGAGTATTTGAAACCATTAGTACCATTTTGTAAACAGGTTTTGAGATGACAGTGCAATCTTTTCAAAGCAAGGCTTCAAACACAGGCACACACACACAAATGCATGCATGCATGCATTCCACTTTTATGACTTTGGAATAAAAATGCAAATGAATTTATTAGCTTAAGCATGGCATCAAATAGAAATTTATGCACATACATTTAAAAAACAGACCCCTTGAAAATAAAGCAGTTGCAGCCTATTAATTTTCTTCTTTGACAGTTTTTAAAATTCCCCTAAAAAAATGAAACAGCATGAATACTGTCAATATATCACAACAGCCACATTAGGTTTTGTGATATACATCATAATATAAAGAGCACTATTAGAGCACAACCTGGGAACCATTAAATCATTCTAAATCACTGTTACATTCCATTAGTGTCAATGGTGAAACCACATAATAGGCTTTATTACAAACTTCACCTTGGTAGGCCATTGTCTCTAATAACCACTTCTCTATGATGTGGTATCATACCCAGAAATCCAGGGAGATAATAAAGGCTCCCTTATTTCTTTTTTATTGGATGGGTAAAGTTAAATTTAGCTGTAAGTAAAAAAAAAAATCTTGAAGCTTTGTTCACTAACTGTGAGTTGCTGCTATTTGGACAAAAAAAAAATTAGGCAGACTTGGGAGAACAGTTTGAAATAAATTTGAATTCTGGTAAATGCTTGAGGCCAAGGTAAGATAGGCAGTCCCAGCAATTAAGATGTCATTTTTGAAATGCAGCTTAGTGCATTTATGCCCTTCTTTACACTTTTGTTCAGATACAAAGCATTGATTATAGAAACATTATAGGAATTGAATCTGTGTTCTCATCTCTTCAACCCCTATAGATGCAGTATCCATTAGAAAAGGAAAGAAAGAAAGAAAGAAAGAAAGAAAGAAAGAAAGAAAGAAAGAAAGAAAGAAAGAAAGAAAGAAAGAAAGAAAGAAAGAAAGAAAGAAAGAAAGAAAGAAAGAAAGAAAGAAAGAAAGAAAGAAAGAAAGAAAGAAAGAAAGAAAGAAAGAAAGGAAAGAGAAAGAAAGTTTGTGCATGCCAATGTTGTCTTCCTTCCTCAAATTTTATAAATGTCTCAGAAGAAACTAGTGTACATGACTGGGGATCCCTTTTTCCACCTTGCAGGGCTGAACCCTGCTTACCATAGCACTCATGATAACACAGATCAACTCAACAGACAGTAATGTGGTTATTCAGGGTTGGCACAAAGAACATCTGTTTCAGCAGCTGGGAGTATTCAGAGTTGCCTGGGTGAGGGTCTGTAAGCAGCTGTGGAAGAATTCTGCCCTTTTGAAACTCAGTAGACTTTGGCTTTAAGTGGAGCAAGGACTTCAACCTGAAGTTTTGAAAATTATTTCACATAGGTGCCCTGTATTTCCTGTGAGAATACTGATGAATTTTGATGACTTGATAAGTCTCCTTCATCACAACATTTCTTCTTAGTCGTGTTGCAGAAGCAGACTTGGGACTTCAGTTTGCACAACACTGCAGCCGCCCACTGTCATATCCAGATATTGGTGTGTCTGAAAACATTTCTTATGGTGATGCCTAATGTACAGTACCTGTCTTTATAATTCTTTCATGTGAGTTCAGTACAAATTTCAGAGTAACTGGAAGGTAGATGTGAAGAGACAGGTGAATACACCAGCCTCATACTGCAGCTGAGTTAATGAACTGTATCCCTTTGTTCACCTGACTGAATTCTAGGGGCTGGTGGCATTTTATCCCTAAATTTTCCTGTAGGGGCTGATTAGGAATGGGTGTAAATAAGAACTGGTACTTACATCACAAAAAGTAAAAGTCAAGGGTTTCTACAAAGTCAAAAGTCTTTTCAGATTGGGTCAGTTGTTATCAAAAAGAAATTCCCCCTCCTATGAAGCAACCTGCAATAAAATGAAATAAAATAACCCGCAATATCCTCTGTTAACTTAATAAAATGAAAATATATATATTTTTATTCTAACTATTTTAGAATTTAACTAATTCCTCTGACAAAATCCTCCCTTTCCCCTTATTTTAGTTCTTTCCTTCCCTGTATCCTGAGTTTTTCTGCATCTTGCTTGAATGCTCCTGTTTCAAAATGATGACCCAGTTCAGCATTCTCTGGTATGTCCCATATCTTTGTGGCATTTTTGCACTTACCTTTTCCTTCTAAATGGCAGTTTTATGTAGCAGCTGATAGATATTCCAAGTCCCTTGCATATATTTGGAACAACAGTCAAGGTTTGTGTTGTGTTTCCTTACACTCATTCATGTTAAATGTCAGACCACTACTTTCAACATTAAATTTAACTTCCACTAGATCATTCTGATTTTCTTATCAGAATAATATTTTGCTATGCATGAAATACATCTTTAGAAGTGTGAATCTGGTTTCTTCATCTACATAGTCAGAATTTACCAGTCTCCCAGGCAAACTGTACTGAGAGCTACAGAAATCCTGTATCTCCAGTGTGTAAGATCTGAAGTTAGAATGTAAAACTCACTCTGAACTTGCAATATCCCCAAAGGTAGCCACATCAGTCACTGGAAACAAAGGAAAAACTGTGTGAGAAAGAGGGACTATAAAGCATAAAAAGGTATGTCAAAGGGGACAGAAATGACAATAATTCTGTGTGGCACATAATGAAGAATGATTAGTTACAGATTTACTAATAAACCATAGTGACTGGACTTGCCTTCATTTACTTCATTTAGGACAACCGGAGTCCAAGGTCACGATCTTCAGCTGTAGTTGAAGTCAGATGTGGTTGGAAAAGAGACATAAAGATGGGGAGAGGGAGTGAAAGATGTCAACAAACAAAAGGGTTAGGAAGTACGCTTGGTCTTTTGGATAGCTTCATCAAAATCTAAGTCTTCTTCAGTCTTGCTCATTTACAGTTTGGCATGGCAGACACCAGCTCTGTTCTCAATGTCAGTATTGTATGTCCTGCTCCTTTTACTGGTCTCTCTCATAACTTGAAAAATGCTAGTGGTTCATTCAGTGTCTACAATGAGCCATAAGAAAGGGTTAACAAGACACTGATGTGAACAATAATTAAAAAAATATATAGGAAACACTATTTTGCCTATCAGGCTTTCTATGGGTTTACATGAGAGAATGCATGAACCTTGTTTTAATTTATCCATATCTGAAAAGAACATTTCAGCTAAAATATCACCCTTGATCTTGTTTTCTATTTCCAGTGTACATTGTAATTTTTTTTACTGTAACTGTTTGCAGTGCCATTGGTGTTGACAAAGATGTGAGCAATTTCTAATGCTGTTTGAACAAGATAGTTTGTGAAAGCTTGAGCTCCTCCTCAAGTTCCTTACATTTTTTATTCCAGCTTTTCCTTCTCTTTGTCTCTTTATTTTTTTTTTCTTTTGAAACTAATAAGGTCTAAGCAGTTAAATATTTAGAAAGGATGATTTTGGGCTGTATGCAGCATATAAACCAAATACAAGGGCGATAGTGGCAGAGTGCTTAGTCTTGGCTTTAATTTTCCTGTGGTGTTAACTTGGCACCTGAGGCAACTTTCTTCTCTTCAGAAGTGTCAAAATATATCATGTATTAGTATCAAACTTAAAATAAATTAATTACTAATTTTAAGAAAGAGCTGACTCAATACTTCAGATGATTAATGTGGAGCACTAGCTATACCTTCTTACACTGTGCAGCACACAGTTTATACACTGTATTTGAAGAAGAAGAAGACAAATAAGAATAAAAGCTTCAACTTTCTACTTTATTAATTTCTTTTTTTTGTCTTCAGTACTGTGATATAAGCTGATCCTTTGGATGGGTTCTTTCATTCCTGTCATTAAATGGTAGAATGATGGACAGATTTGCCCTCTTCAGATTAGCTCATGGCTCCTTTCCTTTCCCCTTCCCTTTTCCTAAATGTTACCACTGATAAATGTGTAAGATACTGAAATAGTAGTCCCCACACAGTATTTGCAAAGGTGGCAAAGATGACTTCTGTAAGATGTGAGTGCTTCCAAGAAGAGGATTATGGATGCTGAGTATCTAATGCTATTGCACCTAGAAATGAAATATTGCTTAATTGCTTATGTTCTGACTGAGCAACAGAAACATTTACTAGCATCCATACTCCTATACTCTTCTGCTTTTCTGGTAGTTTGTTATGCAAAGGTTGCAACCTCTGGTTTAAACAGAATAATGATTTATTTTTTCATAATTTCTGTCTCAACTTCACTCTCTTACAAAGCATTGCTCAGAGAATAGCCCATAGTCTGTGGATGTATCTTCAATACAAGTTAAAATATTTCCCAGCAAAATAGGCTGGACCAAAATGGATCCAGTACTGAAGCAACACACGATAACATTATTTGGATCCTTTTGCTCAGGCTTCGCTAACCATTCAGCAAGTGGGGATGAGGAATCTTGTTCCTGTTTCTTATTTGCAGTTGCTAAAAAAAAATCACCTGCTGTCTGTTCTGTATCTAATATGTTGTCCTGGCAGACTAAGGAATTAAAAAAAGGAAATGTCTACAATGTCCGTACAGCACAGCCCAGGAAAAGAAGTAGTAAGATTTTAATGATGGATCTATTTTATGGAAATATTCGAGAGCTTGGTGTGTTATGAAATATTTGCAAGCATTTGGTGCTGCATAGTTTATAATGCCCTGAAGCAAGTTGTAAGCCTTATCAGCATCTGGGAAGATCAGAACTTTCCGTTTGGGTTTTGATTAATCAAATATATTATGAAATCTTTGCTATGCCTGATTTTTGAGAGAGTCTATTTTTGATATTAATATGTCTCTACAGATTAGATACAGATCAGTTGTTTCATGAAAATAATTCTCTTATCTTTTTTCTCTTGTACAAAAAAATTATGTTTTTTAAAATAAAAACCATCAGATAAATATTTAAACACAGATTTCCTTCATGTGGGTGTCTCTTCCATGCTATTTCACTTATAAGTCTTTGTACAAATGAGACACTTTGAAATGTAGGACGTTTAAGAGTCTCTAACTTTTGAAACAATCACTAGAGGCCTGCAGACTGCTTGCTAGGAGGAGACAGCCAGTTGTATTTCATTCAGCATCTTTATGGCTGTGTGTTAGAAGCCTGAGCGTTAAACCACGAATCTCATCCTATTAACCCAGTCATATAACCTTGAGCTATCCAGACTTGCAGATGACAACACAGAGTACCTCTAACACGTATATCAGCCGTGGCGTGAGGTTTTTATCAGGTACAATTAAGGTTTGAAAGTATCTGCATTAAACAGACAAGTATGCATAGTTTGATTCTAAAGCATCTACAGTAAATTTTCCAGTGTTAGAATAATAACATCAGTCACTTCTATAACTGTATTAAGGGCCTGTCAGTAATTACATTATAATCCTCTTTCATCCCTTTGGATAGGGCTAATGAACTTTTTTTTTTTTTTTCACTAAACTGGAGAAAATTGATGTTTTAATGTTATAAATGTGCATATCACAAAGGACTATCAAAACGAGTGGTCTCAAGGATCTTTCTGCTTGCTCTCTCACTATTCATGATAGTTCAATAATTTATTTGTTTTAAAACAAATCTGCGCACAAATGACTCTTTAGATAAAAATGGACATTCAAGATTATTTAATATTTTAACTTGAAAAAAGACACAGCTTTCCTCTTCAGAAAACAGATTTACTATGCAAGTGCAATATTTTTCGAGTAAAATGGCAAAGATTTTTAGCTCGCAGGCTAGAGGTCCAATCCTTCCAGCTACTTAGCAACCTATGCTCCAGCTAAAGCTGGCTGGCAGGGACCCAGCACCTTCCAGGATCAATTCCATAACGCATACACACACCAGCTACTTTGATACCAGTGACCTTAAACGTTTTGGTCTATGGTGTCAATGATCCATGAACTTAGACAGATTTACTGTACACAAGTGACAGCAGCAGTTTAAGAAGAATAGGTAAGGAAGTTGTGTCAGCCTTCACTTTGACTCTCCTTGCTCACATTGCATACCTTGAGCTCTGTGTTTGAATATGTACTTCAAGTTCTGGGCTTTTCTGTTGAGATCTTTTTGTTTCTCTGTGCATAATCCAGCTTTGCAAAATTTTTTCCCAGCAAGTAACAATTTTCCTGAGTAAACAATCAGTTTAGTAAGCATAATACTTGTAGTGACAGGTTTACAAAATCATTGTTACGCTTCCCATTAGGTGAATATTTTATAAGAGGTACATTTAGGACAATCATGTGGCCTGAGGCTTCTGACGCAGTTGTGTGTGATGTCCCACATCTGCGCACACACAGAGGAGATCAGCAACCCAGGGAGAGCAATTGGATGCCCATGATTCTTGGTCAGTAAGTTTGGCATGTGGCCCAGAACGCATTAGACACACTAGTCTCCTCTTGTACTACATTCTTTTTCATGTCCTGCCACTTAAAACTTTTTTTTTTTTTTAATTCTAACTCTTGGAATATGGTACACGACAGCCATTATCTTTTCCTTTCTGTGAGCAGAGAGCTTTCTAAGTAAATCAAATATTTTCCTGCTTTTCTCCCATCATGTCAGGGTCCCCTTGCTTCCCAGTAGACATGGGAGTGGTGTAAGAGGGCTTTCGCATGCAGAAGCAAGTGGTCACTTCTATGCAGAGTTTGAATTCAGCAGTATTTCACTGTTGGGACTGCCTGCTGCTCTAGGCTCGCTCCTATCAAGTGCTGAGAGCCCCAGTGAGGGTTTGGAAGGGATAGCTGCTCAATGCAAACCACATCTGGCCTCCTCCACACCCGATTCCTGAGTGTCCCCCTTACCACTATCCTGCTTTTTCTCACCCTCTCCCACATGCATAAGTACTGCACACACATACATACACACTCATGCACATAGGGATATGCAGTGCCATGTAAATGAGTGGGTAGCCTGGAGATAAATGACTGCTCTTGGAGCATTTTTAAAGGTATCGTTAATGGTTTCCATTGTATACATCGTAAACCCTTGTTTATGCAGGCAACAAATCCACAAATGAGTATTCCTTTTCTGTACTCTGAAAGACAAGCAGAAAATTTTGCAACAGAGTTGGCATACAGATAAACAGCCTCAATTTAAAAATACATAAGATGATGAATAGAGTTTCAGAAATGAACCATAGTTTATCTTGTTAATTCTTACTGTGTCTGCTTAGCGATGAAAAGAACAGCACCAGAACTCAAGGATATGATGAATAAGAAAGAGCAAAATGACAACCAAAGGCCCTGGTGACCAGAAAACAAGCTACAGTTTGTCCCCCAGAGAGAGAGACAGTGATGGGTTGAACTTGCCATTAGAGGGAAGATTAAGTGTCCTTGGTTCCTCAGTTAGTTAATTATACACTCAAATCTTCCCAGTATATCACAGAAGCCAGGCGTTTTGCTTTTGAGTATCTGTATACTGACTACTTGGATTGCTTATTGGTTATTTCTCTTGACAACTCAAACCTGAACATTAAATCCCATTGGCAACAACTATCTGTCAAGAGCAAAAAAAAATAAGATTTGTGTATTTAGTTTTCATTATAGAAGTGCTTGTAGTTGAAAAAATATGTACCTGTCAAGTTTTCGACATCTCACTGGGGATGCAAGCAATGCTGTTGTGATTTCAAAACCTGGCTGACAAATTCACGTTCCAGTAGTAAAGACAAATCAAGGGTTTTTTTTCCTTTTTCATTTTTTTCTTTTTTTTTTCTTTTTGCTTTTTTTCACCGCTTTGACAGTCATACATAACAATTTGAGACCTAAGTGGCACTTTGATGCACTATTCCATTATTAAGTGGTATAGTCACTATAGAATAGATGACGGGCCTGTAGTCAAGGCATTGTGAATTAAACAGCTTTCAACAATGGGAGAAATTGAATGGCCTAAAGAATTCTGAAACATAAAAAAATAATGATTAAAAATGTGTTTCAGAATCAGCAAAGCATATAATTTAAAATAATGTCAGGTAGTGAAATTCAACCTAAAGAAAACAAAGTGTATTTTAGAAGAATCTTTAAAGTTCACAGGAAACATTAAATAATTAGCAAACATCACTAAACCCACAATTATGAATTTTAAATATAACTCTTTGATGAATCTTAGAAAATTAACATGACATAAAAAATCCTGCCTAAAATTTAAGATATAAAGACATAAAGCCTTTTTCATGTGAAAGTACTTTGACAATATATTAATTGACTAGTTTTGCACTGGTATTTCCTTGTGCCTAAAGGTAGAGTTTTCAACTAAAGTAACATTGACTTAAAGTACTTAAATTAATTCTTTTGTCAATAGCTCAACAGCTAATCAATACACCTGGAATTAAACAACAGTTTTTGGCCAGAAGGCATGCTAATCCCCAGTCTCTTTTTGTTACAATTCATTTATCATTCAGCCACTCCCTATAAAATTACTTCCCTGGTTGAAGCAGAAAGTTCGATACACCAAACAGCCCATAGTAAGTAGAATAAGGAAAACCAAAGAAAGGTTTCCAAAATTACTTTTTTTTTACTGAAAAAATAAAAATTCAAAAGCTGCGTTGATAACAATTCATGCTCTTTTTTAGTTAATAAAATGTGAGTAGATATTTTTTCCTATTAAGATAAAAAACAAAATGTAATACTTGTTATACCCTGGAGCATAATTGGTCATATATTATCTTTTGTTTTTAAGATTATTAAAGGCTAAGAAATACTTTTCAAACATTGATCCTGTGAGATTACTGGGAAAAAAAGACACCAAGCAATGAAAATTCTATTAAACCACAAAGTTCTAAAATATTTGCTGCAATACTTATCTCTCTGCAGTTCTGACAACTATATCAAACCGATCTCTATCTCTGAATAGGATGTAGACTACAATTTCAGTGCTTAGCACTCCAAATATTTTTTTTCACCCTTATTCTGCACTAGAAAGACAAAATTGAATTATTCCTTTATCCTTTTCAACTGGTAATCCTACAAAGCACATAAAACCACATTAGGAATGTAGTGTACTTATAAGATGGCATAGGGTGTGGCTCATATCTGCGCTCAAAAAAAAAAACCAACAAACCTCCTGATTTGGGTATAATATGTTAAAAGATAAAACTAATTTGAGATAGTTCCTGAAAAAGATTTCATCAATATCCTACTTTTTCATTCTGAGGCACTAAGGGAGCAAAAAAGAAATGTAATTATGAGAAATAAAACAAGGATTTTCTTAGTTACAATTACTGGCCCTCACTGATTGCAGTAAATTATAAATTATGCAGTCAATGTAGGCCAACAAAAGAAGACATCTTCAAATCTCAGTCAAAGGTAATTACTTAAGTCGGCTGAATGTTCCCTTTTCATAGAGTGTGATCTCTCTTTGACAGCTCACACTGACAGATGACCTTCTCAGCGACGTTCTTATCCTTCGGATCATGAGCAGTGTGCCTCTCTCCCTGAATATCTCTATATATTTGTGACACTAAGCTTTCAAATACAGCTATTGACAAATCAGAACATCAGTCTAAGTGCTGGTCTTCCTATCACTCACAATAAAGTAGCTATCACTTGTGGTGTTGTAGAGCAAGCACATCTCTGAAAAATGAGTTCTCACCAAGTGCTAATTTGACACAGCTCGCTTGCCTTCCCATAATTGCTCTGTCATTGTCAGTTGGCAGTTCGGGCTCATTCCTGGAAGCTGTGCCGTACAATTGGATACAATTACTCCCATTTACCACCACTATTATGCCACTGATGTTGCCCAGTCCGCATATTGACATGCCTCATTAAGCCTGGATGCAGGCCATTAATGAACATTGTTAGCATTTCTCTTAAACTTTTTGCCTCTAATAAACAGTCAGTGTTCCATGAAGGAGCACTGCCATCCTTGTGATATGATATTTATTATCTTATGGGGGAAGGGGACTCTGCAAATGGAAACTATCCAGATGCTGTGAGAGAGATATATGGTTAGATCAGCGGAGAATAGCCCTGATCAGGAGGACCTTTTCCATCAGGGGCATCCTACCATTAACCAAGTGACCTCTCCTATCCAAGAGAAGACAGGAAGGATAAACACGATAACCTCAGGGCGGCTCAGTCGCCGCAGGTTTCTCAAGGTTGCCCCGGCTCCTGTGGCTCCCTCAGCCCCTCCTACCCCCAGGGGGTGCTGCGGGATGCGGCACAGAGCGTTTTGCCCTGGGTCCTCAATCCATTATGTCCAGCCACTCCGACGTGCATTTTTATTCAGAGATAATTATGTGTTGATCAGAGAAGTCAGCGGCTGTCACCCATATGGCAGGCACACCTGCAGTGTGACATAGGTGGTAACGATGGCATGCTCTTGAGCTGTCATGACAGGGACAGGGACTTTATTATGTATGTGTCACCATTTCTCTTAGGGAAATTATCCTTTTCCGCACAATGACAATAATGAACCTTACAACACTTTCATAAACCCTGTTTCCAGGCCCTTTCCTTGACCTTCATTAAAACTCTACCTAGCAAATTCAGTGCTTTATGAACAAAATGCAAACTTTCCAAGCAAATGTAAGTGAGCTTTTGGAGTTTCTTTTCAACTGCTTTGCACTATGTGGCCACTAGGACAGTCACTGACCCTGCAGAGCACATCCCACTCCTTCAGTGGGGAAATGACCATGTATAGAAAGACTAGGACAAGGGTTAACTAACCTTTAAGTGCTAGAAATCTGGCTGGATCTTAGAGAGTTTTGGGCTGAAAATCAGATTTATAGGAGAAATTTGGTATCTTTTAGTGTTAAAGGGAACCCTTCTGCTCAATGTAATACAGAATTATATTATTCTAGAATTACTCTTGCTCATTTTTTGGCTTTCTTTACTACATTCTTTACATATTTCCTTCCGCTATTTGGTTCACAGCACAAGAGAAAGTCTCTGTGGAACCAAAACCAAAGAACAGACAGAAACGCATTTTGTATCCAGAAAGAAGGAAGAAGAAATAAAAGGAAGTGAGCTGAGGCTATTTCTCTCAGGCATCCACAAAAGCCATATCTGAATATCAGAAAGGGAAACTGAAAAACTTCCCTAATAATGTCTATTATTTATGGGGGGTGAGGAGTTGTTAGGTGTTGGTGGGGTTTTTTGTTTGGTTTTGGTGGGGTTTTTTTGTTTGTGTTTTGTTGTTGTTGTTTTTTCTTAATGTGGACCATCCCATATTAGTTACTATGTTCTCAGTTAAAAATTAAAGATCAAGACATTAGGAAAATATAAAGCAAATTGAAGCCATTGTCTTTTTAACAGCTAGCTTTTCTTTTTCTAAAAACGTCAAAAGTTTCAACATGCAGTTTAAGTCACCATTCTTCACCTTTGGGTTACCTTTCAAACAGATATTCATGTGTATATGTGCCTGTGTGTAACATACCTGATTGTTGTAGTTGTGCTTAACGTATTTCTCCCATTTTGATATATACAAATCTACTTTCTGCAGCATTATTTCAATAGCAACAGAGTACTTCAGAGTCGAAGTGATTTCTTACATGTGAATGCTGTCTATCTGTCTAGAGAGAATTGAGGGACCAGGGAATTTAGCTTTAAATTTACATTTTAACTTTAAATGGCTTTAATAAAAGTTGCTAGCAGAAAAAATGTAAAATTTGGGACAGTTGCAAACTTATGAACTTTCTTAGTCTCTTTTAAATGTAAATATTGTACTGTTGAAAGTACTTGTGGGACATGTATATGAATTCTGGAATAACATGTCCTTTGGTTTAGCTGTGGTCTAAATAACCATGTAGAATGCAGAAATGCATCAAAAAATATCTGAAAATTTTAACTGAATAAGACCATTTTTATACTTTGCAGCTGTTTTATTCACATTGATTTGAATAATTTTCTCCATTATGACCTCAAATTACTTTGACATATATTAAGGCTAAGAGATGAATTTGAGATTCTCAGCTGTATTTCTAAGGAATTATAATTACCAGAGGTGAAACTGCTCAAGATATAAAAGTTAACTGTTTTGAGAAACAAAAATGTACTTGTTAACAAGAGTGGTCAAATCTCTGTTTGTATCACAAATAACCTAGTGCTATCTACCAGTGGACTGGCCTGTACTATACTCCCCCACATATATACATAACTTTCAAAAGCATATATACAAATTCTTCCATATTCCATCCATAACCCACTTAATTTGTTTGAAATAATCAGATTTCAGAACAGAATAATATGGTTGCTGAAAGGATGATTTGCACATCAGGTTAAGGTAGTACACGTAGCTTCATGAGTATCTTAAATATGGATGCAATATTAAAAATACACAGCAAAGCAGTAATACAACACAATGTTTTTTCAAGTTTTTTTGGGAGGATAGGAGTAGAATATTTGCTATCTGGGAGGCAAAGGCTTTTGCCTTGTGATGATGTAATTCTGCCTTTTCTGAATCTCATCACTGTTCTTCAGTCTTTATGAGGGCAAAAAAAAATCCACGAATATCTAGGATGAGGTCAGATTGAAAGATAACAACAAATAAATGAAATAATGTGTTTTTCTTTGCTTCCTATCTGAATAGAAATGTATGACATGACAGGAACTGTATAGGTCACAGACTCCTGTCCTTCATATAGCAGACCATTACACAATGAATAATCCAAGGTTACTTCTACTTTCACTTTTCCTGTGAGCCACACAGCACCCATCTTCTAGGTACATGTGAACTGGTGAGTGTGAAGAAAATCCAAATACCTCAGAGCTTCAGAGTCAAAAGAAAAGAAGAAAAGCAACCAAGGAAGCCATTACTGCATTTGATTCCTGCAATGGTTAGGAATTTATTATGAGGTCTTGTGTAGTAACTCCATGTGAGAAACACATTTTGATATACATTCCGTTCTGTGGCAGTAGCAGCATGCCTTAATCTGAATAGCTGATGAAATTTTACATTTGTCAACTTCCATGTATCCATTCATTATTTGCAGGGAATGCTGAAGACTAGCCTGAGAAAAGAAAAACAAAGCTAAATGAAAATGGGCCAGTGATTCATTGCCAAGGGTTTTTGTTTGCTTGTTTGGTTGGTTTGGTTTTAACTTTTTTTTTCTTTTTTACTGAAAGAAAGGAAGAATTACTGACAATGCTGTTTCTGTACTTATGAAGACTTCCATGCAGTCCCTGTACTTAGAGGTTCCTCTGACACCAGTGGCAGCCCCAAACAGTCTAGCCTTAGAGTAAAGTAAGTGACGGAGAGATTAAGAATGCTTATTGGAACTATAGTCTCCAAACTAGTATTGACTGATCTTACAGGCAGTAAAGAAATAAAGAAAGAAAAAAGAAAACTGCTGCAACTATGTCTTTTGGTGCCAGGGAGAGCAGAATAGCATAGATTATGATGCTATTGAGGTATTTCCAACACAAAGCAACACCAGAAACAAAAATCACCAGGAAATACGTGTATCTTCATCCATATTCTCTCTGTTGTTAGCTCAGCTCAGGTAATCAGTCTCCTGTTTCTTTTCAAGATTAACCCTCTTCAGGGAGAGCACTTTCAGTCTCCCAAATAGTGTGTTGCACACTTCATTAGGAACTTCTAAATCAGACAGGAGGAAGACCTGGGGAAAAACCCAACAGCCAGTTACCACAGGAAAAGGAGAAGAGCTGTTCTCAGAAGTGTCCTTGAGGAACAAATGCAGTGGCAGCTTCACTCCTGCACTTTAAAAGCTGATATAGCACAACAGTAGATGCTGAAGTCTGTTAGCAGGGTTTCAGTTCCTACGAACAGTTTTTATGAGAAGGGTACTAGTGTGGACTATAAACAGTGGCTCAGGGAATTAATGAAATTGCAACAGAACAAACTGCTTAATTTTTCATTGCTTTCCTTTTTTTTTTCTCCCCTTGTTAGAAACCGTACAAAAGTTTTAGCAAAGCTATATTGGAGGGGATATATGAGGGAAACATTATGTTCAAATTTGATAAACTTATCAGTTGTTTCACTAGTTTAAAGGAATGCTCATATGTTTACAGTTTGACTCCACAGTAAGTTTTTTACTAATCTGGATCTTTAATATGATATGAGAAAAAATGTAACAACCATATGAATGAATTATTTTACAAATTCACATAATTGAACCAAACAACAACAGCAGCAGTAAATTAATGTCCTAATTTTAAAAGCTCTTACCCACCAAGATAGGTCATCCTAATAGCATTAAGGTTTTGGGGATTCACAGGAGTACGAGCTGTAAACATAATGAATCACATCCTTAGCCAGGACAAGTTGACAGACTAGTATTCATTTAGACTGGCTGATTAGTCAGACCCAAAACTGAAAAACCAAAAGAGCTGATCAAGCATCCAAGTATGATTCTGTGCAGTACTACTTCACTACAATCATGTCTTCATCATAAAATGGAGCCACGTGTAAGGATGCCTGAGGTAAGAGAGATTTGGATGGAAGGTCCATAAGAGGATGTGAAAAGATTTGCTGGTTTCCCGCTTCATGACAGGCACAGGCTGTCAGAATTTACGTGACTGTAGTCATCCTGCATCCAGCCCTGAGCTGGCTCATGTCCAGTCAGCAGTGAGTAGCTCTGACCTATATTTTCCTAGTCTTCTGGTCTCTCTGGCAGGAGTTGGAGGGTCTTTGCACCCCAGGAGGTTGGTGGTTCCTGTGTGCATGAAGTTCACTGCAGTTTCAGTGCCTCAGAGACAAAGCTGGCTGAAGTCCGTGTGAGTCTGTTCACCTCCCCGCGCTTCAAGCTCAGCTTTAGAGACTGGGTAGGGATTGTTCTGTAGTTTCCTTCTACATTAAAATAAATAATTCCCAAATAATTTAGTTTTAATGGCATAATAATCTGATCTCCATGATGCTTTACTATATGGAATGATTTTACCAGGTATTTTTAATATATGTACAAATATATATATATGTATATATTTGCATCTAGAGTTAGAAGACTGACTTGGTAATGTATTTTATGAATTGTTCTTTTTACAATTTAGATTATTCATGTATTTATTATCAAATGGAATTTGGAAACTAATTTTAAAATACTATAATTGTATTGCAGAGGTGGATTGTTCTGTAACAAACACCTGTAACCACCACCAATACCTATTTAAAATACCCAACCTAAAGAAATGGACTCATGCATTTGTGTTCCCAAGCAAAAAAATTTTTGCAAAAGTTAGCAGCAATACTTTATTATTTATTACATGTGTGCTGTCATACTTGAGGACACAGTAACCCTCTGGATACTTTACAAATTAAATGAACTCTGCTGAAAAAAAAAATTGAAAAGCAAATGAAGAGACTTGGAGCCTGAAGCCATGAGATGTTCATCAGCAGAGTCTGAGTCAACAGTTTCCTCCTTAGCTTTAAGAAGCATAGTGTCCTCCTAGGTGTACATACCCTGCTGATCTTAAACAGAGCCTCTATTCATGACCAAAATAAATGCACAAGGCAGTGGAGTTTCTGTTGTATTTGGATTTCAAGACAGGAATGCTGCTATCTGATAATAAATACAACAGAAGTTCTTTGTTTCTGCCGAGACTGCAAATTATGAAGGGCTCTGTTACTGATCTGCTCAGTGTTATTGTTTAGAGACCTAAAACGTATGTTGACTAGTCTTTAATGGCTTCAGTATTTACATTTCCCTGCAGAGGTTCATTTAGCTGGCAATGTTGAAGACATTTGTGCCTGATGTTGCATAATTTCTGTTTTCCTGAAACATACTGCCCTGCTCATTTTTGTGAAACAAGTGCTTGTTGTCTGAGGCCATAAGTCACTAGAATGAAACATTTGCTTTACAACATCAACCCAAATGGATTTTGCCATACTCAGAGACAGTACATAGCAAAGGATGGTAGTTTGGGCTTTCCACCAGTCTAACAGTCCCAAATGGTTTTCAGTTACTGGAGACTTCAGCCTGTTCTCAGTGGACTCAATTATGCATTATAGAAAAGGTAAGTAAACAAAACTTAGGCCTACAGATAAATCAGTTATGACTCTGAAGGAGACATAGACTCTAGCCTTTGCACGGATGGCAGACAGCATGGGTAAGGCTCTTCTTCTAACTTCACTTGAGTAATCAAACTTCCAAAACATGGTCATCTACGACCTGTTTACATGGTAATATAAGAATTCCCCCATTTTCCCAGCCTCCTGCTGCCCCTCCAAAAAGCTGTAGGACTCCTATCAGACTTGTTCCACACCTTTGAGCTCCATGCAAATGTTTCAAATGCACTATAACACCTATTCAGAATGCCTCTACGCTGGATCTAGCCACCCAAGCATCTATTCATGATGAGAGGAAATAAATAGATACTTTTATGCTATAATCCATTGTCCTATTACATATGCCTAATCTAGGACAATGAAACAGTATTGTCGGAGAACCTTGCTTTCCATTGTCTCCATGGACTGGACAGATGAGTCCCACACCCCATTTCTAATACTCTCCTGAAAGGTGCTACCATTACTGACAATACCTACGCCATAGCCAACACTCCTGTTTCTTGACGTCTTGGTTTCTGTTACGTCATGGCCCATGTCGGGTTGTGAAAGTGAGGATGGTAATACTGATCTCAAGTCTAAACTCTGTGCTGCTATAATCAGAACACCTTCAAAATTTAATTGAGTAACTATCACAGCACTTATCTGTCACAGAGTACTACAAGTGAATTATCGTTTCCATTTTGCTGCTAATCACTAATGAGTGCAAAGGTATACAACACTTTCCATTAATTTTTGTAAATGTGATAGCTGCCAAATTGTCTGGTTGGTTGGTTGGTTGGTTGGTTTTTTTTTGGTTTTTTTTTTTTTCTGCATTGGTCTGTGGCAGAAAAAGTAAGAATTCCTTCCTTTTAGCCCACCAAGTGCTACTACTATATTTTTATAACAATAACCTTGCTGTAAATGAGTGTTTCATACCTCTGCACTCATAAGCACCACACTCAACGACCAGTGCTCTGATTTGACAAACCAGATAACTGAGATGTCACACAAACTCTTAGAATTTGAAGCAGCTCCTAAATTTCTCATATGATAGACTGAAATGTAGACCACTTCATTCTGCTTTTCAAAAACATCTGCCAATTATAAGTGTTTGACTAAGCTGTCTTTAAGTACTCTTTCAGACTTAGATCAACATTCCCGTTGTGGGGTAGAAATTTCAGCACCTCATAGCTATCTTCTAACAGCTGCAAACCACAAAACAAATGTACATTGTTTCCTCTTCTAGAGAGACATCTGCCTGATGGAGAATAGCTCATGTCTGGTACTCCTCTGAGTCTGGTGTCCAAAATCTATGTCATGGGCTGGAAGATCTTATCTTCATAACTTAGTGACAAGGCAGGCAGAGGAAATAAATGTACTGTATCTGAATTTGTACATGTAAAGAGCTAGAAAAAGGCTTTCTTGGTAAGTCTTTTTCTGGTATCTCACTGATTTTAAATGTTTTATTTTAATGACATATTAATCTTGTTTTGGTAATTACATATGTGCTGATGAGAGGCTCCCACTCAAGACAAATTTTTTGGCCTGTAGAAGTTACCAGGAAGTTCTGTCACTGCTGCCCCAATGTCGCTGACCAATGTATCTATTTGTTACATACACTTGTTAAACCTTTTGTTAATTGTAAAGTTGTTCAGATTAAGGTATGTGTTTCTGTACTTAGAACTTCTAAACAGAAATACCAGAACTTCTCTAGTATAAGCCATATACCATGCATTTATTTTAATGTATGAAAGTACACAGCAATGAGCTCAGTTTTCCAAAATAGTATAAGCATTAACAACAACAGATGGCATGCTCTCATAATGCTTTAATTCTCTCTCATTCTTTTTATTTCAGTCTGGATTTTTCAGTCCAATACTTATTGGGAAACTAAAATGGCGTAGTGCTGTGTCTCAGGATGAGAGCTATATTATTTTAATAATATTCCTAAGTACTTTATTGTACAATCACTGTAGATCGAAGACCTTTTGAACAAAGAATTCTCTTTTCATGCAAAAGTTAGAAAAATAGATCATATTGCCGCAGGTGGAATTTTGGGATATTCCCATAATATAGGTACAGAATACTAGTATTACTGATGTTGTTACCGAACTGAAATGTAAAGAAAGTCATCTTTCTTCTCCATAAATTGTCTTTATTAAAAAACATGCTGAACATGGGGTTTTTTTTCAAATATTCTGCTACTCTCAAAAGGGTTTTGGGATTCTAGGTACCAGGTACAAGGCACTTCATGCCAGAGAGATTTTTAAACTGGAGTCTTATAGAGAGTGATTAGTTAACATCTTTTTAATGATGAATTAATGAGCAGTAAAAGCATTGTAATTCCAATATGTACAGAACCTTGTGTTTAAAGGCACAGGTTCAGTGAGAGTTGTTCTGCGACCTTTGTGGTGCCAGTAAAGGTTGGGTTCAGTGCAGGCAACATCCAATCACTCTTTCAAGGTTAACTACACATGCCAGGCTGGGAAATGAAACAATTACTAACAAATTTTATAGGTATATTCTGTCAAATTTAAAAGGCAATCAGAAGTCTAAATGAAAATTATGCCTGAGGAAAGCATTAAAAAAAAAAGAAAGAAATGAGGAAGGGCGTTTGTTTTTTTTTTTTTCCATTCTTCACTCTGAACCAGGCACTGAAAACATTGGTGGAACTGAAAAAGGCATGTGGGAAACACTCCACACTGTTGGAGGGAAAAACCCACAATGGAAAGGGTAGGAGTACTCAGGAAGGATGACATCAGTAATCATCTGGGCAACACTGGCACAGTGAGTGTGAATGATTCATTACATTGTAATTAAGTTTTAATTAACTTTACCCAGCTTTCCTTCTTTTAGAAAATTAAATAAACTTCATTTTATGGTACCCGCTAAACCAATGAGCAGAAGCTAGAGTTCTGCTCTAATTAAACTAAGCAATATGGCAAAAGTGTGTGTAAAGCATAATGACAAAATGTTTCTTTGCAACTGGAGCCCTTTCTTATGTTTTGTAACCCTTTGATATTTTTTTCAACTATTTCCTATTAGCTGCAGTACACTGAAGTCCCACAAAATATTTAATCATAGTGTTGAATTTTTCAGGAAAAACAGCAAATGTATTTCTTACTTAACTACATGATTTCCCAAAATCAAAAGGTCCATTAATTTTTCATTCCCCTCTCCCCTATGTAATTGTAAACACCCCAAAAGAAATAATACCAACCAGAACAAGAAGTTGTAAAGAGCACCTCTAAAGCTTTTGTTTAAAAGGTTTGAGCAAGGAGTAAAAAAAATCTGATGTTGTTGTTCATAAATTAAGGGAAATTATATTTCTGTCTGTTTATGGGCTGAGTCTCAGTCTATGAATTTTACGCAATGGATCCTTTTAGATCTTCCAAAACTGTGTAGCAAAATGAACTAGATTCCCAGGTTAAAATCTTCATATTGGAGTCATCCGAATTTTGCCATTGACTTCAACTCTAGGTGAGTGGAGATGTAAGCTATTAAAACAGATTGAAATATGATCTTTTCCTACTTTAAAAGTCTCCTTATTTAGAAATAAGTCTTGTTTCAGTGAATGTATCCAGTTTTGAAAATGTCACTGAATGACTATATACAGGATGAAGTTCCTAAAGAGAAGAAGAGACTAGCCCCAGGTCTGCATCAAGGAGACTGACACTCAGCTTTGGGTTTCCTCATCTCTAAAGTTATGAATATTTTTGAAAGTTCTTATTTTTCTTTTTCTGCCTCAAAAAATCATATGAATGAAAATAAACATAAATTCTTAGGAACAGGAGAATTCTAATTTTCAGACTAGCCCTACCATCTATATTTCTACAAACTATCAGCCAAATCTACCTTGCTGTATGTTAAACAAAGATCTAGCTGTCTAGTTATGCTAGTGAAAGTGAAAACTTTGCTATCTCTGTTTTGTAAGTGATGATGGGAGAATGTTCTTTCTTTTTTTTACTGATTTTCCTACTCCATCAGTATGCAGGACTCCTTGTTGCTCCAGTTACTTGTAACAAATCAGCACTGTGATATGTCTGGATTCCTTCACTGTTCTTCCATCTGCGTGCTACACTGGTCCCCTCTGCAGGCACAATCGTAATGAAATTATGTAGCCTATTTCATATGCACGGGGAAAGTAAATAATCTTCTGATCCTAAATTCAACTAAGACAGAAGCAGAAGAAGTATAAGGGAAGAAGAGAATATTAAAAAATGAGGGAAGGAAAACAAATTAGTGAAGTCAGGGCAATTCAGAGGAAGAAAATGGCATTTGAAACAGGTATTAGAAACGGGAGTAAAACATAGTTATTTCTGTGGAGTATGAGCCAACCCATAAGAGAAGAGGCTGTTCAAACAGCTGGTGGAACATAGACATGGGGAGAGAAAGAGAAATTCTTGCTGATGGCAAAGTCCTTGGTTTTCATTTCATTTGCAAGGAAAAAAATGGCGATGATATGTGAAAGAAAAGGCACAAGTCATTGGTGACCTGCTGCTTATTTTTTCAACATCTTCACTTGCTATCAGCTACTTGAGGAAGGGAAAAATCACACAATTCAATGAGTGAAATAAAAAAAGTTCAAGCTGACATCTGTATTATTACTGTTCAGTTAAGACCTTTGCAATAAGATTAAAAAAAAGGAAATGCACTTTACTAACACACTTTTTATTTACAAAATTAAAAAATTAATGAAAACTGTTATCCTTTTCTACTTAATTACCTATATACTCTTTTTTCTCTCTAGGGCTGTCAGGCTTCAATTTCTATTTATCACCGCCACACTTCTTTCTGTATTACTCTTATGTATACATTAACCTGTCAACCAAAGGCCTTGATTTCTACTCTTGTTTAGGTACTTCTTCTGGATTTTCTTCTGCAGTGGCATGTACACAAAATCTGTGGTAGAGAGATTGTGGTGCAGTTAGGGAGAGATAATTTTAATTAATTAATCAATTAATTAATGCTTTGGAGCATTCACGTTCTATAATGCCTCCCTAAGTAACCTCATCATCTTATTTTCAATACCCTCCCCTTGTCTATTCCCTTCTTTCTTTTTGTGTCAGATTTCCTTGCTGTATCTTGTTTTAAATTAGATTCTTCAGGGAAGGGACACTGTCAGACCTGGTTTGTATGGTAGCAGGTTTGTTTGTGCCTCATCCTGACTGGGGTTTTCAGACACAACTGTAATTAATTATCATTTACAGTTCAGCCACAGTGATGTTAAATGACTTGTCCATGGTAACAAAGTAGGTCAGTGGCACAGTTGCAAATGAAACCTAGATGGTATCTTTCTCTGCTGTGACCACAAGACCACTACTTGTTCTGTGGGATTGCTACACTGAAATACATGTTCAAAGATATTGCAAAATTTTCCCACAAAGGATGGTATTTTTTATTTCCCCAGGCTTTTCAGAGAAAAAGGCCTCAAATACCCTTTTTTAAAAAAAAAAAAAAATAAAATGCATTTAATATCTTTGTTTTATTCTATCCAAATAAATTTCTGTACAGAGTGGAGATGCAAAAGTTTTATAAGATTGGGGAGAATGTACTATAATGATTGAGCTCTAAGGAATGTAGTATAATGATTGGGCCATGAAAAGGGGACTAGCAGTTGCTAGGGTAGGTATTTTGTACAGTAGGGATATCACAGGTAAGAGCTGTTGCTCTTAGATACATCTTTGCAGCTTTTGAGACCATAACCACTCATGTAGGAATTGATTCTCATCTGTTGGTAGCTTAATTCTTCTACACCTTCAAGAGCTTAAAACTATATAAGCTGATGAATATTCAGCCGAAGACAGAAATCCTCCACACCTCAGCTCTGAAATCTCTGAGATATGTAGCTCAATCAATTAAACTGTAGCCTTTCCAAATCATGGGCTACCAACTGCCATGATCAAATCGTTTTTATTGTTTCTACTGTCAACAGCAAGCTTGAGACAGTGACATTGCTATACTGTTCTTACTAATTAGTTGACAGGAGACATCCTCACCGAAGGCTTATCAACAAATAAGAATATACGTGAAAACGACTGTTGCTTATGTGCATCTGCGTGAGTGAGTGTCATGTAGTGTGCTTTTTCAGAGACAGGGCAAAATGTTCTCAGGTCAAACCAGCTCTGGAAAAGAAACTTTATTTAAAACAATGTTTTCAAAACAATTTTAGGAAAACCATAAAGGCTTTATGAGAGTACCTAAATATCAGTGTATCTTAAATTATAAAATAATAAAGAACCTATGCAAATACAAGATATTAAATGTTTGTATAAACCAGTGAATGTATGTGAATAAAATTAATTGTGAAGCTAACCTTCAGATGATGAAATAATATCCAACGCCTACAATGGCACTGAAAGCAATACACACATTCAAATTTGCACTTAAGAAAAACAAAACCAACCAACCAAAACCAACCAAAACAACACACACACACACACACCAAAAATAACCCCCCACATACAAAAAATAAAACAATCCTTGCTGAGTATTTTGTAGATATCTAAACTTGTCAGGTATCTCCTTTAGGGTTTTGAAGTTCCCTAGATACCAGTGTTTCTCTGCCTTGCACAGCTGCAATATTCCTGCCTCCTCTCTAAGTGCTGGTCTGCCTTATTCAGTGTGACATATTGCAATGCTAACATACCTGAAAGTTAGATATCTAATGTATCTAAGATAGGTATCTAATGCTGTGGCTACGCAAGTTTTTTAGTCTAAAATGGGACTATTATTCCCAAACACTGCACTTTGGTTGGCATCATGGGATGGCTTTGGAGAACGTGATGTGCATTCCATTCAAATGAAATCAGAATATGTGCTCTAAGAATGCACCTAGATTTATGCATCTGAAGTTGGATGAAATTAATATTTTGTAAACTGCAATTTAGTCTTGCCTCATCAGCTTAGGATATGGACATTTGAGTCTTCCCCACTTGAATGCTTAGATCTGCCCAGAATGCCTTTTTGAGCCTATTATTATCTGACATGGTCAGATGGCTAAAAAAATCCACTTTTTCAAACATAGCTGCTACTGACTATACCTTACATTTTAACAAAAACTTTTTCTACATTGGTGGGTTTTTTTGTTCGTTTGTGGTTTTTGTTTGTTTTTGGTTTTTGTGTGTGTGTGTGTGTGTGTGGTTTTTTTCTGTGTTTCTCATCTTGTTTTGGTTTCATTTTCATTTGTTTGTTTGTTTTTTTGGTTTGGGTTTTTTTGGGGTTTTGTTTCGGGTTACCTTGTTGTCTGTGTTAGCTGAGGGAACACATTTCAGAAACCAGAGTTTCCACTTCTGTGTTTCAGTGAACTAATTACAGGAATAATGTTCTTTTAGGCAGGTTGTCCTTCTGAAACTGGAAGGAATTTACCCTGGCTATGTCATGGCAATGAATACATTCTTAGTTCCAAACATAATGAATTTCATGTCTGTCCAGTACTTAGCCTTACTAAACAGACTCCAGAGCTTGACATGGATTTTTAACTTCAGTGCTAGAAACCACCA
The DNA here is from genome assembly GCF_964273445.1 of Streptopelia decaocto. Taxonomy (NCBI): domain Eukaryota; kingdom Metazoa; phylum Chordata; class Aves; order Columbiformes; family Columbidae; genus Streptopelia; species Streptopelia decaocto. Next base: position 27,838,339 of record NC_138663.1, read on the forward strand.
ACTCTCACGGCCTTCTCAGTATTGCCTCTCTCCTTGCTCTTATTTCACAGATCCATTTCATATATGAAATTCTTTTGTTTTTCTAGTTCAATAGATAATATTTCTACTTACAGAACCTCAAACACAAGCCAATTTCAAGTCAGTTTTTGATGCTCCCTTTTCTTTTACAGATCACAGTCTTTTCCTAATTTTCAGCTAAACATCTTCAGCCTTATTTTCAGATCATTTTTCTTTATCTTACCTATTCTTTAAGTTGTGAATACCTACATACCTGCTTTGAAAGTATTTATAGTCTGTTATCATATCCTGCATTAATCTTCCCTATTCTCAGCTATATAAATGTAGACTGCTCATCTCTTCACTTAAATGCAGCTCTTTTTTTTTTTTTTTTCCATTTCACATGTAGATTTGCTTACTTTTACATGAAAAATTTATACAAAACTTCCTCCTGTGGTGGGTTGACCCTGACTGGATGCCATGGCCCACCAAGATGCTCTTTCACTCCCCTCCTCAGCTGGACAGGGGAAAGAAAATATAATGAAAGTCTCATGGGTCGGGTAAGGACAGGGAGAGATCACTCATCAATTACTGACACAGGAAAAGCAGACTCAACTCAGGAAAATTAATTTAATTTATTACCAATCAAATCAGAGTAGGGTAATGAGAAATAAAAGCTAAATCTTAAAACATCTTCCCCCCCAAACCTCCCTTTTTCCTTGGCTTCCGAATTCTCTGCCTCCTCTCCACCAGCATCACAAGGGAATGGGGAATGGGGGTTGCGGTCAGTTCATTACACATTGTCTCTGCCGCTCCTTTCTTTTCAGGGGAAGGACTCTTCACACTCTTCTGCTCCAGCATGGGGTCCATCCCATGGGTAATAGTTCTCCATGGACTTCTCCAATGTGAGTCTTTTCCACACGCTGCAGTTCTTCAAGAACTGCTCCAGCGTGAGTCCCTTCCACAGGATGCAGCCCTTCAGAAACAGACTGCTCCAGTGTGGGTCCCCCATGGGGTCACAGGTCCTGCCAGCAAACCTGCTCCAGCATTGGCTCCTCTCCATGGGTTCACAGGTCCTGCCAGGAGCCTGCTCCAGCACAGGCTTCATGCAGGATCCCAGTCTCCTTCAGGCGTATCCACCTGCTCCAGTGCAGGATTCCCCACAATCTACAGGTGGATCTCTGCTCCACCATGGGCCTCCATGGACTACAGGGTGACAGACAACCCCAACATGGTCTGCACCAGGGGCTGCAGGGGAATCTCTGCTCCAGCACCTGGAACACCTCCTGCCCTTCCTTCTTCGCTGACATTGGTGTTTGCAGAGCTGTTTCTCTCATTTCTTCTCACTCCTCTCTTCAGCTGCAGTTGCACAGCAACTTTTTCCCCTTCTTAACTGTTATCCCAGAGGTGCTACCATTGTCACTGATGGTGTCATCCTCAGCCAGCGGTGGGTTTGTCTTGGAGCTGGCTGGCATTCACTCTATCAGACACAGGGGAAGCTTCTAGCAGCTTCTCACAGAAGCCACCCTTTTAGCCCTCCCAATATCAAAACCTTGCCATGCAAACCCAATACATGTCGCCATTTTTTTAAAAAAATGTAAATAGTTTTGAATTTCAGCACAGCTAATGCCCCATCTCTCAGGATAATATTTATCTGAAAGATCACAGACAGTCGACAAACCAAGACAGTATATATATAGTACTCCTCCTAATTCTTAAGTGGTTTCCAGAAAGACATGAAAAGGTAAATCTGCCCGTAGATTATGATAATTTGATTCTAGTAGTTTTTACCTGGATTTCTGAGGAGTGGATGTTATCCCATCAGATTCCACATCTGCACTCTTCTGTCTGTCTGGTCCTTTCCAGTAATTCTCTAATCTGATGTCAATTTCAGTTTCAGCCACATTTGAGAAAGGAACAGAATCATGAGAAGTATATGATTTCTATATGATTGATGAAAACAAGCGATTGGGTAGAAAAAAAGGAGAGAGGTACTAACAGTATCTTCACACTGAAGAGAGCTTTACAGTAAGAGAGCACAGTTTAATAGACACCAGAGAATCTAGTCTGTATTGGTTCTTTCTCTCTTACACAAATTCCCTAGTATTCAATAAGACAAAACCCATAAATGAAGTTTTCCCAATGCTTAACTTTCTTAATGGCAGCTCTTCCCTGTGGATACTCTATGGTGTAATTTTAGTATAATTCAGTTAAGACTTATCAATCAACAGTAAGAAATAAAACCATTTGCAACCAAACTATTTATTAATTCTTGTTATGCTTGTTATGTGTATTTGTCACTCTTGTTCTTTCTTAGATTTGTTACTTTTCAGATAGCTTGTAGTCTCCTTTGATTGATGACTGTATTCACTTTCCACTCAAATGAAACTTTCCTTCAGACATATTGGCCCTGTGCTTTTTGTGTTGTGATGACATTTGGTGCAGACATCTACTGTTTGCTCCTGTTTGGTGCCATGTCTGTTCCAGCTCCCCAGTTCATGCCCCACTCATTGCTCCACACTAGTTAGCACAAGAAGTGCTTCACTAGAATTGAAGAGGTATTTGCTTTGTAAAGAAGCTGGACACTTATGCTACTTTAAATCAGATTCTTGGTCACCTTCTGCCTTTAGTTTCCACATTTGGGTGTGCTAGATACAGTTTAAACCCTGATTGCAACTACATACAGTCCATTCTGCTTTGATATGGAAACTGTTTTTTGTATGACAGAAATTGCAGCTGTGAATTAAACAATCAAACCTCTGCATTGCATGGTCAAGAGGATTGCCAAAAATGTCCATGTTGGGAGCTAGACTGGCCAATGGAAATAACTCAAGTGCTTAAACCAACACTCTTTCAGGGACTCAGACCTAAATTCAAAAAAGGACATGGACGCCAACTGCCACTGTAGTTACCTCACTCCAACTTGAATTCTCGGATTTCTTGCTAAGGTTTAGCACTTAGGGTTCAAGTTGCTGAGGTTATCACCTGTAAATTTCTTCATGGATACAAGGTCTGGTTGCTGGATATGCTTAGAACAACCTAGATCCTGGCAATCCATTTTCCCTTTTATTTTTAAATTAGAAGAGTTTTCCTTCCCTTGGGCATGGCATTGCACACCTATCCCATACCTATCCTTTATGGTCCCTGAACTCAGACACTAAAAATCATATCCACACCAAGACACAACAAGGGACAAACCTAAGCCAGCTAATAGAAAATATGATTGCATCTAGAATGTCACCAACTCTCCATTTAGGCACTGATTCCAGAGCTTATGTGAGGCTGGCAGTCACAGCCTGAAGTTCTCCTCCTGCCCCAAAACACAGTTTTCCATCCGGTAGCAAACTTATACATCATTTTCATGTGAAAGTAGGACTGCAGATTGTTATACAGCCACCAGACTTTTATGTAATCTTGCTTGTGCCTGTAACATCATTTAATACTCCTCTGATCTCATCTGCCCTCCACTGTCCATATGAAATGTTTATGGTCACTGTGCATTTGTTATCCTCAAACACTTTCAAGGGCTTCTCTCAATTGGACCAACATAGAACTTCGTGGACTCTAATTTATTATTTATTTACTAATTCTGAGTTTTAGATCAGCATTATGGAACAATGTATTTAGCTCATCCAAGCTGGCCACAGTTCTGCACATGGACAATTATAATACTTCAGGTATAAACATGATTTTTTTTACTAACCTCTAGTAGTCCAAACATTTTCAAAAGTAACAATTTTTAATAGCTCTGACTTTACTGGGCCTAAATGCTGAATTCTTCATAAATTGTGCTTCAGGTGCTTACACATTTCTTTGGATCTATTTGCTTCAGAAACTGGATACTTCTGTCATACTCGTCTTTTATTGCCAAGAGCCAGTAACTTGCTTTTGAATAGGTGCTCTACTGCCCCAGCATTTCTGTATTCCAGTACCTAGATGTCTCCTTGGTAATTTGACAGATACTTGGTTGTAAGCAGGATCACAGCGTACTTCCAGTGTTAGGTTTCCTAGATTTCAAGCTGAAATAGATGTTCAAGTAAATTGTGGCCCAGCATCAATACTTTGTCTAAACACAGAAACCCAGAATCAATACTTAGAAAATCCTCTTAGCTGAAAGGTGTTTGTATGTACTTTGGTACTGCAACAGTGGTGGAAAGGCAGAAGGGTATGTTGGCATGTCACCTTTAACTTTGAAAATGTCTGTTACTTCTGCATAATAGACAAGATCACTCTCTTTAATCTCTTTAAAAATTTGCCTTTGGTGCAGAAGCACAATTAGTGAATCTTCTGTACTTTCCATGGCTGAGATAACAAAGTTGTCATTAGAAATAAGGTGGATTCTAGTAGTGACCACTGTGATGCTGCCTGGCATTCCTAGATAATGCTCTCCCCTGAGAAGCCTTACCCTAGTAATTACTTTCTTCCCCCTTTTGTCAACTTATTTGAAATCTATCACTTTTAATGAGTATTTATCTCCAAGTCAGTAAATCTGTATTAGGTAGGGCTACGTATGATGTCTTATTTCAGTTCATTATCCATGGTACTGCATCCTATCTATGCAGGCTTCATTCCTATGATTTGCTCCATGTTGACTGGACCCTTTGTTCACTCAGAGGCTCTTGGACTCCAACACCATTCCATGTGGACCTAAGACTCCATCTGCATGGATAAATGGTGGGATCTGGGTCAGTAATTGCAACATAAGAAGTGATTAGATTTTTTTGAAGCGTTGAGTATTTTTAATAAGCTTACTTTTAATTATTAATTGGAATGTCCCTAAATATTCACATATTGATTCCCTTGTATGCCCTATTATTATGCCTAGGATCTATGTAAAATTAATTGGCTAGAATTTTCCCAGTTCTTCCTTCCTGCCATATAGGGTATTTTTAGTATCTAAATCCCTAGCTTGATGAACATTATCTGCAAAAGTTCAAAAAATCCTTAAGATAGTTCCTTAAAATATTCAAGTGCACCATTTCTAAATGTCCAGATGCATCTTACTTAACTTTGTCTAGAGCAAACAGAGAAGCAGAGGAATTATTACAGGACACTGTTAGGGGCTGGCTCAAGGAGCGTGGACATGAGCCCACCGAGCAACTGTACGAGCAGAGCCCGTTCTAGTTGACATAAGTAGGCCTTAGATTGCTTTACTAGTAGGCTGTGGGAAAAGGGGAAATGGGAAAGTACTAATTAAAACAGGGTCAGCATGCCCTTGAAGAGGTGATAAACAACTTGAGAAAGCAGGGGCCAGAAAAGTGCGGAATGTGTATAGTTAGCTAACTGCAAGTAGGTGGAGTAAGTGAATGTAACCTTTTAGTGCTTAGCCTATTAGATAGAGACAAGTATGCATAATTATGGTATTTGGTATAAATACGTGCTATCTTGGGCAATAAACTTGAATCATGCTTTATCACTCTCATGGAGTTGGCCTGCATGTTTTCCTCAGCCGCGCACTAGCAGGACACATTAAGAGAGACCATTATCAAAGGTGGACAAGTCAGTGAACTGCAACTTGCCCTAAAATTAAAAACTGCATACTTTTACTAGTATTACAAAACTTATCACTGATTTTATCCTTTCAAATTATCTAGCCCTAGTCAGGACAGGGGCCTTGTTGTGCTTGGTAAAATTCAAATGAAAAACAGCCATTCTTAACAGGCTCAAGTTCATCCAAAAAGTTGGCATGTAACCAATTCATTTATTTGACAGAGATGCCAGGTAAAGAAGATTTACAGTCAAGAGAATGCTATATCTCCTTAGAGAAAAAGCCCTTACTGAACCAAGGCTGAAACTCTGGGACAATGACCAAGCCTTTTGATTTGTCGACAAGGACTATCTTGGCAGCTACTGACTAAGTGGAGCTCACTTCTGGTTTCAGTCACCAAGGAGCGTGCTCCAGGAAGGTAGTCATTTTTGGTGGTGACAAATGGAATCTGTGAAGGAATACTGAAAAAATCACTGTGAGACATGTCTGTTGCTCCCTGTGAGGGACGGCCAGCCAAAGATCATAACTCCTGCAGATCAACACCAGACAGCACAATGACCTTCAGCATGAGGAAAAGACAAACATGGGGTCAATGGTTTTTCATCGCTAATTGCTAAGTGTGTATTTGGGAAAAGTCCGTATAAGGAAGATCATCTGTCTTCTCCGCTTTGCCATAGTCCACACATGGATACAATTGTATTCACACAGCAGGTTGCAAGACTGAGCCTGTAAATATATTTAGTAAGTTACGGGCAGACATAAACTAAAACCATGTGTATTTGCTTTTAAGGCAATCAGCTTCAGTGGTGTTGTCAGCACCTCTGAGAGCCTGCCCCAGGTGTAGACGACCTTATTCTCTATAAACACATTCAGTGGAATAATTCTGATGTTATTCATTTATGAGGATGTTAAGAGGTATGACACCACCTAGTTCTTAGGTGTTCACTGAGGTATTTTTGGAACCTGATTACGCAGCAAATGCTTCCACTGGAAAATCTTGAAGCAATTTTTGTAGGATAAATTTTTGTGCTGTGTTATAAGTGAAGGTTTATTCATGAAGAGACACATTCAGCTACAAGCAGTAAGCAAGTGTAAAGATTTTTTCATTGCTTCAGATGTCAAAATAAAGCATTACTAGGACAGGCACCAGCTTCTGTATGGCAGGAAACTTCATGTTGGAAAAAACAGAACTGAGAACTAGCAATCTGGACTCAAATCCTGAGTGGTAGTTTTAGTAACATGAAAGCCCATAGCCCACGTGTCTTGATGATGAGGGCACACAGCCAGAAGACCTGTTCTCAAAATCTTGCTTCATCTGAGCATGCATTCTCCATGAAAGATATAACCACCAAGCTATCTGAAAGTCAGTTCACATGTCTATCATATGCGGTTACTGCTCTATTAAAAATACCAAGGTGAGGGCCTAATTAAGAGATAATATTTGAAAAGTCAATATTATCTCTTAGGGTACTCGTCCACTGCAACAAAGATCTCATATTAAATCACAGCTTGAAGAAGGTAAAGGAGGAAGAAGAGTTTAAATATATGCCTGATTTAAATCTATACTTTCCAGTCTGTCATTGAAGGGGAAGGAGAATCCCACTACCTTTTGTCAAATAGGCATGCTCTGAAAATGCTTATTGTGATGAATCTATCAAGTATAAAAGCTGGAGGAGCACAAGATTTGTGAATCTTTTGTGAACCTAAACATGAATTGGAGCATCAAGAAATTCAGTACTGCCTAGGCAAGAACCGTTTTGCTCATACACACCTGTTGGAACTTAGATACCTAAAGGGCTTCACTTGAGAAAAAAGTCGGCCATAGACACTTTCCAAATTGAGAGAATTTCAAGTGCTAATGATGACTAAGTATTAAACTACATGCTTAGAGACTCATTAAGGCCTCTAAATCACTCTTGCAAATCTACCCCAAAGTGCTAGGTACAACAGGCAGCCATAATATAGAAGTAAAATAGAGTTTTAAAGGGAGCTGGTATATAGACAGAAAAGGGATTACTTAGTAAAAAGGACAGATGGAGTGAACGATTGAATGACATTTACTAAACAGGAGAGGAAAGTGATAGGGAAAAGGGACAGCTGTAATGAACACAAGCATGTAGTAGATAGAGAAATCATGTGCTAGATTTAAAGGACATCTGGTGTAAGGGACAGCTGAAGTGTATGAGTGACATGCCCTAGATATAAGGTTGGAAATGTTGTGTGTGAATGACAGCTGGCTTAGCTATCATGGGTGACATGTCCTCCACAGAGGAATAGAGTGCTGGATACAAGTGACAGCTAATGTGTACTTTATGAGTGAAATATCTTCCTTACAGCAGGCAAATATGAGGAAAAATTATCTGGAGTGCTTGAGCAACATGTTCCTGGCCAAAGAAGGATGAGTTCAATGCAACACAAAGCTGCAATGCTTAGGTAACATGACCTAGAAGAGGAAGAGAGCAGTAAGTGGGACAAGTGCAATAGGACCATATTGGATTAAATAACCCCAGTGGGAAGGAGATGTCATAAGTGTAATGTATGAACAGAGTGTACAACTAATACACCACTGGCTGAAAACACTGTCAGGGCCAAAGCTGCTTGAGTTGGCAGCTGGCTGCAGCCAACATGATGTAGCCATAGTCCTTGATCTTTCTGATATTTCCCTGAAGCAAGCCAAATTTGCCATGGGGACTATCATGGGGATTTCTATAATTAACACATTAGTAGAATGTTCTTGCTGGCATCATAAGCAGAGAGCTTTTAATGATGCCACTGTATTTTGTCTTTGTTTGGCCAATTAAAGATGTCACTGACGCATGCTAGAATGGTTCACTCTGCACTTTTTAAAAGTAACCTCAACTGCTTGGTTTGGTTTGGTTTGGTTTCATTTATTTATTTATTTATCAGGTGATATTCTACTAAAAAGGTAGATCAGTGAAGACACTAGTTTTCAGTCTTTGGAGATTTTTCATATTAATTTCCTCATTCAACAGCAGACTTCTGAAGTCCCTTACATAGTCTGTAGCTGCTCTGCAATCGTGAGACAGGAAGCCCTGATCACAATCAGTGTCAGTGGAAAACAGTCCTTATTTTCCTGAGACACTCTTTTTACTCTCTCTCTGTATGTCCAGTCCACACAAGAACATAGATACTTGATTTCTCTGGTCACATATTTTATATATCTGTATGTCCAAAATTACATACATATATACAGGTTTTTGTGTATCATTACTGAAACAGTCATGATAAACCATAACACAATTTGCCAAACTATGAATTATTATGGACTATCACACTCAGCAAAAGATGATTTATGTTCAAAAATCATTAATCAGGAATCTAGACTCATGAGCTAGGCTTAAAATTTCTGGGATGTAAATAACGAATAAATAAAAAAAAAAAATAATGAGGCTACTTTTCATTCATCCATCTGCGAGGATAATCTCAGGCTTGCAGTCCTCATGCTGTCTTCTACCGTGTAAGGACTAGAAACTTTTTTCCTCTTAATGAAAACACTAAGCCCCAGTGAACTGTATGACTTCAGGAGCCAGGGATTAAGAAAAATATGAAATATCATGAGACGCATAATAAAATCCCTATGATAGAATCACCTTAGCTGGCAACAGTGAGGTGGAAGGCCAAGTTTAATTTAACCTTGGAGTGTGATGCAACACAGTCCCATAATGCAGGTCACATCTGTGATGCAGAACCTAGCTCTCAATGATACTCAAGTTCTCTTTTATTGAATATTCTTCATAAGTATATCGCAGCTTTGGCCTCTGTGCAGAATAATGAAAACAAATACTGTGAAGTATAACATTGCAGAGTGTTGTATAGGAATAGACAGATTTAAAAATGCTTAATCAACCAGCCTATCCACAGAAATTTCACCAAACACTGTTACTGGTGACCATCTTATACACTTATTAAAAAAATGATGCTTGTTCTTACAGCTTGGAATAGCTTTTATCTTGAACTGAATAGACTCTTTGAACCTAAGGCTCAGGTGTAGAGGAGTAAATGAAGCCCTGACTGTTTTCTCCCAAGTGGACAGGAAATGGCCAGATCCTGGGCTGCCTGCCTACATCCACATATTTGGTGATCAGAATAGCTAAGTAAGAATGGAGCAGTAGTGGCTTTTTGTTGGCACAGTTATCAAAGGGCTCTTTGGAGCTCAAAGACGCCTGCTAGCAGCAAGACGTGCTCCACAGTTGCCAGGTAGGTAAGCATGCATTGAGGTTGTATTTAGTAATGGGTAGCACCAGTTTATCTGTAAACCTCAAGCTCTCCAGGGGCTCTGGGCACTGGAAGCTTTCAGTGCATCGTGCCTCTTTGAATTTCAAAAGCAAACAATCATCAGCCTGAGTGGTAAGAAAACCCAGCAGAAAAGCTGCCACTCTAAATGTGAAGATAAAAAGCCATGGTAGGGAAGGACATACATTTTACTGAGACCTAAACAAACCTACAAATTCAGTTAAGGATATAAGAAGGAAGCCAGCTGTCTTGAAGTTCAGCCAGGGCACTTGGCCAAGGCCACCCCATCAAAGCCTTACAGGTCTGTGAATACAGGACAGAAAGAAAAGCCACCAAGGTTACTGAGTTGCATCTCCTGATCATCTGACAACAAGCATGTTGGAGAGTTGTGTTTCATTAACTTCTCAAAACACACCTTGAAACAGAATAGGAAGTTTTACTCCCAAAAGTGATACTGGAAAGCTGGTTTAGGATTTCATTGGTCGGGTGTCTGGTGTATTGGGGTTTTTTTGTTTGGTTCGTTGGCTGGGCTTTTTTTTTGTATTGGTTTGGTTTGGTTTGGTTTGGTTTGGTTTGGTTTGGTTTGGTTTGGTTTGGTTTGGTTTGGTTTGGTTTTGGTTTTGTTTTTTTGGGGTGTTTTTTGATCCCAAGTTTGTTCCTGAAATCCTTATGCCCAGATATTGTTGTGTTGACATTTAGTTCTTTTCTTCCTTCCCAAATCCCAAACCTGCTCCCAACATACATTTATATCATTGTTCAATTTTATTTTTTCAGATTACACCAACTAAATTATTTAAATCTTGTAACAAAAATCATCCTTGTTTTTGATCTTTCTATTGATCCTTTTCTGCTTTTTCCAATTTGGATGGATATCTGCAGAACAGGCACCAAAA